>NC_090376.1:72575533-72890434 GCF_036365525.1 Heterodontus francisci
GAGAAATTTAACTCTGTCATCGAAGGATTGAAGATTCTGTTGTGAAGTTGGCATTTGAGTCTGCTGAATAACATCAAGAGGATCCGGTGATCCATGGCACAGCGGATTATCATAGCATAAAGACTGAAGGCAGCAGTCAGGGTCCATGCAATCTATTAAGCCATCTGGTACAGAAAGAACCAAGATATCTTTAACAAAATAATTAATTTTTTTTTAAATGGACTTGGACTGGTTAATACTGGAAGGAAAACAAACTCATCTGTGCAATTTGCATACTAGCAGAGGGCCTGTTTCTCACAGTGAAATGCGACACACTAAAACCTCCATACCTTTTATTGTGAGAAGTCTTTATTTTGTACATGCTGAAGAAGGCTCTATTACCAGGTAGCACATGTGCAAAGAATAAACTTACAGAATGCAGCAATTGTGTTTGTTGGAAAAAAGGGAACTATTAAAAAGTGATGGATCTGGGTGATAGAAACTTAATTCCATGCTGAACATTTCACCTTATCATCTATTATCTTGACCACACCAAGTTCAGACAGGTCGGACAATGTACATTCATGCTGATGGGAAAACAAAATCATAATAGGGAAAATAAGATGCTCTGGAGGCACTGGAAGAGGAAGGAGGGAAGACTAGACAGTGTAAAGAACATGCTAGGACCTAAAGTCCACAAATTTTAAGCTACAGAAAAGGAGAAAGAAGTCAGCTAAATTTATGTGGGGACATCAGCATTGTACTCAAAGGAAAATTGGAATAGTCATTGCCAGGGATGGGTAGAAGGTAGCCAATCTGGTGACAGGGCCTTGGAACAAGAGCTAAAGAGCAGCTTCCGCCATTCGTGGACATTGAGAGCCATGTACCACTGATCACTGGGAGGTACTAACAGCTAATAACAGTTAGTGCTCCCACTTTTTGAAGTTGTGTTTAACTGTCTTCAGAGAATTTATTTTATGCTGTACATAGCAAGCACAGCAAACCCACTGAATGTTTGGTATGGAGCTCCGAGTGAGAGGCATGGTTGACCAGCTATCAAAAATCCTAAGGTGAAGATTTGTCCAATGACAACAGCTCTGCTGTTACAGGTAGGTGTTTCTCAAAGTCACAAAGCTTACTAAATAAAAGTCAGGTGAAAATTCATAAAACTGTTGCTGACATGCATAATACAACATCATCTCACTCAATAGTAGACTCTCCAATATGGACCATGCTGCACTTTGCAATGCCAACAAAAGAGCCAACCATCAACTTATGCAGAATTTCTGAAGAGTGAAGGGTTTCATATATTGGCTGACTGAAGTCTGGTTAAGGTTTGCAGTCGCATTCACATAAATATTCATGAAATGCCAAATTATTTTAATCATGACAATTTAAACATGAAAAATTGTTGAACTTTTATAAAGCTCTGGTTAGATCCCAACTAGAGTATTGCGTCCAGTTCTGGTCACCATACTTTAGGAAGGATGTGAGGGACCTTGAGAGGGTGCAGAGGAGATTTACCAGAATGTTTTCTGGGATGGGGGTTTTAGTTGCAAGGTTGGGTTAGAAAAGCTGGGGTTATTCTCCCTGGAGCAAAGGAGATTGAGAGGAGATTTGATAGAGGTGGACAAGATTATGACAGGCTGAGATAAGTTAGATAAGGAAAATCTCTTCCCATTAAGTAATGGTACAACGACTAGGGGACACAGATTGAAGGTTTTGGGCAAGAGATGCAAGGGGAATGTGAGGAAGAACTCTTTTACGCAGCAAGTTGTAATGACTTGGAACTTGTTGCCCATGAAGGTGGTGGAAGCGGAGACGTTCAATGATTTTAAAAGGAAATTGGATAGGCATTTGAAGGAAATAAACTTGCAGGGCTATGAGGATTGAGCTGGGGAGTGGGTCTGACTGGATTGCATTGCAAAGAGCCAGCATGGACTCGACAGGCCGAATGGCCTCCTGTGCTGTAAATGACTCTCTATGATTATTCTTAAAAATAGCAAACCTTTTATGGCCACTGTCCTATTAATAATACCACTGCAGATTTAAAATGCACAAAGAGCTTCTTACCTCCATCATTATCTTTTCCGTCTCCACACGCAGTTTCCATGGAAGTGTCACATCCAGCACCCCTCCAGCCCAGCTGACACATGCAATGCCAACCATTCTGATCCAACGTGCATCGTCCATTTCCATTACATAAACCCGGGCAACCCTCTGTCAGTAGAAACAAGTTTCATCATTGATACTTTTGTTTTTAGCTTTTCAATAGTCACAGTTCAATATGGGACAAAATGGAATAGATCTCGAGTTTGTGCGATTCTGTAAAATGGGTGATAGTGAATCGTCAGTCTGGTTTGTATCTCTCCTGATTCCATTGAAGCCACAAGCCAAAAATTAATTTACTCTCTGTAAAACTCTTGAGAAATAAAGCTGCCTAATTACACCATTGCAAAACAATGTAACAGGAGGTTTAATAATTTGCATCAAGGAGCAGTGGACTGGGGCTGTTGGGGGGAGGGAGGGTGCGGTTCTGCAAGCAAAAAATGTATCTCCCAACTAAGGCATCCACTAAATTTAAATCCATAAATGTCTGACCAGCAGATTTTTCTCATTGCAACTAATAAATTTTTCAGGCACTGGCAAACTGCTGTGGCTACACACACTCGCCTAGTGATAATAAAGTCTAGGTTTTTCTGCTCATCCACACAGCGATTTTTTTCCTTTAAAGTATACTTCTATTGCTTCTTTTGCCTTCGAAAGTGCATGAACTCACACCTATCCACATTAAATTGTAACTACCATCTGCCTATCCATTTCAGGAACCCATCACATTTTTCTGAAATCTAACATACTTCCCACTGTTTTGTGAATTCCTTACTTTTGTGTTTAGTTTAGTTTAGTTTTCACAAATGTTGAGATTGGCTTCTTTTGAATATCCCACTCCCACCATTGGTGGCCATGCCTTTCACCGTCGAGGCTTTTAAGTTCTGGAATTCCCTCTCGAAACCCCTCTGCCTCTACCTCTCTCACTTCCTTTAAGACTCTTCTTAAAATTTCTATCTAAGCTGCTACAGTCTATCCATGCTTCACCTCCTGCCCTCAAATAGTCGTCTCTGGTATAATCAAAGGCCTGGGTCCCTTTTTTCCTTTCTACATGTTGCCTTGTAGCGACACCACTGCCACTGAAACTGTTATCCATGACTTTGCCACTTCCAGACTCGATTACTCCAATGCTTTCCTTGCCAGTGACATGCAGGCCCCTGCCAAGAATGAGGCACATTAATTTCACCACATGGACATTAAATTTCAAATTGTTGCTGGGAAGAAGAGAAGGCCTGTTATAAGGAATTGCCAGGCCCCTGGCCGGAAAGACATTTTTGCATATTAGCAGACAGTGTTAAAACAAAGGAGCTATCCCCTGCTCCCAATACACAGAACAAATCTGGTCAAACCAGTTGGTCATGTGGCCACCCTGCTGGCCAACTTGGGGAGTTTTAAGTTGTAGAGACAGTGGGCTGGATCTTACCTTAGGTAGACGGGAATTCACCACCGACATGAAAGTCGGTGGTGAACCCGCTTCCGCCTAGCCCGGGGCTCCGTCCCACATTTTACGGGTCCCCGGGCTTTAACTGTTCCGAGGTGGGAGTTCCACCCACTTGAGGGAGGATGTCCCACCTCAGTGAGCTGCCGGCCAATCAGCTCCTAGTCCCAGCAGCACCACCGGGAGCAGTGGCCACTGCTGGGACTGCAGCCCAGCCAAAGCCATGGATCCAGGAGGGAAGGTAAATAGGGGCATGCCTCACCCAGGGGGATCGGTCCTTCCTTGGTGCGGCTGAAGTGGTCGTTTGGGGGGACGGGGCGTCTTGGGTCCCGGGGGTGGGTTGGGAGGCGGGGGGATGGCCCTCAATAGGGCACCCTGTGCCTGATTACCATGCGCTCCTCCCAGGGCGCAGAAAGGCTGGCAGCTATCGCTGGGTGGCCTTTCACGTCCCCAGCACACCCACTTGCCATGGGTAAAATACCCACGGAGGTGGGCGAGGGCCCTTAAGTGGCCGTTAAGTGAACATCTGTCTCCTGTCTGCTCCCATCTGTTTCTCACCAGCTTCATTGAAGACACATGAACCCCAAGAGAGAGAGAAAAATCTCCTGCAGTTTAAGAAGAATACTGGGCCCCATCGAAAAGCAAGACCATATCCTCAATGAAGGACTCTACAGCGAGCTCAAAGCACAGTAACAAAAAACCCTCCTCAGAGATTGCCTTAAACTTTTCCACTTTATTTTTCTTCTGCTCTTTCTGTCTCTATTTGCATGTGTGTATTGCGTATGCATGCTGGTGTGGACGCATCGTGTATCCGTAGGCATCAACCAAATTAGTGTTTAAGTTGAATAAAATTTCACTTTTCTTCTTTAAACCTGAGAAAGCCTGTTTGTGCTTGTTTCTTTGCCTTATAATTGGAAAGCAGTGAATAAGGATTCACCAAGGGGGAGCTTAAAACACAATGTGTTTAAAAATAAAACCATTTTACAGTAAGACCAGGTGAAGGCTGAGAGGGACCCCTAGACACCTTTCTCACCTGGTCGTAACCTGTCAAATTTCACCTTCTGCAAATTGCAACTCATTCAAAATTTAATGATCTGCATCTTATCCTGTAAAAAGCTCTGTCCCCATCACCTCTCCAACTTTCTTTGGTTTCCCATTCTCCAATACATTGATTTCAAAGTCTTGGCCTCATCTACAAGTTCCTTCCATGGCTGTGACCTCCCTACCAGTGCAAACTTCTTCAGCCCCATGTTCTAGCACATACCCACTGCTCTCCTGACCCTGACTTCTCATGCATCCCTACTCACTCTTTTCACCAGCTTTGATAACAAATTCTTCAGCAATTTTGTTACCACAATCTGAAATCTCTCTCCCCTTGGCAATCTTTCTAACATCTTTCAAAAGCTTTCTGAAACTCTGAAAGTTCACTGTCCAGTTATTTTTGTCACTGAGAAGCACAATGGGATGTTTTGTGTTAAAGGTGCTATGTCAGAGCAAGCTGTTGTTAAATCTCATTCTCAACGTCCCAGAATTCCAAACAGTTAGTTGTGCCAGATTTGTGCAAATGTGACTTGCACCAGGTAACTCTGTAGTTGTCTCTAGTGATCCAGTGGCATAAAAGTTGAGTATAGATATCACTTTCAGAGCCACAAAGTGGGAAGATGACTGTGGCTGTAGATCCTCATGCATAAATGGCAGAGCTCCCCTATTTCTTCTGTCATATCATCATAAGACCTGTGTTCCTGTTATACTCTTTGGGGAGGAGGGGATAGAAAATAAATATCTTCTGGGGTGCATCCTCCTTAAGTGCTATCTCATTCTACTTTTGTCCGTCCTCTTCTCCTCTTTCATGGTAATGGCTTTTATAGGTTGCACAGAGCCACCGTTATGAAGTATTTGGGCTGACAAACCTTAGCAGAACTACTTGGGCATGTCAGAGAAGATGTGCCTTCTCAATTGATGATTCACCAGGGAGGCAGTTTTCCAAGGTAGGACAATGGCTTCGATGTGCCAACTTGTTGGATAAGCAGGGATGTAGTCATCGCATGCAGTAAGTTGAAGGAGCACATGCACAGTGACTTGTAGGCCAACATGCATGTCAGAAAGTGAAAATGAATCATGTTGATAGATTGTATTCCAATTTGCTTATGACTGTTTGACCGGAAACGTTTTGTGGCAAGAGATCCTGAGCCATCTACCCAATACATGGTGCTGTGAGCCATTCTTTGTCAGATTCCAGAAAGTATATCATTTATTTCTGCATCTGTTTCCAGCATTGATCCTGATTACCTCTTGGGAAGGGTACACCACTGTCCTCTAAATTAGAGGGCATTGTAGCCAACTCATGTAGCAGCACATCCACTTTGCTGGCATCGAACAAGGAGTCTATCACTTGCCCTCATACTTTCTTTGTGATTCTACATTCGGTTTCCTTTCACCTAATTTTTCCTGGGACTTCTTCTTTCCTCCGAGTGTTAGCAAGTGTTGGCAAATGTCTTAAATGTCGAATTTTAAAGTGTGCACATCCTCCTAAATTGAGCTACAGACCAGATTTTTCATACCTCGCATTAGATTAGCTCCCTGCACCAGCTCAAAGCTGGGCAGTTTTGTGTTGTTGATCAGATTTGTGCTAGTAGGCTGCAAAGACCAAGGCCAGAATTTTACACCTCCTGCCCTGCCCCCACCCCGCCCACCACAGGAGCGGGCTAGTGTCAGTGGGGGTCATAAAATTGAGTGGGAGGTTGGTGGGGGGGGGGTGGTGGTTCCATTCCCGATGCCTTCCCGCTGCAATTTTACCAGAGGCAGCCGGGGCGAGAAACAGCTCGCCCACCCCAGGCCAATCAAGGCCCTTAAGTGGTCAATTAGCTGCCATTTAAGGGCCACCTCCCACCACCACTGGTATTTTACCAGCGGCAGACGGGCGCCTTAGGCCCCACAGAAGGCCGCCATCATTGTGGACAGGGGTGGTGGTCCTCCTGATCGGGCACCCTGTGCCCCACAGAGGGCTCCCCCCAAAGCCCCAACTGCCCCCACTGTAATAAAGTCACCCCCTCCCAACTGACACCCCTTGCTTTGCCAGGGCCCAGCCGATTATCCCCGGCGAGGCCCCAACACTTAGTTCTCTTCCAGGGCCGACGCCCATGATCCTACTGTTGGCTGGGTGCAGTCGCAGCAGTGCCCACCGCTCCCAGTGGCGCTGCTGGAACTGAGAGATGCAGGCCCGCTGTTTGGCTGGCAGTACTTGGAGGCGGGACTTCCTGCCTCAGAAGGGTGGAAGTCCTGCCCAAATCCAATTAAGGGCCTGGGGAGTGTAAAATCCTGGCGTTGCTCCCCAGGCCTGCTGGACGCGGGCTCTCTCCTGAATGTTTGGCTGGTAATGTAAAATTACGTCCTAAATTTAAATTGGATTACAAAATCAGCTTTTTTCAGAATATTTCAGCATTTCAGGATTTGTTTTAGCATGAAGGACATAAAAGTTGCATTCTTATTGTGGAATTAGAATGATGGAACTAAAAGGTATCACATCTCACATGAAAACTATTATTTTTTAATATTTTGTAAGTAATGCACATTTTAGATTAAATATATATGCAGCTGCAGTTCTGAGCAAACTGGGTCATAATTAGAGGTTTGTGAAAACATATATTCTTATTTGAATATGTAAAGAAATTATTGTTTTCGAGAGAACACAATATGCTAAAATGTATCACTGATGATACTTAGAATTTTAAGTGTTTTAAATTGTGCCTGGGACAGTCAGGTTATAATGGATTTTTTTGTTGTTACTGGTACAAACAAGCTACATGCTTAGCCTGCTGTGCAATATTTACGGTTTGAGTGTTGGGATACTGGAGGGGAAGAGGAGGAGAGCAAAACGGCTTTAAAAATAAGATTAATCCAAATCAACATATTGTTCTGGTTAAGGCAATATCGAGGTCACCACGTGATAATAATGTGGCAAAACCATCACATGAGAAAGACTAATTAACAACAAACATCAGGAGCATTTTCCAAACTGTATTCTAAGGAATATACAAGCTGTGTAGATTGATCTCACCTATATCTGTACTTACATGTGATGTGCAGAATAAACTGCCCTTTGTACTCTAACATCATAAAAATGTGCTGCAATCCCAGTTTATTAATAAACTACATTAAGATATTGCAAACTCTAATGTCTTGAGAAAATTAAGCTGAAAGCAATGGTAGAATTTCAGGGAATTTGAAGTCAAGCTTGCAAAGTTCAGTCTACCTGTAGAAAGGATTAAAGGTTCTATCCCGTGAGCATTAAACCATTAACGGTAGAATTAATGAGCTATGCATGGCTTACAAACTAATGAAAGAGCAAAGGAGTAAAGGACAAACATCAATGTATCACTGCAAATAAGGGGAGCTTCTGCTCAGTGATTAATTACAGAGGCATCATCTGCATGTCAATCACTGGAAAGAACTCTTAACAGGATAAGATTGATCAACACTGTTCTGCAGGGAGCTCCCTAATGACCCAGTTGGTAAAGTGCGTAACAGACTAGAAGACCCTGTTTTGATTCTTTGGGTAGTATTTTTGAAGGGTGGCGGAGGTGGGAACGAAGGCAGGCGAGCCTGGAAAATTGTGCCACCATGACTGTTTCCCGACTTGCTGCGATTTTTGTAATGGAGTTGGGAAGCAGCGAAGTGTCCTAAAATGGCAGGTCTGTAATTTGGCATGCAAACAAGCCAACTGTCAGCTCGTTAAAGGGCCGTTTGCAATTTTTGAGAGGACGCACAGGAAACATGAGGAGGAGGCGGTATCGCAGCGGGGAGCCTGTCGTGTACACAGGTGTTAGTCAGAACACTGCATAAGAGGGGTAGACTCAAGGATCAAATTATTCATTGCTAATCAGTAGCCATCACATTAACAGTGCTTCCTGAGAGTTTGATAAGTGAGCATTGGGGCAGATGGGCGTGTTTGGAGTGAGAGACTGTAGGGGTCACTGGGGCAAAGCAGTGCAGTCAAGGAGTCAGTGATAGTCCAGCTGGACGCAAAGTAAGGCCATTCCTGTAAATGGGGATTAGCTACACCGAATTGGAGATGAGCAGCAATGAAGAGAACCTCAGTAACAGACGCAGACCCTTGGCCATTGGGGACTAAGAGGTGAAGAACAAAAGGTTGGGAGACAATGAAGGTGATACCCTCACAACAGGGTGTACCTAAGAAGAATAAGCTTTTTAGAAATGTAAGAGCATCAGTGCTGCAGGAAGCTGTATCTATCCAGGCAATTGGTTTCTGACCTGCGTTCCCTCATTGAGAATCACCTCAGGCCTAGCAGGTCTCGTGGGCACACTCTACCAGAGAGCAGTGGAGGCTGGGCTGTTTAATATATTCAAGGTTGAGTTCGACAGATTTTTGATCTACAAGGGAGTTAAGGGTTAATGGAGGGGGGAGGGGGTTGGCAGGCAGGAAAGAGGAGTTAAGGCCACAATCATATCACCCATGATCTTATTAAATGGAGAAGGCGGCTCGATGGGCCAAATGGCCTACTTCTGCTCCTATTTCTTATAATGTTATGTTCAGAGTGATGCCGCATATGGCATTCCACAAAGTTAGCCACTCTCTCAATGGAGGAGCTCAGGTGCTCAAAACCCTGAGATATGACGGTGTACATGTGATGAATGGACTCCTCCATTCAGTGCCCATGTCGCCACGCCGCCTCAGGGAACTTCAACCTGTGGGCACACATCTGCTGCTGCTGGTCCAGCAATGCCAACTTGTTTGTGACTGCTGAGGATGTGCATCTCCGCCCAGCTGAGCATGGCTATGTATTTCCTCCATTCTCCAATAGGGACTTCCCACAGCTGCCTCTGCCTCCCTCACTTCCTCCTGCTCACTCGTGAAGTTTTCTCAACCTGTGCCACCTGTTCTAAGATTGCATGAGGGGCCCACCGAGGGTGTGCTTGACTGGTGTGACAGTGCAGCTTCCTCGCTTCTTCATGCTCTGCAGACAGTGACGAAGATGTCCCTTGGTCTGCCTTGGCTTCCCCTACACATCTGTCCTTGAGGGAGACGTCGGCCAGAATTTTACACCGCACTTGCCCCCGCCGGGAGCGGGCTGGGAGGTTGGTGGAGACATAAAATTGGGTGGGATGGCTGGGGCTACTGTGCCCGTTGCCTACCTACCTTTGCTGGTTTTTACTAGCAGCAGGTAAGCTGGCAGGTGGCTTGCCTGCCTTTGGGTCAATTGAGACCCTAAATTGGCTAATTATTGGCCCCTTAAGGGCCTCTTCCTGCTGCCTCTGGTATTTTACCAATTGTGGATGGGCATTTCACCACCTGGGGAGGCCACCCAATAAAACCTGGCAGCCTCCCTGTGGGTTCAGTGAGGGAGTTCCTCCTAATCAGGCAACCTGTGCCTCACGGAGGGCCCCCCACAGCAGCAAGTGCTGGCACTGCTGGAAGACCCACCCCAGCCCTCGCGATCAACTTCCCCACTCCCATCCTCGCCAGGGCCTGCCTGATTACCCTGGCGATCCCTGACCCCACTTACCTGCACTCCTGGCCTCCTTGATGGCTGCTGCTCTGGGGACTGCTGCAGTCCCAGCAGTAGCCTTCTGCTTGACAAGCATCGTTTGGAGGGGGTACATCCTGCTTTAGATGGGCGGAAGCCACGAATGCAGGACTGAGGACTGAAAAATACAGTCGTGGTTTCCAGGGCCGCTGTAGGTGACCTTGCCCTGACTTTCCAGCCAGTGGGAGAGGCCACCTCCTCCACATTAAGTCCCTGGCCCTAAGAAGTTGGTTATGCCAAATTGCCTCTGTCACCAACTGCTTCTACAGAGCTGAAGCAGGCCATTAGTGCCATTGCTTTGGCATGAAGGCAGCTGGGGAGGAGGCTCTATCCCCGTCATCTGGAGATGATCAGATCTTTTCACCCTGTCTTGGATGGACTGCCATCTCGCCATCGCGCATTCCTTCATGCGCTGCGACCCTGGCTTCATCAAGGGTTGCCACCTTCATGGCTGTCAGAATGGCTAGGTGTGGCACTGAACCACCTGACTGAGTCCTTTTCTCTTGCATTGTGCGCTCTTTTCTCCTGCAAGGTCAAGAGTGTGAGAGTTACCTGCTTTCACTACTTCCAGCTGCACTAACACATGTGATGTTACTGTCTTCCTGCACTCATGCTAGTGATGTGAGCTTTGCCCATGGCTCCGTCATGCTACTGGGCACATGTTTTGACTGTTCTGGAGGACTATGCGCCCTCAGGCTGCTCATCTCATGTCTATGCTTTTGACTGCAGACCCAGAGGCCTGTCATCTGGGTGCAGTGTTGCACTCACCTTGCCAGTCTGTAGAAGGTCATTGAAGCGTTTGTGACAGTGAATCCAGGTCCTCCTCACCATGCTCTGGCCACTCACTTCCTCTGCCTTCTTCAGCCAGGCCTCCTTGGTCTGCCTAGCTGACTTTCTCTTGCCACTCTCCCCTAATTGGATGACGACTATGCACCTTGGCCTCTAACTGGTCTGTGCATCAAAAATCGCATTGGGCGGAAAGCACTGACGCGATGTGGGGTTCCGACCCCAGAACAAAAATTCAGCCCCTGGTCTTTGCTGAATGAACTGCTCTCAGCTAATGTGACACACAGCAGTTGTTGTAAGTTTCCCTGGCAAAGAAGGGAAAAAAATCAATCAAGATTTCCACCCCATATCACTCTCCAGTGACACTTGCTGGAAAGTACACAAGGGCAGGATAAGGTTGTGATGTTATCTGCTGGCCTGCTGACATTCACTATTTAGACTCACTGTTAGAATTGTCATTTTGACCATGTGTTCTGGAGGGCAACCATGGAATCACTACCTTTAGGAGAGTAATGGAGAGGGTACATAGATGTGGAAGGTCAAATATGGCCTTGTTGGTGATCAGGACCGTAGGCTTGAGAGGTCATGTGAGATGATAACTCAAGGAGATGGCCATGAATATAGGTAGGAAAGTTTTTGTAAGGTAAAATAAAAACAGGAAGTGCTGGAATACTCAGCAGGCCTGCCAGCAACTGTGGGGAGAGACACAGAGTTAACGTTTCAGGTCGATAGCATCAGTTCTGACAAAAGGTCATCAACCTGAAACATTAACTCTTGTTTCTCTCTCCACAGATGCTGCCAGGTCTGCTGAGAATTTTCAGCATCTTTTGTTTTATTTCAGATTTCCAGCATCCACAATATTTTGCTTTTTATGAAAGTTGAGGTTCAGAGAGGACAAGAGGGCAATGAATTTGGAGGAGAGAGAGGATATGTGTTGAGATGACATCAAATCACTGGTGAGAAGTCATTAGATACAGAGGCTAATGAAGGAAAAATAAAGAAGGATATCTTGAGGAGAAACTTGGAGCTGAGGGTGCAAACTTGGAGGACCTTTGACAATGCGGATTTTAAAGGAGAGACAAGAGGTGTGTAACAGGATGAAGGGCTTGGTGGAAGAGAAGGTGCCAGAAGAGTAAGGCCACATGCTAAAAAATAGTAAAACTAAATCCAGAAAAATGACAGTCCCTTATATGAAAATAGGCCTTCTAAGGCAGATTTTTCTCTTTCTTGCCCTTGGGAAATGCCAAGTTCCGAGGCATGGCAGAGAGAAACTTAGGCAAAGGCACCATATATTGGGTATCACCCATCTATGCTGCCCCAGATTACTGAGTGTTCTTAAAATCAGCAAAACAAGGCCTGTGCCTACAAGGCCAAATAGTGCATTTTGATTATTTTGAATATTAATGTACATGTATGAACATTAGTTAAGTGTCTACTTGTAAACATATGAAGGTGTACCGTACTCTGCAGATCTTGTGTTAATGCTAGCGGTGGGAGAAGGCATTCTGGCCATTGCAGTCTTACTTCCCACAAGATCATGAAATTGAGAGGTTGGGAGTGCCCATAAGGTCCAAGGAGACAGAAGCTCAGGAAATTATTTCCTCCTTCACCAACATGATACCAGTGACCAGGAGCACAGCTCCAGACTTCTCAGGCGATATATGAAAGTAAGTATTCCATGGGAACTGGACTAATCCAATAATTTCATCTACAATAACTGAATATGTATGCCTATATGTCTGTGACTGAAAATCTACACCAGGGCCAAATTTGATTATTTCAATCCTTAATGTGCGAGTATGAACATAAGCTGAGTGTCTAGCCCTTTTGATTGCTTTTGGTATCTGTCTACTAGCTTCTAAGTGACTTTGAATCTCAAATCTCTTTGCTCCTCCACACTTCCTATTAACTCACTATTTAGAAAAGACTCTGATTTATCTTTCTTGGGTTCAAAGTGGATGACTCCACACTCCCACACACTAAACTCCATCTATCATAGTTTTGCCCACTCAATCTGTCTGTGTTCCTTTGCAAAATCCTGCTCTCATTCCGTACTACTGACTGTGCCTACTAATTTAGGCTAATCTCCAAACTTGACTATGCAACTCTTTATTCCTTCATCTATTGATACATGAATAAGTTTGGTAAAAAAAAAGAGATATCAGTACAGATATGGGGAACTCCACTTGTCACATTCTGTCAATCTAAGTACAGTATCTGAATCAGTAAATATAGAGTCAAAGAGTCGTACAACATAGAAGCAGGCCCTTCGGCCCACCGCATCCATGCCGACCATAATGCCTATCTATACTAATCCCACCTGCCTGCATTAATTCCATATCCCTCTAAGCCTTGCTCATTCAAGTACCTGTCCAGATGCCTCTTAAATGTTGCTGCTGTTCCTGCCTCCACCACCTCTTCTGGCAGCTCATTCCAGATACCCACTATTCTTTGTGTGAAAAATTTACCCCTTTTATCCCCTTTAAAGCTCCTCCCTCTCACCTTAAAGCTATGCCCTCTAGTTCTAGCCACCCCTACCATGGGAAACAGACTCTGGCTATCTACCCTATCTATGCCTCTCATAATTTTATATACCTCTATCATGTCCTCTCTCAACCTCCTTCGCTCCAGGAAAAACAGACCCAGCCTATCCAATCTCTCTTTATAACTCAAGCTCTCCAAACCAGGCAACATCCTTGTGAATCTGTTCTGCACCCTCTCTAGCTTAATCACATCTTTCCTGTATTGCGGCGACCAGAATTGCACACAGTACTCCAAATGCGGCCTAACTAACGTTATGTACAACGGTAACATGACGTCCCAACTCTTGTACTCAATGCCCCGGCCGATGAAGGCAAGCATGCCATACGCCTTCTTCACCACCCTGTCTACCTGTTTTGCCACTTTCAGGGAACTATGTACTTGCACCCCAAGGTCTCTCTGCTCAACAAAACTCCCCAGGGCCCTGCCATTCACTGTATATGTCCTGCCCTGGTTTAACTTCCCAAAATGCATCACTTCGCACTTGTCTCCTTTAAATTCCATTTGCCAATCCCTTGCCCACTTTCCCAGTTTATCTATATCCTCTTGTAACCTTAGACAACCTTCTTCACTGTCCACTATACCACCAATTCTGGTGTCATCTGCAAATTTACTAATCATGCCCCTTACATTCATATCCAAGTCATTAATATATATGACAAACAACAGAGGGCCCAGCACCGATCCCTGCGGCACACCACTGGTCCCCGGCCTCCAATCTGAAAAACAACCCTCCACTACCACCCTCTGCCTCCTATCACCAAGCCAATTTTGTATCCAATTGGCTAGCTCACCCTGGATCCCATGTGATCGAACCTTCTGGACCAGCCTACCATGCGGGACCTTGTCAAATGCCTTGCTAAAGTCCATGTAGACAACGTCCACTGCCCTGCCCTCGTCAATCCTCTTGGTCACCTCAAAAACTCAATCAAATTCGTGAGACGTGATTTCCCAAGCACAAAGCCATGCTGACTATCCCTAATCAGATCTTGCCTTTCCAAATGCATATAAATCCTGTCTCTCAGAATCTCTTCCAATAACTTTCCCACCACTGATGTAAGGCTCACCGGCCTGTAGTTCCCTAGCTTATCCTTGCTGCCCTTCTTAAATAAAGGCACAACATTAGCTATCCTCCAGTCTTCCGGTACCTCACCCATGGCTAACGATGATACAAAAATCTCTGCCAGGGCCCCAGCAATCTCCTCCCTTGCTTCCCATCGCATCCTAGGATACACCTGGTCAGGCTCTGGGGATTTATCCACCTTAATGCGCTTCAAAACATCCAACACCTCCTCCTTTGTAATGTTGATAGGCTCTAGGATATCGCTGTTCCCTCCCTTGAACTCACTAGCTTCCATGACCTTCTCCATGGTAAATACAGACGAGAGGTATTCATTTAAGACCTCGTCCATTTCCCGTGGCTCCACACTGATCCTTAAGGGGACCTACTCTCTCCTTTTACTCTTTTATCTTACCTGCCAGGGAAATCTCATGGCCCTTTTTCGCCCTCCTAATTTCCTTAAGTGTACTCCTACATCCCCTAAACTCCTCGAGGGACTCGCTTGATCCCAGCTGCCTGTACCTGACATATGCCTCCTTCTTTGTCCTGACCAGACCCTCAATATCCCTCGTCAACCAAGGTTCCCTAAACTTGCCTGCCTTGCCCTTCAATCTAACAGGAACATGCCGGCCCTGAACTCTTCCTATCACACTTTTAAAAGCTTCCCACTTGCCAGATGTCCCTTTACCTGTAACAACCTCTCCCATTCAACATTTGAGAGTTCCTGTCTGATGCCATTGAAATTAGCCTTGCCCAATTTAGGACCAACTTGAGGACCAGCCCTATCCTTTTCCATAACTATCTTGAAGCTAATAGAGTTATGGTCACTGGTCCCAAAGTGTTCCCCCACTGACACATCAACCACATGCCCAGCCTCATTTCCTAAGAGGAGGTCGAGTGTAGCCCCTTCTCTAGTAGGGCCATCCACATACTGCTTCAGAAAACTATCCTGGACACACTTAACAAATTCTTCCCCATCTGATCCCTTAGCACTAAGGCAGTCCCAGTCAATATTGGGGAAGTTAAAAATCACCAACTATTACAACCCTATAATTCCTACACCTATCTGTGATTTCCCTACATATATGCTCCTCCACTTCCCTCTGACTATTGGGGAGCCTATAGTACAATCTCATCAAAGTGATCACCCCTTTCTTATTTCTAAGTTCTACCCATTTGGCCTCGCTGGACGTTCCCCCCGGGATATTCTCTCTAAGTACTGCCATGATGTCCTCCCTAATCAATAGTGCAACTCCCCCTCCTCTCTTACTTCCACCTCTCTCACGCCGGAAGCATCGGTACCCCGGAACATTGAGCTGCCAGTCCTGCCCATCCCTCAACCACGTTTCCATAATAGCTATAATATCACAATCCCATGGACTAATCCATGCATATTATCTTAGTAATATAATGGAAAACACAGAGAAGTACATTTTCTCACTACCTAGTATTGATATTGTTCAGTGATATTCACTTAAGACTCACAACTCACAGCAGACTGGATCTGATTAATAATACTAATTACCTGCCTGAATTTTACAGAATAAAACCTTGTGTGACATTTAGCCTTATTTCACAACTTTTTGTTATCTGTATTTCATCTATAGCATCAGTTCTGACAAAAGGTCATCAATCTGAAACACTAACTTTTGTTTCTCTCTCCACAGATGCTGCCAGGTCTGCTGATTATTTTCAACATCTTTTGTTTTATTTCAGATTTCCAGCATTCACAACATTTTGCTTTTTATGGAAGTTGAGGTTTAGAGAGAACAAGAGGACAATGAATTTGGAGGAGAGAGGGGAATGTGTGTTGAGATGAGATCAAATCACTGGTGAGAAGTCACTTGCTACATAGGCTAAGGAAGGAAAAATAAAGAAGGATATCTTGAAGAGAAACTTGGGGTTGAGGGTCTGAACTCTGTGTCTCTCCCCACAGATGCTGGCAACCCTGCTGAGTATTTCCAGTACTTCCTGTCTTTACTTTACCTTTCATAAACTCTCCTATCTATAGTCATGACCATCTCCTTGAGCATATGAAAATAGGTGCTTGTCCAATGGAGTTGTGATGCATAGTGCATCGCAATAATATAATCCCCACCCCAGCCGGAGCCCTGTAATCTCCTGAGATAGGTGAAACACATCCTAATTCGGTGGAAAATATCTGGAAATTCCTCTTTGAGCCCCTTAGGCATTTTTTTCCTGTTATTTCCTGCATCGGCGCATTGCTGCATCACACATGTAAAGCCAAGATTTGGGATACTCAAATTCCTGAATTTACCAAAGGGTCTCTCCAGTATAATGGAATTTCTGCTGCATTGCTAAACATCTACAAGAAACTGGAATTGTAGCTTTTTTTCTTTCATGAATAAAAATGCTAACTTTACCTCAGGGCAAATCTGTTTTCATCACTATCTGTTCCTGGGGCAACATTTTTATAATTTTTGGATAAAATATACTTTCCCAAATTATTTTAATAGATAAAATCACTTCAACAAGCATCTTTTTTAAAGTTGTATTGATATGTGGAAATCACTAAATTAGGTAAATTTATTGAATGTTGTATAAACTACAAAAATGCTTTCCACATCAAAAATTATTCTTAAAATTATCGCACGGGTCATGTATTCTTACAATGCTTCACTTTACATTTGATATTGCAAACTACAGAGGAATGAAATAACAACAGCATAACTTATATTTGCGATTGCAGTTTAGCTCATTCAGATGTTTGTTATTATAGTGGTTTGAGAGCAATGCTTTTGCACTGTTTGTTCAAAGAAATGACAGTACCAGTAAAGCTATTAACTTAAATTATTTCCAAGTGTGTCAGGTCTATTTCATGTTATCTTTTCTTGCTAATACTCGTATTTTGCATCATTGTACCTCCAAGTAATTACCAGCTTTCTCTTGAGAAAGAAACTGGCTATCTCCAAAATATAACTTGAGAAAGGATGGTTCATTGTAAAATGCACAACAATAAAACATGAAGGGACATGGGGACTGTGGTATGAGGTTAACCCCTGCCCACTCATTGCGTTGCAGGCAGCACATTAAATTGGTGCTACCTGCCGTATTAAATGATTGTTGCATGCAGCCTGTTCTATTCGTTGACTGCATACATCAGTAAGGGGCCCAATATTGTGGGTGGCTACTGCTACTTATAAGAAGCCTGCAATACGTAAAGGGGAGCAGCATTGTGGTTGAAAAAAGTGGTGTGTGTCCTTTGTGAATTGAATCTGTGCTCTAATATATTGAAGAATGGCTGAACATGTGAGAGCGCATATTTTGCTATAATGCACTGGAGGCTTTGATGCAGGATGTGGAGAGGAGGAGAGAGGTCCTGTACCTGTTGGTAGCAATAGGTCCAGGAGCTATATGCTCAGAAGGCAGTGCAAAGAGGTTGTGGGATGAGGGAAAAGTGAGAAGAAAGAGAGAGGATTAGGTATGCAGAGATGCTCCAGTGCTGCTAATGCCAGCTGTTTTGCTCCAAGAACATGGATGCAGTACAAGAAGAAATTTAACGATCTGATATGAGTTGTCAAGGTGAGTGAATTCAATCCTCAAATGGCATATCCTACTAACTGCACCACTAGCCTCATCCACTGCTCAATTCACTACATCCCCATCACCCACCTCTTGACAATCTCCATCAATCAGTACTTAACCCTTCAATTCATATGCTATACCTCACCCTCACACCCACAACTCACACACTGAAAGCTATTCAACCATGATAGCCATCATCCAAATACATTGCAGGGCACACAGGTTAGAATTTTCCCAGTACTGCAGAGGCAGCTTTGGAGGTGGGGGTGTGAGGAAATTTGGAAAGTTTTACGTCGGGTCAACTCCTCAACGCATTCCTGCCTCTGTGCACTTTTCTTGGGAGGTGGACTAGCGGGTTCGACAGTAACCCACCCGGCAGCGGTGGGAAACAAATTAAGGCTGCTAATGAGCCACTTAAATGCAATTTTCCAAGCCTCAAGAGATTTTTCCTGGGATGCACGGACCTCCCATGGTGTCAGGAGCTTGGAAATGGATCAGAGGCGGCTTTGCAGCTGGAGCTCCAAGCTGTGACTCATTTGAGGGTTTAAATGTATTTGCCAGCAGTAATTCACAAAGGGGATCTATTCCCAGGCAGTAGGCATGCCCTTGCAGCCACTTGATGGAGACTGAAGTCTCTGCTAATGCTTGCCCTGCTTCAATGACAGACATTTCACTTCCACTGAAGATGCTTCCATGGCATCACAGCTGCTCCTGCTGATGACCAGGTATCGCTCAACCTGTGAAGGCAGATGGTGGCCATCTCCAAAGGTTGTGCTGATTGGACCTCCTGAAGCTGGAACGTGGCCACCATCCCGAAATGGATGGGGCTCCCGGAAGTGGCTTCTTAATTGCCCGCCTCCAGGAAGCGTCCCACGTGCTGCTACTTGCTTTTCCAGGTGGCTGACCTGGAGTTCATCCTGCTCTCAGGATTGGCACACTGGTGGCAAAATTCAGCCCAAACTAACACACTTCCCTCTATCTTGCAGGAGAAGGTGCGCATAACAGCAGGTAAGAACTGGAGAGGACAAGCTCACCTGCACATTTTAACCTCCATAGAGGAGATAGTACTGGCTGTCTTGGGAAGGAAATTGCTGAGGTTGTGGGCACTGGCAGTGCTGGAGGTATTGATAAGGAAAGTCTCTGCATTCTTAATCTTCCTGCTCTTTTCCCATTTCTCCCTCATCCCACACTTACTTCTGACTGAAAAGCTGCAGAGAGTGTAAGCATGCACTTCTTACTTTCTTCTCTTCCCTGACAACTAAACAGCCCTGGTGCATTTTTCATTTCAGATTCTCAAGAACTGGAACCTTCCTAGTCAGAAGAGGAAGAGAGCAAAAATAAAGAGTCACCATCACTCGATCTTTCACTTGCATCCAGCAGCTCAGAGACTGACACTCAAAAGGAGCGCACAGGTGGCAGCTTGCCAGAGGATGAAGTCGGACACTAGTCATGTTGCAGAGGACTCAAGTGAGGAATTTGAGGGACCAGGCTACAGAAAAAGGTTGATGGGTGTCCACAATCAAATGCTTGGTGCACTGGAAAGCCTGCTAGAAAGTCTGTGCCCAATGTCAAAGACTATGGAGGTGTTCAGTGCCAACTTGGCACAGGGCTTTTCACAGAGCATGGAACCCATTCGTTCCAATGTGGAATGGGTGATCACCTCCATCAGCACACTTGTAGATCGCGCATAATGTGGCATCTGATGGCCAATATCACAACTTGCAATGCGGCACAAATAGCTTTCTTCAAATATCTGAGTGCTATATTGAAATCTCAGACTGCTGTGATTGTGGCTCTGGATACTACTGTTCAAACAGTCTTTCAGGGCATTACAGCAGTCCTTCAATCTGTTCTCCAACATATCAGCAGGATTGCTGAGGTGTTGCCACAGATGAATGGCAGTGTTCCATGGAACAGGAACCTGCTGTCCTCTCTCAGGACGACAGCATTCCTGCTCCTAACTCTGCCACTCCAGCAGTACCTTGCTGTGGCCCATCAGCCAGCTAGCCCAGACCGCTGGGACCTCTAGGCCCAGAGCTGCTCGAGGTTGCCCTCCAAGGCCATCTGCAGTGTTCTCAATTGGAGGCCAGCAGCCTTCCACCACCCATGTTGTGACCACTGGGGAAGCACCTCAAGGGAGCACTAGGACAGGCAAAGGCACATGGAAGATAGGAAAAAAGTGAATGCACAAGTGTGATTAGTTTTCTATGCATTATTTAATGAGTGAATTTATAAAATTGGATTTGAATGGTAGTTTTTATCCTAGTGTCAGAAAGAGGACAGTAATAGTAAATGATAGAGGAAAGGTAAGAAGTGTGGAACTGTTGGTGAATGGGGGGTTGTGGTTGAGGTTACTAGTATCACTCCTGAATAATCTGATCACATAGAGCCCATGCAGAAAGGGGTTGTCTACGTTGTAGCCTCCCTACCTATTCCTACAGTTCCTTTTGTCCTCCCTCTTCCTCCTCCTATTCCTTGTGTTCCTGCGCCTCTGTTTCTCTCATATTAGATGGTGGCAAAGGCTGTTCTTTCATAATGGCCAGGTTTTCCAGCAGGTAGCATACTACCACAAATCTTGATGCCCGCTCGCTAAGTACCTGCAGGGCTCCTCCAGAGTGGTCCAGGCAGTGGAAACATTACATGAGGATGGTGATGGTATGCTTTATAATATTCCTTGTGGAAACATGGCTCTCATTAGTAGGTCAGTTGTGCACATGTGCATAGGTTCCTGACTGGAGTCATAAGCCATCTCCTGAGAGGTACCCTTGTCACCAATAGCCAGCCTTTCACTTGTCATGGTGGTTCAAATACAAGTGGCACAGAGGACTACAGCAGACTGAATGAACTGTTCACTGGCATGAATGTTGCCATGATAATGGGCATTCACCTGCCTGGCGCACTGCCTGTGGTCACATACCAGGTACACATTAAGGAATGGAATCCTTTTTGGTTGTTGAAAATGGCCGAGTTCAGATGAGGTGCATACAAGTCAATGTGTGCAGTCAATGGCACTCTACATCATGGCGAAACCTGAAATACCTGCAAAACTTGATGCTTGCTCTTCCTGCTTGTGCCTGGCAAGAGGGAATTAGGTGAATGTGTTTCTCTTTGTATGGAGAGCTGCAGTGATCTCCCTTATATAGCAGTTTACTGCAAACTGTGAGATACTGCTTAGCTCTCCAGCAGAAACTTGAATGGACTCATGAGTGAAATGAAGATGTATTATGCACTGGTTGTCGCTGAAGTTGAGGTAAGAGAACTTGAAGACCATCAGTGGCTATGCCATTCTGTTGAGAGCCATCCTCTTTCTTCCCACTGCTCTCAGCTCCTCTAGCAACATAACCTACTCTGCGGGGCCTCGCTTCATTCTCCTAGTAATGTCAAATTTCTAAAGGAAGCCCTACAAGGCCACCCATGTCTGGAAGCAACTTCTTTCTGCACATTTTATATGACCAAAAACAGGCCAAATAGACCACCCTGTGTAGAGTATTCGAACTTTAGCCAAGTATAGGAAATCTCCAAAAACACATACAATTGAATCAGCAGCCAGAAGAAATAATCCAGCAACTAACTTGTAAGTACTTCATGATCCCTTTAAATAGAGATATTGGGGTGGGTGGGGGGGGTTTCTTTTATTCCATTTAACATTGTATTCACCTGTGCGAGGTTAAGACACGGTGTTCTCTGGAGTGTGCAGTTGCAAAATGGCAGTAGTGGCTTCAAATTAGAATTGCACACTCACTTGTACCATCACCTCCCTGCTCTTCAAACTGCTGGCAGTTGTTCGTCATGCATGCAAACTCCTTTACCAAGATGGCATCCTGCACACTTCCCATCGGAAATGTGTGTGCATATCTCGGACCCCATTTTCGACTCTTGATTGGCTGCATAGTGCCTTAAAAATGGGTGCTACATGGTCCAGTTTAGCCCCCAAACACGTTAAGATGCAACATACCTTATTCAAGCCTCCAAATGCTACTGTTCAGAACAAAACACACACAATGTTCTTTTTTCACTATGTTACAGTGTTTTGCATGGTTCTGTGCCATTTTCATTCATCAATAAACTATTCATAAAAATATTAAGCAGATTCGCAGCTAACAGACTGAATAGTTATTTTGAGTAGCAACAAGCAGAATTCAATATCACAATAATGTTAGAGTACTGCAATTATTACTCTATTTTGAGGATTGCAGTTGTGTATGTTTCTCTAATTCTGTTCAGGCATCAATGGATATCGATGGAGATAAAATATCAATATAGAAATGCTGGTGCACACAACAGGATGGAAAGCATAGAGAAAAAGAGAGATGGGTCAACTTTGGGGTCAACTCTTGCACCAGAACTGGAAACTCTGACAATCTCTAGGTGTGTTCTTCTGTCATTTTCTGACTGCGGGATAGTACTTTTGCTTGCCAATTAAGCGCATAGAGTTTGAAATAATTGATCAAAACCAAGCTCAACGAATATTTTTGTAAATCAAGTAGTTTACGAGACTGCAGTTGACAGATTATATAACTACATACAGGTTTCACTAAAGTGAATGTGAAATTTTTCACCATTAACACAACATTTTATTGGGTCTATAGCACCTTTGTTCTTTGATCAAGTGCAAATGCTGGAGAAACAGCTTATGTTTAGCAAAAGTCCTGAAGTTTGAGGCAGGTGGGATGGACCTCCAGTCCTACAGGTTATTTTTAATTTGTTGGCATGCTACATACATGCATGTATTATAATTGTTGAACCACACATGAAAATAACAACACTGAACACCTGCATACTTTGGTAGGCTCCAATGTCAGCCTTTGAATGTACTCACACTTTCAACTACAGGGTGAGCTGCATCCCTCTACAATGTAATTATTTTAAGAATGTTTCCTTATACCTTGTTCTCTCCCTGTTCTCATACCTTAGATGCATGGGTCTATTAAGCTTTGTCAGGAGAGCAGAACAATCAAAATCTACAGATATACTTGTAACTACTTTCATTCTGCCAATTAGAGTACTTGAATATGGCAGGAATGACCCCAGCAATTTTTCCTCTCCCTTTCTCCCTTAGGGAACCTAAATGAGTTCCTAAGGGAGAGCTTGAGTAGAAAAGTAATTTAAATGTAATTCAAATGGATTCAAATATTGGGTCAATTGGATGATGGTCCAGTGCATAAACAGTTTCATTCCCAACTGCATTTCTCTTAAATATTACCAATAAAAATAAGATGTCTGAATTACAGTAATCTAAAGCAACAGACCATCCAGTATAACAACTGCAACCAATGTAAAAACCTAAGTGGACTACATCAGACTGATAAAGAATTATTGCAATAGTGACAGAATTAGAAATTCTAAAAGGTAAACTTTAAATCACATGATGAACAGTTTACTAAAGACATAGGAATGAAAACCATACCTTTCACTACCTTATCCAGATAGTGAGCTTGAGAGATAAAACAGATAGGACATTCAGGAAGGTCGAAATAAGAACATTTCCACTAGCTAAGAGACATTAGACGTTAATCAATTATTACAAAACAAAAGAGAAAGTAGGATATATACACCAGGAGAACAATGTCAAGAAACAACAATGCTTTCATGGGGATAAAAAAGGTTTTGCACCATTTTTTTTTTAGGTGGTATTGCTTTATCCTCATTGCTGTTTTTATATTTTTCACTGCAGTAAAAATGTGAATGGGATCCCAAGGTTGAGATTACAATCAGGTGGTGGCATTTCACTGCCACGAAAACTTCACCAACAAGAAATGCCCAACTGACTAAAACTGAGATAGATGCTATCCAATATTACAAGCACAAACTACTGAGATCAATGATGATACAAAGTATTTTCACTGTACAATGTAAGAAACACTTGAAGGTTCTTGTGGCAAAAAAACGTATATTTTACATGGAGGCAATTCAGGATTTGGAGTGAAATTTTGACTTGAGTTACATGTAGGAAATCTGAATAACTTGCACATGTCTCAAATATTGTTATTATACGTGGCTTTCCACAAGATTCTAAATATTAAAATTACATTCCCAACTATATTTTTCTTTTTATGTCTGAATCATTTTAGAAAAATAAAATTCTTTATTTCTCTTTAAGGCACATTTTTGGAACAACCAAGTAAATGTATGTGATCCATCTGTGGCATACATATCATCCACAATCTCCGTTTCTCTTAAACTGCTTGTTTAATTTGCTTGTTGCAACTTTTCATCATCAAGTGTAAGCGATCATCTCTGATGTTGAAGCTGAAGGAACAAGCAAATTAAACAAGCAGTTTAAGAGAAGCGGAGATTGTGGATGATATGTATGCCAGAGATGATGGCTTACATTTGATGATGAAAAGTTGCGGAGAGATTAGTAGACAAGGAAAAGGATCTTGAAGTTGATTTGTTGGAGCATTGGGAATCAGCAGAAGCATCATATCGATGCATGTGATGATTACACAGGAGCGAGCACATAGTATAGAAATAGCTTATGTTTTTGAATGGTGGAAATGGAAAGGTGAACGATGAGTCCCAATAGTTCACATTAAAATTTTGTTATGAAAGCCTAGTAGCAAAGATTTAAAAGTACAGAATGTACCAATCTATTTAACCAGAGAAAAATAAATTCAGTGTTAGCAGAACCAACATCTCACATATGGATAAGGATTTTAAAGCACTTCATATCCTACCTGAATTTGAAGTTACTATTCCATGTAGCCATAAAGATCACATCAATTTGGGAGAGATGTACTCAAAATTGGCCTTTAGCTCAAGGGTGTTGGAATATAAAGGGGAGGAAGTAAGGCTTCAGCTGTATAAAGACGTGATCAGACTCTATCTGAATGAACTGTGTTCAGTTTTTGACACCAAACCTCAGGAAAATACATTAGATTTGGAGTGGGTCCAGCACAGATTCACCAGGATTATACCAGCGCTTAAAGGTTAAATTATAAGGACAGAGTGCATAAGCTTAGTTTATATTCCTTTGTGTTCAGATGGTTTAAGGGTGATCTAATGTCATTAAAATGATAAACGGATTTGGGACAGAGAAACTATTGCTCTACTGGGGAATCCATAGTAGGGAGACCTGGGGCTGAATTTTCAAAATGGGGTCGGGAACCCAACATGTGGATGATTTCCGGGTCCTGACCATGCACTTGAGCTGCGTCGCTAAACCGACATGAATTTTGAACGTTAATGCCCTAATTGGGTAGGAGGCGAGTGCAGAACTCACAGGTGCCGAGCATCTGGAGGAGGTGGGAGCTGCCTGCAGCCATGATGGGGCTTGCCACTGCTTTGCTGAAGAGAGCAGGCAGCTCCATAGAAGGCCAGAGGAATAATGAGGTGAGGCAACGCTTCCAGAATTTAAAAAAATATGCTGCGCTTGGCCTGGCGCAAGATCCCCATGGTCCCAAAACATTTCATCATGCAGAAATAAAGTTAGTCCCCACCTGCTATTAGCCTGTAACAAGTTCCTTCATGAGCTTAATGGGCCCTCAATTGGAGGCGAGTGGCTTCCAAAGTCCCTCCCCATCACCCTCACATTGAAAATTTTGGACTGTCTCAGAGATGTCAGGTTCCGGAGATGCTCTCCAGGACTGCGATTTTCAATTCATGTCCACACAGGGTCCTGACCCCATGACCCTTTGAAAATCCAGCCCCTAATCTTAAAATTAAAGCTAGACAATTTGGGAGTGAAATTAGGAGGTGCTTTTTCACATAATTTTTTGTAGAAATCTGGAATTCTCTTCTCCCTGATGCTGTGGATGCTTGGTCAATTGGATTTTCCAAGATTAAGATTGATTGAGTTTTGTTAGATAAGGGTATCAAGGTTAATGGAACAAAGGTGGGTAAATTGAGTTGAGGTACAGATCATCCATGATCTAATTCAGTGGTAGAACAGGCTTGAGGATCTGGATGGCCTACTCTTGTTCCAATGTTACTCCAATGCAATTAAGGATATCAGAAGAGGAACAGAACATACAAAAGTAACATCGAGATTAGGCATACGTACATCAAAATTAAATCCTAATAAGTAATATTTGTTATGTTTTGTGTTTGGTAAGCTTTGTGGATTTTGTTCCCTCAGATTCAGAATCACTGATTATTAAATTGTTTAGTTTTCAACTAGGGTGTAATTTGAATGGAAAGAAAAAGCAGAAATCTTCTTTTGAACACCAATCTTCCTGCATATCTAACTCTTTAACCCATAGAGGTTCTCTTCAAGATTTTATCATGCCAGTGAACAGTTCTTTCTTTCGAAGAAAATTAGATATATAGATTAGAACATGATACTAAAAATAAATGATCCACTCCTCTGGAAATTGCTACATGTTAAACGGTTTAGCAACAAGATGCTACTGAATGGCATGGTTAAGTAAAACAGCCAGTTTCATATTAATCTTTTTCAGATTTAAGCATCACCATTAGTTTTCATTTGGAATTTCATTTACACAGAACCAACATGTTATGTTGATTTAGAGGAGAAATACAAGCAAATGCTTCAGAAATGTGATGTATTTTTGCCCATTTGTAAAGCTAGTGACAGATTGGGCTGGATTTTGTGTAGGAGATGGGGCTCCTGGCGCTAGGCTGAAAAGGCGGGGGGAACCCTGCCTCTGCATTTTCGCTGCACCACCCAACCCCCTCCACCCCTCACCCCATCCCCCGCCCGTAGCGATCCTCCAGTCTTTTTAAATCAAAGTTCCAGGAGGCAGGATCCCCGTCCCTTTAAAAACGGGGATCCTGCCTCCAGGAGCTGCCGGCCAACCAGAGGGCCAGCAGCTCAGCAGTATTGGCAGCGCCACTGGGAGTGGTGGCTCCTGCCGATACTGCAGAGGCCTTTGAGCCAGGTCCAGCGCTGGAACCCCGGACATAAGGTAGGTGAGGTAGGGTTGCCGGGGCCAGTCCAGAAGGCCCCGGCAAGGGGGGCTGGGGGTGGTCTTGTAGTTCAGTGGGAAGGGGGCCCCGGAGGGGTAAACTGGTTCCCGGTGGGGGTCCTCCGTGGGCCACAAATTGTCCACGGAGGAGTGACGCCCCCAAAGCCGACAGGGAGGGTGCCTCGTGCTACAATGTGACCTCCCCGCATGGCAGAGACTCCCCCGCTACTGGTAAGAACCTAGCCGTGGCGCGAAGAGACCCTTAATTGGCCGTTAATAGGCCACTTAAGGGCCTCAATTGGTCTCTGGTTGGGAAGGCCATTGTCAGCCTATCCAGCCTCTGGGATGATCACTTGGTGGCAGGGAGGCGATGGGCTTACGCTCCACCGCCACCCGTCGCAATACTCAGTGGCCTTCCCCCGCCTCCAACCATGCCTCAAGAGGCTACCCAAAATCCAGCTCATTGACACAGACAGAAAAACAAGAGCTAAAGAAAACATCTATGCAAAGACTAAAACACAAATAGAAAGAAGCAATACAGTTAGAGGTGGCAATGAGAGTAAATATTTTTCCATTATTTTGTTTTTAACCACAAAGATTACTTACCTACGGTAGAGTCATCCTTACTTTGCATTAAAATATCCTTGGTTTCAGACTGAGATAATGCTCTAATCAGGAGAAGCCACGTGCCTCTCCTTGGTATGTTCCAAGGTTGATCTTTTGACATATGAGTCAATCTTCATAAATTTCCTATTCACTTGGGAATCGTGAAATATTCCAACAATAATATCAAACAAATCAGAAGTTACAGACTTTTTCACTACAGCAGAGAAGGCCATGGGATGGCTTCACAGAGGACTTCAAGAACATGATAAGGTAAACACTAATAGATTATTTTAGTGAACTTTGTATGACATCAGGAGAATATTACTTACAATAACTAAGAAGATAGGTAAAATAACTGAAAGGATGTTTAGAATTTTCACTGCAACCAACTGTTTCTAATGAAACAAAACTGTGCAGCTGGGACAGATGGTACACATGTGGGATAAAGTGGCATTTAACATCACAAAAATAACTTGGACAACTTCACTGGACTCTTTCTTTAAAGGCTGACATACTGCTAATCCTCATTAGAATGTTGACTTAGAACTAAATTTATAGGACGTGGTAAAGAAATAAAATTAAGGTGGCTTATACTTCTCTAAAACAATGAAGTTATTCAAAGATAAACTGGGAAATTCCTCAGAGCTGCTGCAGTTCTACCAGTGCTACTTTTCTGGAAGTATGGTAGAAACCCTGCTTGCATGTAAACAGAGGTTGAGCCGCATTCTGGTGAAGTAACAATGGTCAGGAGCAGCTTTGAAGAATTTCCTGGCCATAGTTTCAGTTTTAATTTTTCAAATATTTAATGCTTATGCTCTTTCTGTACAAATTTCAAAAACCAATTTAAGCAGTAAATTTTCTTCATAGCTTGCAGCACGTGTGGAATTTAATGAATTAAATGTATTCTTACTTCTAAAGGATGTGGCCATTTATAAAGCATTATGTCTGACTAATTTCACTGGATCAAGAAAAATTTGATTCTAAAGATATTCTTTCTCAGGGGGACAATGGTTGACCTTACCAGAGAAGTGACATATTAACAATCTAGAAGTAATTCAGCACAAAAAGCTGGCCAGAGTCACATATGATATTCAATGTGCCTGAGGTGCATTATCCTCTCTCAACTTATGTACTGCATTTGACATGGTTGACCAACCATCTTCCTGTGATGCCTCACCTCTGTGTTTCACTTCTGTGGTACAGTTCTCAAATAGTTCCATTCCTACCTGTTTCACTGAAACCGGCACACTTCCTGCAATAATGGCTTCCCTTCCTGTCCCTGCACCGTCAAAAGTTCACTTTGCTCCCCCTTATTTCTTATCCATATTCTCCCTCTCAGTGATATTATCAAGAAATATGGGGTCAACTTTCATATGTATGCTAATGATACCTAGTTTTACCTCTCTTACACCACACTTGATTCCATGACTATCAGTATGCTGTTCAACTACCTGCCCAACATCAAGTCGTGGATGAGCCAGAATATTTGGCAGTTTAAAACTGCCTATATGTACCCTGCCAAAAGCTCCATGCCTTGGTCCCCAATTCTATTCCTTTTCCTGGATGCCCACACAAGGTCAACCCAATATTTCACAATCTCCATGTCCTGCTTAATTTCACATCTAATCAATCAGTAAGACCTCCTACTTATACCTTAAAAAAAAACCCATCTCCATTCCCATTAATGTTACTGAAACCCTTATTAAAATTTTAACTTTTCTAATGCCTCCTTGCCAGATTCCTGAGCTACAAAAACATCAACTATTGCATAATTCCACTACTCCATTCTAGCTGGACGATGTTCCCTCGCCTGTCACTTATCCTTTCATAAGAACTAACAGCAGGAGTAGACCACACCCCCTCAAGCCTGTTCTGCCATTCAATATGATCATGGCTGATCTTCTGGCTCAACTCCACTTTCTCGCCTGCTCCCCATATCCCTTAATTCCCTGAGAGACCAAAAATCTGTCTATCTCAGCCTTAAATATACTCAACAATGGAGCATCCACATCCCTCTGGAGTATAGAATTCCAAAGATCTACAACCCTTTCAGTGAAGAGGTTTCTCCTCATCTCAGTCCTAAATGATCGCTCCTTTATCCTGAGTCTGTGCTCCCATGTTCTAGATTCCCCAGCCAAGGAAAACTGCCTCTTAGTGTCTACCCTGTCAAGCCCTTTCAGAATCGTGTATGTTCAATCTTCACTGGCTCTCTGTTCATCTACACCTTGACCAAAATATTTTTCCAGTCTACAAATCCCTCAATACTCATGATGTGGCTCCTGTACTTTGAGAAAACCAAATTCAGATTGGGTGATCACTTTACTGAACACCTCCGTTCAATTCACACGTGTGACTCTGAACTTTTGCTCGTTTGCCATTTGAATTCTCAATCTGACCTCTCTGCCCTCGGCTTCCTATGCTGCTACAATGTAGCTCAATGGAAGCTTGAGGAACAGCACTTCATCTTTCAATTAGACACTTTACAGCCTTCCAGACTCAACATTGAGTTGAACAATTTTAGATCATAACTACTGCTTCTATTTTTTTGGGCAGCAAGCGCTGGTAAAGGTCTTGCTGGTGTCATTTGCAGATCCTTCTTTTGTTCCTTTTCTTGTCCCATTACCACCTCCTGTCTTGCACTATCATCTCTTTTGTCATTTAATCACTTCTGCCTTCCACCCTATCACAGACCTTCCCTCTTGTTCCTTCCTCCTCTCCTCCTGCCCCTGCCTTTACGTTTTTTAAAAACCTATTACATCTGGAGCATTTTCTAGCTCTGCGAAAAGTCACAGACTTGAAATGCTATCTCAGTTTCTCTCTTCACAGGTGCTGCATGACATGCTGAGTATTCCCAGCTTTCTCTGTTTATATTTCAGCCTCCTAATACGATCTGGACTCTACTATCTACAATGGCTACAAAAGCAAGATATCAAAGAGAATCTTGTATCTATGGAACCGTATGAGGTTAAAAAAGTATCCCATAATATTATGAACAACCAATAGATATTTGTTATAGCTGCAAAGTCTCATATGTTCATACGTTACAAATGTACCTAACACAAGTGAGGTTGTCATCATCAATGTTCAATAGATATTATTTTTGAAACGAAGATCCTGTATTGAAATTCAATTAAGATGCACATTTGCTCTCTATGTTCTTAGAACCTACAAATTAGAGCCAGGTACTGACAGCATGGAATAAGATCAGTGCAATGTTTAAACAGAACAGATACTGTCCCGTAGGCAAAAACTGGCTTCAAAGTTACCTCCAGAAATTAAAATATTAATAAAATTGACAAAGTTGTAACATTTTTAATTGATCAATTCTGATCTAAATTGATCTAAAATACAATAATTGCAAAGAAACACATGGGGAACTCTTACTACTGTTGAAATTTTAAACATCCCTGATTACATCCCTGGTAATAGGCAATGCCTGACAATTAATGGCAAATTTGCTTATTAGAATTAAAACACACTGCCATTTTATGAATAGAAATTTGAACTACAGGGTGATAGAATGGGCTTCCTATACTGCAAACCACAAAGTAAATTTAACAATGAAATGGCCAAAGTGTTTTCCCCTCTCTGCTTACAAAAGGACACTTACTCATTGAAAATTCACAACAGGAGTTTAAAATCCCATTAAAAAACCTCTTATGCTAGACTAAGTAGCAGAAATAGATTAAACATGCTTTTCTTAAGTCCTACCGATAGTGCAGTGCTCTCCATTCCATCCAGGGCTGCATTCACACTTGCCATCCTTACAAGTCCCATGTTCACTGCAGCGTGGGTGACATGCTCGTTGATCACAGATGCTGCCCATCCAGCCTTCATCACAGCGACAGGTGCCTCCAACGCAGATTCCATGGCCACTACAGTCTACTGCACAAATCTCTGTGGGAAACACAGGCAAATCCTGTATTATTGTCAAAGATGCAACAGTTCAGTGCCCAGGTCAAGCAAGAATAAAAGGATTTTTTACACTCTTGGCTGTTAATTCCTTTCAACAATAAGGAGTTAATAAGAAGATTACAATAAAATAGGGATTGCAGAGGCCATCCTTAAATGCTCCAACTAATTCTCTTACAAGCTCATAATAATTGCTGTTTCTACACTGTTCTTCTGTAATAAAAAGGGTAGTGATAGATTCTGCAGGAAATGTATGAAATATTACATTTAATTAAAAACTTGTCAGTTGTAGCTGCAAACAAAACAGATGGGAAAAAGTTAAGACCTAATTAAAACATTATTGTACAAAAGTGCCACTCAGAGGAATGGTATAATAAATTGTCGGTTGCTCAATATTGCTGTTAATAATAAAGGGTCAATATCTTGAACTAACTTTAAAAAAAATTTCTTTAAAGACCTTCAGTTATTCAACTTTGAACTTTTTTGATTCAAGAGATAATAAAATGCTAAACTAAACAGTTCTTCACTTCAAGCCATATCAAAAATTTCAACAAGTTTGCAATCTTTTAAAATAAGATTCCAATGAAATGGGACTTTCTTACATTTATTTGCAATTTACTTGGATTTTAGCAAAAACCGTTATGGACTGAAATTACACTGTATGATATCAGTCACATGTTCATATAAAATTCCTCTCTGCTATTTTAATGAAGCACTGACCTGCTAAACCAACAGGTTAACAACCTTATTAAAATATAGACAAAGGATTTTTACATGACATTTTACTGTCTGCTTTTTTAACAACAGTGTAAACCTGTTTATTTGAAATAGGTAAATACTTCAATAAAATACAGACAGTTTTACCAAATATTCTTGGGAATCGAAATTGAAGAGGCAGAACCTATTAATGATTAAACACTTGAAATAATACAATCCAAAGAACATTCTCAGCTACATAGGACTGAGTTACAATTTCAAAATACATCTCATCCTAAAATAAAAATGCTGTTCAAATACTCTGTAAAAGCACAATGTACAACTTGCACCATCCATGCAGCTCTCTTGAAATAAAAGCTATTCAGATTTAAACTGATCAAGCCCAGTTAATCTTAAATTATCAAATTTTAATTATAGAATTGCTTGGTTTTATGCTTCAGTTACATCTGCAAATAGGATTTTCAAAATATTTAATTATGGAATTATTACTGTTGTGATTCAGATGAATGAAGTTGAATTAATTGCTTCTGCTGTTTGAATGTAGATTATTTGAATGATGTAACCATATGTGATGTAATTTGATGGAGGCTTCCAGTAATCACCAGTTCAAACTTACGACTGGTATAAACGATACTGGTTATGTACAGAATTGAACAGGGTATTAGGCAAGCCATTCAAACTTTGGAGCTGAAAAGGAGAGTGCACAATATTGGAATACAGAATAGATTTCATGACTGAGGAAAAACTTGGCAATCACAAATAGTAAGTTGTGAATCTTTGTGAAGGCTTTGCTGGACTGACAAAATAATAGCATTTTCGGTACAAATAAAAAAAGGCTTCTCAATTATTGAAGTAAAATCTCAGCAGGTATATTCACATAACTTGGATTTTCAAATGGTTTCCTGTATGCTCCTTGTTTCAAAAAATGTTTCGTGAACATGTGTCACTGTGTAATCGTTGAAAAACCATGACAACAGCACAGATTTCCTCACTAGTCCTGCATTGGTATCAAACATGTGCAAGACAAACCTTGCAGCCAGAAGTTACAGCAGTTACACAGTGGAGTCACCTTTGCATTTAAAGGACCACACAAAAAGTTGAGGATGGCAGAGGGGTACTCTAGGGTGGCCCCACAGTTCAGCGAAGGGTCCCTGGTCCCTGGTCACTCTCCCCCAGGCTGTGTGGGTAAGGCGGGAGGTCCTTTTCACCAGCGATGGTAAGAGGAGGCACTCCCGCCTGAACAAGGCATCCTGGCTGGAGATGGCAGAGGAGGTGAGTAGCCGTGGGGCCATCCGGTGTCAAAAGGTATGCCAACCAGGCCCGTCTAGGCCTCGTGCGCACAGGGTACGACCGCCAAAGTCATCCACAGCCAAAGGGCTATCATATCAGCAGCCTTCCTACAGTCCGGCTACTAGTGCAGAAGTGACACCACTGAGGAGTATCCGCAAGCAATTCCAAAATGCATCATGACACAAATGGGTCTGCATGGGTGACACAACAATGTAGAAAGGCCGAAAACAAAATCGTCTTCACTAACATGTGGGTGGCACAGCGGTGCAGCAGTTAGCACCGCAGCCTCACAGCTCCAGCAACCCAGGTTCAGTTCTGGGTACTGCTTGTGCAGAGTTTGCAAGTTCTCCCTGTGGCCTTGTGCATTTCTGCCGGGTGCTCTGGTTTCCTCCCACAGCCAAAGACTTGCAGGTTGATAGGTAAATTGGCCATTATAAATTGCCCCCAGTGTAGGTAGGTGGTAGGAGAATGGTGGGGATGTGATAGGGAATATGGCATTAATGTAGGATTAGTCTAAATGGGTGGTTGTTGGTCGGCACAGACTTGGTGGGCCAAAGGGCCTGTTTCAGTGCTGTATCGATCTATGAATACGTGTGTTGCTTTTACTGCGTGAATGAAATGCGCCAGCATGTACCGATCGTGGCTCCTCCCATTACATCATTGGCCTTTCAGAAACGCCAATGTATAGAATAATATCATTGCCATGCCAGTATCACTCATGTGCGTCTCCACGGATGCAATAATATAGACAATGGCTCAGTATTCTGCTGCCAGTAACGGTGGACGCAAAGATGTTGCAGAGGCAGAGGATGCTGTGTGGCGTACGGAGCCCACGGTGGTTCCTATGGCCTGGAGAACCTTTGATCAAAGAGGCGCTGCTGTGCATCCCTAGCTTGCTGCTCGCCCTGCATGCGGTGCCTGGATGCTCTCTGTCCTCCCATGTGCCTTTCCTGCTGTAAATTCTCAGTGTCCTCATCGTCCGAGGATGAGTTCTGCTCATGTCTCTCCTTATCTTGCAAGGCCTCCCCACTACTGAGTGCGTAGTTGTGCAGAGCACAGCAGACAGCAACAATGCGAGCTACCCTTTCCGGCCTGTACTGCAGGTCACCACCTGATCTATCCAGGCAGCAGAATCGCATTTTCAGCATGCCGATTGCCTGCTCAATGGTGGCTCTTGTAGCTCCATAGCTGGCATTGTATCTCTCTTCTGCAGCAATGGTGGGGTGTCTCACTGGTGTTAGAAGCCATGTATGCAAGGGGTAGCCCTTATCTCCAAGAAGCCACCCCTCCATCTGAGCTATTTCAGTGAATTACAATGGCAGCTGGGACTGGTGTGGGATGAAGGCATCATGGCAGCTGCCTGGAAAGCGGGCACAGATTTGCATGAATCATTTCCAGTGATCACATACGAGCTGCACATTGAGTGGAAGCCCTAACTGTTTATGTATTCAGCTGGTCGCCCAGTGAGAGCCTTGATGGCCACATGGGTGCAATCGATGAGCCCTAGCACCTGTGGGAATCCTGCGATGGAGCCAAAACCAGTGGCCCTCTGGGCTTGGCTTTCAGGGTCGGTCATGAAGTGGATATAGTCACCAGCCCTCTGGAACAGTGAGCCCCTGAAATGATGCACAGGCGTAGAAATTGAGAGCTGCTGTCACTTTGAGGACCACAGGCATAGGATGTCCCCCAAAGCCCCTGGGCTGCAGGTCATCATTCAGCAGGGCACAGAGATGGGCCTCTCTCGACATCTGCAGTTTCCTCTGACATTGGCGCTCTGTAATCTGCAGGTATGTAATGCGGGACCTGTAGATGCACGGCAATCTGTAGTGGTGAGCTGTCCTTGGGTGCTGCTGCTCACGACTGGGGGTCTCGATGTGTGCTGCAACTGCCTGTTGGTTTTGCCTGCGGTGCATATGGGTCCTCTCAAGGAGCACATCAATGAATATAGGGTGAACCATTCCCATCTTAAAGTTGCTATTCAACTCAGTTTCATCAATTCTTTGATAGTTCCTGAAAGGGCAGAGATTGATGTTGAGTGGTACATCAATGCTTTCATGCAGCAACTATGTGGCATGGCATGGCATTGCCCGTCTTAGCTCTCACTAAGAGTGGCACCGCATGACCACATAAAGATTATACAAGCTGCATCGATTAGCCCACAAGACATATAAGCTTCACACGCCTACCGTCTCTGGCACTCTCCCCACATACGGGGTGACTCAAGTGCCATTGCTCCTTCACTGACAGAGGCAATCAATGGCACAATCAATGCCAACCATTACGAAGGGCGGAATCGCACTGGCTCCCTTCCAGTATGCAGAGTGGGACCCCTGAATATCCCCCCCCCCCTCCCTTCCAGTATGCAGAGTGGAACCCCTGAATATCACCCCCCCTCCCTCCTCCCTTCCAGTATGCAGAGTGAGACCCCTGAATATCTTTACTTACCTTCGCTGGCGAAAACTTCTGCCTCTGATGACCCATCGGCTTTTCTGTTCGTGAACAGGACGCACGTGACGGCTACCTGTTCAATGTATAATGTGGAAGTGTGGAGCGAGGGGTGGCAGGCTACATAATCAGGAGAGATAAATACCGTTTTGAATATAGTAATTGGGATGCTGCTGCCGGGCAGTGGGGGAGCTGCACTGAGGTCCCTCCACCGCCGACAATATCCAGCTGGTCATTCTCAACATTGGGGATCGAGGCGGGCCTCTCTCCGCAGAATTTTACCGGTCGCCGCGATTCACGGTGTTGAGTGGCCGGTAAAATTCAGCCCATGTTGTGTGCTCAAATAATAATGCCTGGAAAGAAATAAGTGGAAGATTCATTTGAGTGGCTGCAGAAGCCAAGGGATGAAGAAAATAAGCATGCTTAAGAAAAGAGCAGCTTTCTCTTATGGGAAGCGGTGGTTGGAAATTCAATGATTATTGTATCTTACAGCTTGAATTAGAAATAGATTTATACCTGATATCCAGACTTACAAATTTTAACTTTTCAGTTGGTTTTCAAATGAATTAGACAGTGAATATCAGCAACCTTTGTGACACTGTCCTGCAGACAACACTAAGGTATGAATAACGTGTTACACAGACTCTAACCACTGTTTGATTCCATCACAACAAAGCTGTAGCAATTGTACAATTGCTCTCCTAATATAAAAGTTAGAATAGTTGAGTGTATTACCCATGGAACAATCATAGCCTGTCCAGGTAAGGTCACAATTGCAGGTCTTTGTATCTGGTTGGAATGTCCCATGTCCTGAACATTGGTCTGCACAAGCTGTTCTTGGAGTCTCGCAGTTTGATCCACCCCAGCCAGTGGCACAATGACATTCTCCACGAACACAAATTCCTCGTCCAGAACATGTTGAGTCTAAGCAGTCCACTGAAAAATAAGGAGTACCAACCAGCTTTAGAGCCTCAAATCTATTATACTCAAACTGTTTTTCAAGACCACATCAGATAAATAGCAAATACACAAAATCTTGTTTTACTGTCACATAAAAACACTCAGGGTCATAACGACATCAGTTATCATCATACTTATTTAAAACAAAATTACTTGAGCCACAATGTCAGCCATACAGACACTCTGAGGTCACAAGACAGTCTGCCCCCCAGCAATTGTGTTCAATATGAGTGGTTAATTTGAGCTGTATTAGATCTGAAAGCTTTTCAGATTCAATGCACAACATCATTTGCCTCCAGGAAATACTGCTTTACAGAAAAAAAGGGCACAAAGTAAACTAGCAAGAAATATAAAAATACAAAAGCAGATTTTAAGAGCTTCAATAAGTATGCAAAAGGAAGAGAGTAGCGAAAATAAACATGGGTCCCTTAGCAGTTGAGACAGGGGAAATTCTAATGGAGAATAAGGAAATGGCAGAAATAAAAACAAGAAATGCTGGAAATACTCAGCAGGTCTGGCAGCATCTGTGGAGAGAGAAGCAGAGTTAATGTTTCAGGTCAGTGACCCTTCTTCAGAACTGGAGTTCCGATGAAGGGTCACTGACCCGAAACATTAACTCTGCTTCTCCTGCCACAGATGCTGCCAGACCTGCTGAGTGGTTCCAGCATTTCTTGTTTTTATTTCAGATTTCCAGCATCCGCAGTATTTTGTTTTTATTCCCTATATTCTGGACTGGTCCCAGTGGATTGGAAGGCAGCAAATACAACATCGTTATTCAAGAAAGGAGAGTGAGAGAAAACAAGGAGTTACAGGTCAGTTAGCCTGACATCAGTCAATAGGAAAATGCTGGAATCCATTGTTAATGAAGTGGTAACAGGCACTTAGAAATTCATAACAGGATTAGGCAGGGTTTTGTGAAAGGGAAATCATGTTTAACGAACAGAGTTTTTTGAGGATGTAACTAGCAGGATAGATAAAGGGGAACCAGTGGACGTATTATATTTGGATTTCCAAAAGGCATTTGATCAGGTGTCAGATGAAATATTGTTGCACAAGATAACAGCTCATGGAGCTGGGGTATAATGTATTAGCATGGATAGAAGATTTGTTAATGGACAGTAAACAGAGAGTAGAAATATTTTCAGGTTGGCTGGCTGATACTAGTGGAGTGCCACAATGATCAGTGCTGGAGCCTCAGCTATTTACATTCTATATTCATGACTTAGATGAAGGGACTGAGTGTAATGTATCCAAGTTTGCTGGCGATACAAAGCTGGGTGGGAAAGTAAGCTGTGAGGAGCACACTAAGAGGCTGCAAAGGTGTACAGACAGGTTAAATGAGTGGGCAAGTAGATGACAGATGGAGTATAGTGGGAGGCTATCCACTTTGATAGGAAGAATAGAAAAACTGAATATTTTTCAGATGATGAAAAACTATTAAATGTTGGTGTTCTGAGGGATTTGGGTGTCCTTGTATATGAAACACAGCAAGTTAAAGTGCATGTACAAGCAATTAGGAAGCCAAATAGTATGCTGGCCTTTGTTGCAAGGTGTTGGGGTACAAGGTTAAGACAGTCTTGCTACAATTGTACAGGGCTTTGATAAGATCATTGGAGTTCTCTGTACAGTTTTGGTTTCCATAAAGGAAGAATATACTTAGAAGCAGTGCAATGAAGGTTCACTAGATTGATTCCTGGGGCAAAAGGATTGTCCTATGTGGAGTCATTGAGTAGCATGGGCAATACACTCTGGAGTTTAGAAGAACGAGAGGTGATCTCATTGAAACATACAAGATTTTGAAGGGGCTTCACAGGGTATACACTGAGAGGCTGTTTCGCCTGGCTGGGGAGTCTACAACTAAGGGGCATAGTCACAGGATAAGGCGTCACTCATTTAGAACTGAGATGAGGGGTAATTTCTTCATTCAGAGGGTTGTGAATCTTTGGAATCCTCTACTTTAGAATGCTGTGGATGCTCAGTTCTTGAGTGTATTCAAGGTTGAGATTGATTTTTGGACTCGAAGGCAATCAAGGGATATGAGGAACAAGCAGGAAAGTGAAGTTGAGACCCATGATTAGCCATAATCTTATTGAATGACAGAGCAGGTTTGAGGGGCTGTATGGCCCACTTGTGCTCTTATTTCTTATATTTTTATATATAACTGAAAACTTCTGTGGGAAAAGGCCATGCACAGAAAACAATGTATGAACAGCATTAATATTTTTTGTAGTTATGTTGCCAGGGTGTTCTGGAAAGCAGTTCTGGGTATTTGCAGTTATTCCTTCTTGACGATGCTGTCCAGCAGACATTACAAGGCAATTTTTTTTGTGAATGTTGCATTTTTCAAGGTGTGTGATGCTACTACAGATGAATTTTCATCTCTATTTTCCACTTTTCAAAGTGGGTATTTAAGGGAAACTTTTCCAACTCTGTGTTGCTGGCAAGAAACCTTGCGAGGAGTGTATACGGGACAAACATTGTACATGATTCTAAATCCTATTCTAAGTCTCTTGTGCTTCTACAAGATCACTTCTCAATCACCTCCTTCAAGCTTTCTTAGATCACTCTCAGTTAGTCAGGTTTTAAACTTCTTCAATTGTAAATTAAAACATATTCTACAACCCCACAGTAAAAAGCATAAAAGACTCAAGGTTGGAAAAATTTGCATTGAAGAGCACTTTTGACAATTTGTCACAAACGCCATTACTTTTTAAATGAATATGTAAATGGTAACGCATACATCTACTCTTGGTGCAATATCTGCCAGAGGGAAACATAAAGACATGAAGCTAGATGTAAAGGCCTTAAGATAAATTACTATTCTTCAAACATGTGCATTTTCTGGATCTGGACAGAAAATTGTACAACTTGCTGACATTGAAATTGGAAGACATTTTAAATACATAAAAATTCTGATTAAGCTGCTTAACTATCCACAACTCAGCTAAAACAAGATAAATTAAATGCATGATACATTTCAACTTCTTCAATTTTATTTTTAACAAAAGGTTTGCACAGTTCTGGTCTCCATATTACAAAAAGGCTACAGAAGCACTGGTGAAGGTGCAAGAAAAATTTACAAGGATGATACCATAACCGATGAAAAGATTGAACAGGCTGGGCTCATGTGCAGATTTTGGGTGAGCACAAGATCAGGAACTTTACTGTCAAACCATCTGCTCAAACACTGCCCAGACTGACACATGGGCCGCATGAGCTATGGCCTTCATTTAAATGCAACCAGTGAGCTGCAGGCACCAAATGTCTGCACTGTTGCAGCTTATTGTTGCGGAGGGTGGGAAATCAGTCAGCTCTCACGCGGAGTTGGTCAGCAGGTCGAATCTGAGGGGAGGGAACGGTGGGGATGAGGAGAATGAACTCACTGGCAGTGAATGGAATTCACCAAATAAAAATTAAAGCTTTCTTCAGCCTTATATTTTGAGTGGACACTTTAAGGCCTGTCAAAAATTGCAATGCTATAATTGAGATCAACTTCCATTCAGGGCCAGTGATCACTCTAGCAATGTTGAAGCAGACTTCTACCAACACTGATGCTTTAATTTCCCGATGTGTTCAGTCGAGCTCCTAACACGTTAAGAATAATGAGGAACCATACAAGTTTTAAATGAAAATCACCTTGAATCTGAGATCATATAATGACTAAATCTCTTATAAATACTTAAATATTCAATTTTCCAACTTTATAAACTCCATTAGTCATGTATAGTGATCTAATTTCTGGCACAGAAATTCATGTTTTTTCACTATCTCACTGCAGTTATTTAAAGAAAATGTATTTTTCTGATACATTGAAAGTTGTCATTCACGACAATTTAACTTTTTTTCTGCAACTGAATAAGTTGACGTTCATTATAAGTTATAATTTAATTTGCACTATTATTTTTGACCTTCAAAATTGTGAGGGATCTAGACAGAGTAGATAGAGAGAAGCTGTTCCCTTTGGCAGAGAAATCGAAAGCCAGAGGACATTGTTTTAAGGTGATCGTTAAAAGAACCAAGGTGACATGAGAATACTTGTTTTATGCAGTTAGGACCTGGAATGCACAGCCTGAGAGTGTGGTGGAGGCAGATTCAATTGCAGCTTTCAAAAGGGAATTGGATAAACTCCTGAAGATAAAAATGTGCAGGGTTGCAGGGAAAGGGCAGGGTTGTGGGACTGGCTGAATTGTTCTTGCAGAGTGCTGGTGCAGACTCGATGGGCTGAATGGCTTCCTTCTGCTCTGTAACTATTCTATGATTCTATGTCCTGAATTTTTCCCTTGGTGGACAGGAGCCATCCACCAACAGAAGAGTTGGTGGCGATCCCGCCCCCCACCGAGCCTGGGGATCCAGTCTGGATTTTACAGTCTCCAGGCCCTTAATTGGGGTGGAAGTCCGCCTAATGGAGCTGCTGGCTAATCAGCATGTCAGCAGCTCTTAGTTCCAAAACCGCCACCAGGAGCAGTGGTCACTGCTGGGTCTACACCCAGCTTCAGCAGGAAGACGAAGGATGGCCCCAAAAAGGTGAGTTTTTGGGAGCTTGCGGGGGGTGATCAGTCGGGCCCTGGCGTGACAAGGCGGGGATCGATTGGGGGGGTGGGTGGTGGTGAGAGGTGTGCTGGGCATTGGGGGTGGTTGGGGCACCCTGTTCCTCATGGAGGCCCCCACCACCAGCCCCCCCCCCCCCCCCACAGGCTGTCAGAAAGCCGCCTGCTTTTGTCACGTGGCTTTTCTCAGGCCTGGGCCGTCCAACTGTCTAAGGGTAAAATCCCCGTGGTGGCGGGCAGAGGCCCTTATGTGGCCATCAATTGGCCATTTAAGGGCCAAGATTAGCCTGGGGCGGGTGGGCAGTTTTCTGCCGCTGCTGACTCGCATAAAATGGCGGTGGAGGCAGGAGCGGGTTGGGAAGGCCCCCCCGAGCCTCCCACTCCATTTTACGACCCCCTCAGCCCCCCAGCACCAGCCCGCTCTTTGGAGGGAGGGCGTAACATTCTGGCCTATGGTTCAGAGAGGATACTTGGTGATAATGTTTGACTATTGCCCCTCTTGCCTCAAACAGGTAATAAAAGTTACAGCTTGAAGGTATGGCAGTGTAGTGGTCATGGTATTGGACTAAAAACTCAGAAGTTGTGAACTCAAATCTCACAATAGCAAATTATCAAATTTTGGAATTAGTGGGTTAACATCAGAAAAATGGCCATGGAAAAGTACTGGATTGTCATTAAAAAAAACTGGTTCACCATCACCCTGTAGGAAAAGGAACATACAACCCCACCATTTTGGCAAGGCCATATTTATTGCCTATCCACAGATGATCTGAGAAGGTGGTGCTGAGTCTTCTCCCTGAACTGTTTTGTCCTTATGGTGATGGGATTCCCACAATGTTGGTGGTACATGTAAGAATCTTGAGAATTCCCTACATTGGGTTTTCTTGCTAATTAATGAAAACTAACTTAAATGCTATGACTGACTGTACATTTCTTTAATTTCACTGTTATACTGAATCTTATACTGAACTATATGTTTAAACCTGCTTGTAATATACTCTCCGTAAAAGTGGCTGAGAGGTAACTTGATGGGGAATTGTGGTTTGGGTTTCATTGGCAAAATGTTTTGACCCTGAAGGCTTTGAAAGGGACCATATTGTAAAAGGGTAAACTTCAGCAGAAATCAGGTAGAGTGTGAAATCAGGCAGCCTGCTACATGAGAACGAAAAGATAAACACCTTAGTAGAATCTCAAAGGACCAAATGTGGGTAGAGCCAAGACAAAATAGCCAAGTACCAAGGCCACTATGTTTTCCATGCTTTGGTCAAGCACTAGCATTGACATGTTTACGAGCTGATAAGGGTGTGGGAGGTGAGAGATCTTGAGATTCTGACCTGGCTTTGATGGGCAGATGGATAAATGATATCCTTTGTAATTGGGCCAATCAAATAATAGTGAGATAATGATTGGGTTAAATTGGTCTCCAAAGGCTTTTCTGTGTAAAGAAAGTATGAGGAGTTTCCCCCAGCACAGATATTGTACAGGTATTACAATAATCAGAGGGTAGTTATGTGGAGATCGCACTTCTACCCAGGGTGTAATGGTTGTGCTTTGATACCACTGCTCAGACATTAGTATGTGTCAAGTTTTACTCATGCTAAATAAAATATAACCACTGTCACCAATAAAGGTTATCACTTTGAATCATCTCAGAGCTTGAGAGTGAAGTGGTTAAAGGGTTGATTGACTCTGATACCCTAAATTCCAACATAGGGTATTTCAGGATTTTGATTCAGTACTGATGAAGCGACAGTGGCATGTCTCCAAGTCAGAATAGTGTGACTTTGGGGAGAATATGATGGTATTCCCATGATCTTATTGTTCTTGTCCTTTTTGGTGTATAGGGGTCATAGAGGAGGGAGATGTTGTCATAGTAACTGTGGCAAATTGTTGCAGTGCATCCTGTAGATTGTACATTCTGTAGTTACAATGTCCCAGTAGTGGAGTCAATGGTTATTGAGTCCAATGTAGAGATACTGATCAAGTGAAAGGCAAGTGGTGCTTATTCCATCACACTCTTGACAAGTCTTGGAGATAATGGAGAGGCTTTAGGAATCAGGAAAAAGGAACTCGTCACAGAATAATCAACCTCTGACCTGCTGTTTTAACCATGCTATGAATGTAGCTGGCTCAGGATGTTGATGGTGGGTGGTTAGATGATGTTTGTATCATTGAAGGTCGGGAGGTGGTTAGATTTTTTTCTTGTTGGAGATGGTCATTGGCTAGCACTTTTGTGGTATGAATGTTATCTGCCACTTGTTAACCCAAGTCTGAATGTTATCCAGGTCCTGCTGTCTCTTGGCATTTCTTCGCAGACTAAGATTTTGGGAAGGTTGTACTCATCGGTTGCAGGCCCGCTGGTGGCTAGTCAGGCCTATCCGTTACCGGCAGATTCTCCCACAGTGGGTGCAAGTGAAGGTGTAGTCGCTGCTGGGGGCAAATAGATCTATCCTTCTCTTCTTTTTCTCTTTCATGCTGGTTCTTCGCTCTTGCTGCTGGGGGCAAATAGATCTATCCTTCTCTTCCTTTTCTCTTTCATGCTGGTTCTTCGCTCAGTCTCAAAGGTGTCTGTAGCCCTCTTGATGTAGCATCTCCAGGCATCAGGATCTATGGCCTGCGCTTCCCACTGGCGATGGTCGATATGGCAGACAGAGAGGGACTTCTTCAGAGAGTCCTTGAAACATTTGCATGCAGCCCCTCTGTTCCGTTTACCAGTGGTTAGCTCTCCATACAACATGATCTTGGGCAGGCGACTGTCGTCCATCTGGGCAATGTGATTGTCCCAATGCAGTTGGCTTTGCAGGAGGATGTCCTCGATGCTGGTGATGTTGGCTGTTTCCAGGACTTCAATGTTTGTGATGTGGTCCTGCCAGTGGATCTTGAAGATGCAGCACTGGTGGAAGCGCTCTAGAAGGCGTACATGACAGCGGTTTAGGACCCATTACTCGGCGCCATACAGAAGGGTGGTGAGGGCTATGGTTTTGTACACTTTGAGTTTGGTCTGTGCTCTGAGGCTGTGGTTGCTCGACACACGGTTGTAGAGTCTGTTGAATGTACTGTTTGCTTTTGAAAGCCTATAGTCCATTTCCTTGTCTATGGTGGCATCAAAAGAGATGACGCTCCCCAAATAAGTAAATTGCTTGACGGCATTCAGCTAGGTTCCCTCGATGACAATGCTTGGTGGTCTATATTCTTCTTGGGGTGCAGGCTGATGCAGGACTTCAGTTTTCTTTTAACTGATTTTTATTCTGAAGAGTTGTGCCGCCTCGGAAAAATGTGTTGTTATACGTTGCAGGTCTGACTGACTGTGGGCCAGGAGGGCGCAGTCATCGGCGAAAAGAAGTTCACGCATGAGTTTTTCTTGTGTCTTTGTATGAGTCTGAAGACGCCTGATGTTGAAAAGGCCTTCCTCAGTCCGGAAGCGTACGTAAATTCCCTCCTTAAGGCCCTTGTTGCCTGCTGCAACATCATGCTGAAAAAGATGGCGAATAAGGACGGGCCCAGAACACAGCCCTGCTGTACTGGCTACTTCCTTATCAGAGGAGTTGTGAATAGAATAGAATGGAACATTGTGGAATCATTATTGTTATTGATCTTATGATTGAGGGAAGCCCATTAATGAACAAGCTAAAGATGATGGAGTCCAACATAGTGCCTTGAGGGACTCCAGTCACTGGAGGATTTCCCCTTGACCTGAATTGACTTCAGTTTTAGTAGGGCTTCTTGATGCCATATTCGTTTGAGTGCTGCCTTGATCTTGAGGGAAGTTAACCTCCACTTCTCTCTGGTAATCAGCCCTTGTGTGCATCAAGGAGGTGATGAGATCTGGAGCAGAGTTTTGATGGAACCTGAACTGAATGTCAATGGGCAGGTTGTTGTAAGTGTCACTTTTGTTGATTCCTTCCATCGCTTTGCTGATAATCAGTGGTCGGCTGATAGGGCAGTATAATTGGCCATGTTGGATTTGTTCTACTTTTGCTGGACAGGGAATACCTAGCTAATTTTCCAATTCTCAAGTAAATGCCAGTACTGTGGCTATATTTATTAGCTCAGATTTTTAGGCCAAAGGAATGGCACTCACCGCTGACCTTGAAGAAAGCTGCCCACAAAGATCTAGTGATTTCTGTGGTGTGGATTGCCCCCTTCCAGACATTAATCTGACATTTAGGGTTGGATTTTAAGAGCCCACCACCGGTCTCAGCGGCAGGCTCAAAAAATGGCAGCCCGCGAGCCGCTGCGATCTCCAGCGCGGCAGCTCATTTAAATAGCGGGGGCAGTGTCCTCCCCCTCAATCATGTGGAGGGGACGGGCTGTCCATCACTGGCAATTGCGTCAGCTGCCTTTGCGCAGGCGCAGATGCCATCTTTAAAGGGCAGCCAACCCTGCCGGCAAATTTAAATTTTTAAAGTGAATCCTGCTCAAAATTTACAAAATAAAATTGTAACGCTCCTTTCCAACCACCAAATAAAAATTACATTAGGTATTTGCCTTCCCACCCCCAAAAACACTTAGCTTTAAAACATTACCTTCCCTCCCAGACTGCACAAAGTTTAAAGTGCACCCCTTCCCACCATCCTCTACACTCATTTCATTTATTTGACCCCGTCCCCCACCGCCCCCACACTGGAAATCTTAACTCCTCCCTCCCCAACAGTGTCACGCCGGCTTTCCCCAGGTGGGAAATTGAAGGCATGGGAATGCCGGCCACTGCACTGAGGATCGCGATGGGCCCGGAAGATTACGGGTAAGTTCATTTAAATTTATTCATGTCTTTGATTTAAATATTGAAATTGAAGTCCCATTGCCCAGCGGCGGGGAGGCCGCCACAGAGCCTCGCCGCTGTTGGGAGTGTCAGGCCGGGCCTTCCCGGCATCGGCCTGTGTTGCAGACCACTGCCGCAACCATCTTCCGGCCCACTCTGCCATTGAGCCCGACGTCGTGGGCTTGGTAAAATCTGGCCCCTAGTAACAGTGATGTTATCAAGTAGGCTAAGCAGCCAATCACATTGAAGAATTCTCCAAAACAGCAAACCAGGTTTTAACAAGAAGATTTTGTCACTCCGGGAGAGGGGGAACAGAGTCAAATTAACATCATGGGTGTAGAGGATGGTGGGAAGGATTGCAGGTGAAAGTTGTGTAGTTTGGGAGGGGGAGGGGAGGTTGGGTAAGGTCAAATGGTGAAGGGTAAGTGTTGTGGGGGTGGAAAGGGCAAATAATTAATTTTTTATTGGGGGTGGCAGATGGGCAAAAGAGATGTATTTATTTTTTAAATTCATTTTAGAACATAGAACATAGAACAGTACAGCACAGTACAGGCCCTTCGGCCCACGATGTCGTGCCGACCCTTTAACCTACTCTAAGATCAAACTACCTACATACCCTTCATTCTACTATCATCCATGTACCTATCCAAGAGTCGCTTAAATGTCCCTAATGTATCTGCTTCTACTACCACCGCTGGCAGTGCATTCCACGCACCCACCACTCTCTGTGTAAAGAACCTACCTCTGACATCTTCCCTAAACCTTCTTCCAATCACCTTAAAATTATGCCCCCTGGTGAAAGCCCTTTCCGCCCTGGGAAAAAGTCTCTGGCTATCCACTCTATCTATGCCTCTCATCATCTTGTACCCCTCTATCAAGTCACATCTCATCCTTCTTCGCTCCAATGTGAAAAGCCCTAGCTCCCTCAACCTTTCTTCATAAGACATGCCCTCCAGTCCAGGCAGCATTCTGGTAAATCTCCTCTGCACTCTCTCGAAAGCTTCCACATCCTTCCTATAATGAGGCGACCAGAACTGAACACAATATTCCAAGTGTGGTCGAACCAGGGCTTTATAGAGCTGCAGCATAACCTCGCGGCTCTTAAACTCAATCCCCCTGTTAATGAAAGCCAACACCCCATACGCCTTCTTAACAACCCTATCAACTTGGGTGGCAACTTTGAGGGATCTATGGACGTGGACCCCAAGATCCCTCTGTTCCTCCACACTGCCAAGAATCCTGTCTTTAAGTCTGTATTCTGCATTCAAATTCGACCTTCCAAAATGAATCACTTCACACTTTTCCAGGTTGAACTCCATCTGCCACTTCTCAGCCCAGCTCTGCATCCTGTCAATGTCCCGTTGCAACCTACAACAGCCCTCCACACTATCCACAACTCCAGCAACCTTTGTGTCATCGGAAAACTTACTAACCCAGCCTTCCACTTCCTCATCCAAGTCATTTATAAAAATCACAAAGAGCAGAGGTCCCAGAACAGATCCCTGCGGAACACCACTGGTCACTGAGCTCCATGCTGAATACTTTCCATCTACTACCACCCTCTGTCTTCTATGGGCCAGCCAATTCTGTATCCAAACAGCCAAATTTCCCTGTATCCCATGCCTCCTTACTTTCTGAATGAGCCTACCATGGGAAACCTTATCAAACACCTTGCTAAAATCCATATACACCACATCCACTGCTCTTCCTTCATCAATGTGTTTTGTTACATCCTGAAAGAATTCAATAAGGCTTGTGAGGCATGACCTGCCCCTCACAAAGCCATGCTGACTATCTCTAATCAAACTATGCTTTTCCAAATAATCATAAATCCTGTCTCTCAGAATCCTCTCCAATAATTTGCCCACCACCGACGTAAGACTGACTGGTCTGTAATTCCCAGGGTTATCCCTATTCCCTTTCTTGAACAAGGGAATAACACTTGCCACCCTCCAATCATCTGGTACTCCTCCAGTGGACAGTGAGGACGCAAAGATCATCGCCAAAGGCGCGGCAATCTCTTCCCTCGCTTCCCGTAATAACCTTGGGTATATCCCGTCTGGCCCCGGGGACTTATCTATCCTCATGTCTTTCAAAATTTCCAGCACATCCTCCTTCTTAACATCAACTTGTTCGAGCATATCAGCCTGTTCCACGCTGTGCTCACAAACGACCAGGTCCCTCTCACTTGTGAATACTGAAGCAAAGTATTCATTAAGGACCTCCCCTACCTCCTCCGACTCCAGGCACAAGTTCCCTCCACTATCCCTGATTGGCCCTACCCTCACTCTGGCCATCCTCTTGTTCCTCACATAAGTGTAGAACGCCTTGGGATTTTCCTTAATCCTACCCGCCAAGACTTTTTCATGTCCCCTTCTAGCTCTCCTAAGTCCATTCTTCAGTTCCTTCCTGGCTACCTTGTAACCCTCTCGAGCCCTGTCTGATCCTTGCTTCCTCAACCTTAAGTAAGCTTCCTTCTTCCTCTTGACTAGCTGTTCCACATCTCTTGTCATCCAAGGTTCCTTCACCCTACCATCCCTTCCCTGCCTCATCGGGACAAACCTATCCAGCAGTCGCAGCAAGTGCTCCCTAAACAACCTCCACATTTCTGTCGTGCATTTCCCTGAGAACATCTGTTCCCAATTTAAGTTCCCCAATTCCTGCCTAATAGCATTGTAATTCCCCCTTCCCCAATTAAATATTTTCCCATCCCGTCTGCTCCTATCCCTCTCCATGACTATAGTAAAGGTCAGGGAGTTGTGATCACTATCACCGAAATGCTCTCCCACCGAGGGATCTGCCACCTGGCCTGGTTCGTTGCCAAGTACCAAATCCAACATAGCCTCCCCTCTAGTCGGCCTATTTTAACTTTTAATATTTAAATTTCGCAGTAGGGCTGAAAGCCCTTTAAAAATGGTGTCAGCGCCTGTGCACAGGCAGCTGACGCCATTGCCGGGGACGGACAGTCCGCCCCCTCCACGTGATCGGGGAAGGGAGGGTTGTCGCCCGCCCTGGCTATTAAATGAGCCACTGCACCTTTGGTGTGCGAGCCCCTCTTTTTCGGCGAGCTTATAAAATTCAGCCCTAGGTCAGATGCATGAGATTAAGGTAGTAGCTGAAATACCCTAAACAAACTTTAAAAGGGAAAAAAATAATTAAAATGGAATTTTATCATGGAATGGAAAAAAATTGACATTCCACAAATATAAAATAAGGTTTTCCCGGCCAGGGGAGGTTGTTCAGGAGTAATTATGACATAGTACACAATTAGGAATTCAGTTTAACTTCATTCAACAAGGCATAACTTTGTCAAGAGTTTTTAATAGCTGGAATAATAGCATAAAAAGTGGAGGTTCAGATCAATTTAGTGATTTCTAATAGATTTCCATCTGTGAAAACTTCAGCACTTCCCGTGGAACAGCAGGAAACACTGACAGCAACTGCAGAATCTGGGTTATGTTGTTGATGACTCACCATTGATAACTCTTTCAATCACTTTGCTGATGATTGGGATTTTTTTTATTCTTTCATGGGATGTGGGCATTGCTGGCAAGGCCAGCATTTGTTGCCCATCCCTAATTGTCCTTGACAACTGAGTGGCTTGCTATGCCATTTCAGAGGGCAGTTAAGAGGCAACCACATTGCTGTGATTCTGGAGTCACATGTAGGCCAGACCAGGTAAGGATGAGGTTGATTAAGCTGGTAATTGCCCAGTTAGATTTGCCTTGCTCTCTGTGGATAGGAAGCTCTGTTGGGTAGATGGCAGTGTCATAACTGCGCTGCAATAGTTTGGCATGGGGAGAACATAGCTCTGATGCAGTAAAAACATAAATGTATTTATAAGGAGCCATTTTATGGTTTTGAAGAACAAAAAGAATGTACAGAGGAACACTTCCCAACATTACTGGTAATTTTGAACACATACATAAAATAAATGTGAATGCGGGAGACCCTGCTGCAAGCATTTTTTTTTTGGAAAGACTAAGGGCCCAACTGTCTACTTTAAGATGGCTTTTTCATATGTTCATGAAGTAATCACCCCAACCTCAGCCTTCTTAGCACCGTGCTGAAATTATTATTAATCAAGTGTGTAAACATTCTACAGGCCTATTTCTTCATGCATTTCACTGTATGTTTCCCTTTTGATTGATCGGGGTACAGTGATACGCAAAATGTTCTTGGTATCCGGGCTCCAAGAATTCTTAATCAGGCTCTGCATACTGCCAATGCTTTTCCTTACTGGCCAACAAAGGACATTTCTGTTTCAGGGAAGAAAGATGAATGAGAAAGATATTTTATTTTTGGATGAATGGCCTTTAAATAAGCATGTTCTTATCATGCTGACTTTAATTTATTTTGTTTTATTCTTTTCTCCCCCTCTGTGAGCTACTTGGAAGATTTTCTGCAATATAGGTGCTACATAATTGTGAATAGTTGTTGTTGATTGAAGTGCTCCTGGTCAGCTCTTTCAGGTTATCTTGCACATTGGGAAATGGATCTCAGCTATATTTGGAATACTTCCAGTTTCCAATGTCTAGAATGTACACTGTGTATGGTTGTTGGGACCTTGTAGTATTTATGTCAGCTAATCTGGGAGTAAACAGATTATTCTCCACATAATGGTTTTGTGGTTGACTGTGAATGGTTATGTTTACAAGGTTCCACTGCCAATACCGAGCCTTGCTCGAGGCAAGTGTGGGCTGGAAACTGTAGTGGAGCTTTATGAAATTATTCCTTACGTTCAAATTTAGACACACTAGATAAATACACATTAATAACAGAAGCATTTAAAATAAAGTGGTCAAACTGGAAACAACTATTATTATACTGCAGGAATCACAAAGACATGACTAATTCTGGATGATGCATGGGCATTCAGAAAAAACAGGAGGGGCTATAAGAAAAGTGAAGAGTTTGCCTTTTATATAAAGGAGGTTAACATAGTCAAGCCTCATCACAGTTTGTGCCACGTGCCCTAGATTTTTTCTTTTGGGATGTGGGTGGGGGTGTGGAATCAACAATTAAAGTTATAAAACAAACCTGTATCTCACAGCAGGCATCGAGGTTGAGATATTCCAGAGAAAAATTTTTCTAAGAGTATTACGAAGATACTAAAGAACAGATTCTCCAGGGCACATGGCACAAACTGTCATAATATTTTTCTACTATATACATTTTGTGGGTAAAAGGATTGCAAGATATTTTTAGTGATAGCTAGGTATGCCAGATCCCAGGAGTATCAAAGAGTTTTAGTTTTGGGATACCACAAAATTGGTTTACTGAAGCCTAATATTATTAACAAATTTTGATAGTACAAAGAATCTAACAGTCGTGCAATTATGCAAGACTGGCTATAGGTGCAGGTTTTAGCTTCTGTACATTTGACAATAAGTGAGCCATCATCCACTACAGAAGGGCAAAATACATTAAGTAACCCAATTACATTGGAGATAATGTAATTACATTGGAGACATGCTTCCCAAAACCACCAGCTGGATTGCTTGCAGCATTCACCTCTCTCAATTTTGACATTCTATTTAAGTCAAACAATTATTGTATTCTATTATTGTATCATTTTACAAAGAAAGGGGAAAAAAGCTGGTGAAACTCATAGCTCTGAATCAGTGTAATGGAATCTAAGCTGTAGCTTCAGTATGCAAAAGTAGCAACTGCATCTCACACCAACATCTCAGTCTGGCAGCATCTGTGGACAGAGAAACAGAGTTAACATTTTCTTTCTGTGACTCTGTTTCTCTCTCCACAGATGCTGCCAGACCTGCTGTGTATTTCCAGCACTTTCTCTTTTTATTTCAGATTTCCAGCATCTGCAATATTTTGCTTTTACCAACAGTTGAGGGTGATTTTAATTCTCTCTGCCCAATGGGAATGTGCACAAGAACTCTGAAAATCCCAGCGGCTCACTTACTGCCCTGTTCTTGCTCAGTTGCTACCTGCCACCATTTAGGTTTTAGCCTCTAAATGGACGAGCCAGGCACCCACCTGTTTCAGTGGGAGTCTATGATGTACATAGGACCCTCATTGGTAACTGGCATTGAGCTGCTTAACTACTGGCCCTTAAAGCTATCACTAGAAACAATTGCAGAAAAAGTCAGTTGTAGTTTTTAAAATACATTTTTGTGGAGCCATAAAAGCCCTCTGGCCTGCTGAGTCTATCTGTCCCACCTTTCCTGACCCAAATGTTTCCCTTATTTTAGCAGGATAATGTTTTGCTTAGAATCACTCTGCACTCTTGGCATCTTCAAAGAATTGGAATATTAGTTGCTTTATTATACTTAACAGTGGTGTTTGTCTAAAGAAATGTAGGTGAAACACATGTTAAAATGAATATCAGCATGTAGTACATCAGCCTTAGCCCATTAGCAGTGAACCAAGTAATGATCCTGCAGATTGCCAACTGCAAGACAGTGCTAAACCCAGCACCTTAGAGGCTGTGCTTGTTGTTTCAAGCACTTAGTGGTAATAAAAGCGCAGTGTGACACTTATCAGACATATGATGTACTGGGATTTCCTGGGAGTACAGCTTTTGTGCTTGTGTTAATTAATTTTTCACCACATGCTACTTGCATGGTTTGACTTAGCTATACAAGTGTATTTTTCTAGATGTTTCTACACAGTCTGAATCGATGTACAGCAAGGGTATCAGTTATATTCTTGCATTTGCTTTAATACATTCTAATGACTATGGCTGAGTTACTTACTGAGTTAATTGAATTTTTTTTGGGTGACCAGTGTTTGTGACATTAAAAATCTTTATGTTGATAGCATTTCGAGATTTATTTAATTCTTAGAGAACTAAAGTAGCTTTACTGCACCAAAAATCAAAATATAAACCATTTGCAGATTGTTCATTCAATGAATATAACCTATTAAATCTACGGTTGCAAAATAAAATGAGACTATCAAACAATTCTATTTGATTTTACTTTACTTGGCAATATTCATTACACATTTGCAGAAAACTCTTGCTGAGGTCACAGAGAGAAAGACTTGTTTATTATTAAAGGTGATCCATGGGAATGAAATAGTTAAAGAGCAGCTCTTCATAAGAGATTAATTATTCTAAAATACAGTGGAACCTCCTTGGGACTAGGCATGTTTTGAACTCTCTGCTACATCCAAGTAGATTTTTTTTTGCTGTCGTTTAAGCAAGGAAGCAATTACTAGCTTGGGCATTCTCTTAGAAATGAAAGTACAGTCGATAGACACATCTGCTGGTTGCTAAATATGAGGTTGACTCCAAGTACCGCAGGCAGTCATATGAACAGGTCTTTGTCTCATTTACAATAAAGAAAAACATGCTCTATCCTAGAGTCATTGAAGCATTCAGGTAGCTGTTAGTATAGTCTTTTCTCAATTTTGTTTCTGGTGCTTATTGTAAGCAAAAACTGATTGAATTTCTGATTTTTTTTTTTGCACATCTTTGTTGGATGTCGGGAGGTTTTCCTTTTCCCAGAGGGTCATTGACCTTTGGACTAATTTGTTCGCTCGTACAGTGGATACAGATTTACTCCAAAATGTTCAAAATGGAGCTGGAGGAGGCTGATATTACTGCGTAGAAAACATAGTTTGGATGTTGGCTGATATACCTTGTGGTCTCCTGGAACTCATATTTGATTATCTTCAGGGGTTGGCGAGGAATATCCCTGACTTAGCCTATTCTCTAAATTGGATTGGGTTTTTTTTCCCCTCCTGAGAGATTACAGGCCTGTGGATGGGTGGGGAGTACTGGGGGTTGTATTTCGCTGGCAGATGCTGACTGACAGGTGAGGTACAGCTATGCAACCTAAACATCCTGGTATATTACTGTGGCATTGGGCCCTTCCTGTGGAATTGCATCACCAATCTTATAGCCTGTATATTATCTTTCCCTAACTGCATTGTTCAGCAGTTGTTTTCTTTTAAACCTTTACATTTAGGTTTAGACTGACAACTAACGTAACTAAAAATTTATGGGAAAAAAAACTAACTGAAGTTTCACCAGACTGTTTTGCAAAATTTTGCTGCCTGGGGTTGTCTAACGCACAGTGATCATTACAGATCAGTGGCCACTTTTTCAAAATTCTGAAGTTGGATGCCAACTCACATTTACATCCAAAGCTGCATCCTAAAGCTCTGATACCATGTGTTATTTTAAACATTTTATTCATTAAGGGTTAAATAATTTGCAGGGTTTTTTTTCTACATCCTGGTAGTGAGGTGATATAGTTTGATATTCTATTTGAAAGGACAGACTCTGATAATATAGAAACATTGGGGGTTTACTTACAGTGTAGCTGTTGTTTCAACCCTGTTTGAGACCCAGCAACAACGTCCACCCCCACACACAATTTGACTTCTTTTATTCTTTCTTGGATGTGGGAATTGCTGGCAAGGCCAGCATTTGCTGCCCATCCCTAATTGCCCTTGACAACTGAGTGGTTTGCTAAGCCATTTCAGAGGGCAGTTAAGAGGCAACCACATTGCTATGGGTCTGGAGTCACACGTAGGCCAGACCAGGTAAGGTAATGGCAGATTTCCTTCCCTAGAAGATCATAGTGAACCGGATGGGATATGAAGCCTATATTGTGGGAGGTGACAACAGCACCTGGAGAGAGAAGGGAACTAGAGGGAAAAGGCAGTGGAGGGACATTTTACGCAGGTCATAGGTCATGCCATCATTTGGCTGAATTGTTGCCAATGGTGACACCAGCTCCCCACTCGTGCTCACATATGTAGAATTCTAGGTGAGGCAGTGTCTCACCCTCCTCACTTGATGAGCTGTCTCTCTCATGTTACTTAGTGGCAACATGGCTGAATGGGACAGATTCAATGGACCAACTGATCTTATTCTGCCTCGATCGTATGTTTGTGATCCTGTCTGTATTTTTAAAATAGCTTAACTGTCAATGGATATATAAAAGTTTTTCCACTAGAATTATTGAGGCTCAACCTTTCACACACATAACTGCAGAGGTACGGATGTAACATTTTAAAATACATTTTGAACACATACCCATTTGGACTTGAAATTGTTAACCAATTCTGTCAGTCTTCCCACTGGCATTCTCCACTGATGCCTACTGTCATAGCTAAGAAGCCAGTTGTGAACTGGCTAAATTGCCCGCATCAATGCAGTCAAGTTCAAGTGACCCTGGGATTTGAATTCTCTACTGTTAAAATTACTAGGCAACTTGAACACTACAAATCTCAGCACAGACTGACACTTGAACTTGCTTATACGCATTGTCAATCTGAAAGCAAAACTGATCTAAGTGGCTGTACAGAAATCCACTGCCAGACCCTCTGGCCTTAGCAAGCAAAGAAGAAAGCACAGCAGCAGGGTATGGCAGTAGAGAACACTCATGCAATTTGACTCCCATTACTTAAATGAGTTTCAGTTACAAATGCAGTGTAATGTTTGTTATTAATGACTTTAACAGTTTCATCATTGATGGTGTCAATAAATTAGAAGAAAGCACTGAAGCTGTACATTGTTTACATCTAAACGTTGTGTGTCTTGGATGGTTTCGGCAGCTACATTACTTCAAAGTCTATTAAGTTCTCTCTATATATATATTGTCTTTCTTTTATGCACGTTTCCCTCATAATAGCAGATAATATTCTGTCAGATATTGATGATGTTACTCCACTCCTGGTGCCATTAATTCTATCAGTGCCATCTGCAGAATGGTGCACATAATGGTGGGAGTGGAGACCCAGCACTGGTAAAGATAGAGTGAAGAGAAAATACAAGAAGAAATGGCTGATTTATGTTCCTTTTTTAGACCGAGATAAAGTAGCATAAAAGAAAACCCATGTCAGCAAATGCTGTGGTGCTCTGAGAATGGTGGGTGTGGAAAGGAGGAGAAAGGAATGTTGCAATTCCGAAATACTGCAACTGAAGACAAGCACTAATTTACACATCAATTTGTGACCCAATTCAAGTGACCTACTTCACCTAAATTTTGCCACAAAAAGTGGGTGTGATCACTCAAACTGGCAGTGTGATTTGTTCCTTCTGCACATATCAAAATCATAATACAAAAAGCCTAAGATGTATTACTTTCAAATATGTAAGGCCTAAGTGAAGAGTTATGCTGTGGTTATAGTGTTCAAAACTACATATGTTAAAGTCACATGAGCAAACAAATGACAGAAAGGTGGCTCTGAATAACAGATGGCCAAGTGTCAGAATACCGGTTTCATGCAGGATGCTTTATATATGGCCTATGTGTCATGCCATCGCTCAACAGAGGTACTAAGTGTTTAGAAAAGGAAAAATCCCCAAGAACTGAGCTTGCAGTTCTTCTCTGCTAACATTTGTGGTCCAGAAAACAAAGATCAGAAACTAATTTGACAAGAGGCTACCTCCTGACAATTAATCATTCTCAGTGAAGGTCGCCGGGATGAAAAAAGTGAAGGTTTTTAGCCGTGGCTCAACAACAGCTAACACTAGGTCGCCTTAGCTTTCATAAAGGGAAAATAATAGCTAAGTATGCAAGTCTGAATTCACTTTACTAGAACCTTCACCCTATTTTTTCATGCTATAATGAACCCTTTCAAACTGGAGCACAATAGTAACGTTAATCTTATCTTTACTGGCGATAACCTTTCAGTATTTTTTTCTTGTGACAGAAGTCTGACAGGATTAAATTCTCTGCCTCTCATCCTGAGCTACTTCAGACATTTTGACAATAGATGATTAATGATGAAATTGGGCACGTACCTTGTTCACAGCTTTCTCCCTTATAGCCAGAGTTGCAGATGCAGGTCCCCATGATGCAGGTGCCACGGTTGCCACAAGATGGGTCAAGGCACTGGTTTGTGGGAATGTCACACTCTGCTCCCTTCCAACCACTGTGGCACAAACAGCGTCCTTTCACATACTGACCATTGCCACTGCACAGAACAGGGCAGGATGCTGTGAAACAGAATGAAAAGAAAGTCACACTGACCATTAAATATTGATAATGAAGGCAGCTGAGCTAAGTCTTTCGCCGATGCATTCTAAACCTGTCAAAATGTTCATTCACCTCCAACCAACTACTGTTAACATAGTTTCTAGTCTAGCATTGGCTGAAATGCGAGGAACGTAACTACTCACTGATAAGCAGGGCTTTGGTATAACATTGAAAGAAAATTAAGCAAATATTGTCACAAGGTTGTAACCAAACTGTGGATTTGAGCAATTATGAAGTTTGAAATTAAAATTTCCTCTGTTTATAATCCATCTTGTGGTCGGTCCCTCTCTTCCCGTGTATCTCTGTTTGAGTTAAGCACCATTCTGAAGCCAAGAGGCAGGTAACTTGATTTCTGGCCTCCACTGACAAAACTCTTGAGTGCTTGTTAGGAGGTGCACTTGAATGGCCCAATCTGACAGGCCCTTCAATTTTTCCTCTCTTTCCGGCTTTCCAATTGAGATCAAGAAGTCAAGTGTGTAGAAAACTGCAGATGCAAAGTCAAGTCTCAGAGGAATAAAGTGGCCCTGTGAGGCCAGAGCACCGTGTTGCTAACAGAGTACATTGTGAAGTATTTCACACATTTAAAAGATTTGTTGTATGTATCATGTATTGTAGATTGTACATATATAAAGAAATTTGTTTCAATAAATTTTAATTTGTAACACCCAAGTGCATTCTGAAGCATCATTTTTTTTTCACCTGCTAGCAGGATATGAGTGAGCTCATAATTGAGTCACCTAAATACAGCTTGAACATAATTGGGAATGAGTCCTTTAAGCAGGACAATTTGTAAGAGTCGGTTACAAAACTTATTTTCCACTCCTGTATACACAACAGAAGAAACAGGAACAGGAAAACAGTGATTGGGCCATGTAGGACTAGGGCCATTGCTCCAGCTTGATTTCAGATACCTTTTATAATGGCAATTAGCTGACTTGACAGTATTGGCTGACGGCAGTATAAAAGCTATCCTGCATAACTCAAAAGATGAAATATACAATTATGTTTCCAAATGTACCTGCAGTCCTGTAACATTTCCCAGCATTGGGGGAGGTGGTGGCGTAGTGGGAATGTCACTGGACTGCAGGTACATTTGGAAACATAATTGTATATTTCATCCAGATGCCTAGGCGAATGCTCTCGGGATATGGGTTTGAATCCCACTTTGGCAGATGGTGAAATTTGAAATCAATTAATAAAAAAAATCTGGAATTAAAAGCTACTCTAATGGCAACCATGAAACCATTGTAATTGCTGTAAAAACCCATCTGGTTTACTAATGTTCTTTAGAGAAGGAAATCTACTTTCCTTAACTGATCTGGCCTACATGTTGCTCCAGACCCACATTTTAAAAAAATTTATTCATGAGATGTAGGCGTCGCTGGCCAGGCCAGCATTTATTGCCCATCCCTAATTGCCCTTGAGAAGATGGTGGTGAGCTGCCTTCTTGAACCGCTGCAGTCCATGTGGGGTAGGTACACCCACAGTGCTGTTAGGAAGGGAGTCCCAGGATTTTGACCCAGCGACAGTGAAGGAACGGCGATATAGTTCCAAGTCAGGATGGTGTGTGACTTGGAGGGGAACTTGCAGGTGGTGGTGTTCCCATGTATTTGCTGCCCTTGTCCTTCTAGTTGGTAGAGGTCGCGAGTTTGGAAGATGCGGTCTCAGGAGCCTTGGTGCGTTGCTGCACTGCATCTTGTAGATGGTACACACTGCTGCCACTGTGCGTCGGTGGTAATGGGAGTGAATGTTTGTAGATGGGGTGCCAATCAAGCTGGCTGCTTTGTCCTGGATGGTGTCGAGCTTCTTGAGTGTTGTTGGAGCTGCACCCATCCAGGCAAGTGGAGAGTATTCCATCACACTCCTGACTTGTGCCTTGTAGATGGTGGACAGGCTTTGGGGAGTCAGGAGGTGAGTTACTCGCCTCAGGGTTCCTAGCCTCTGACCTGCTCTTGTAGCCACGGTATTTAGATGGCTACTCCAGTTCAGTTTCTGGTCATACTAGCTCCTAGGATGTTGATAGTGGGTGATTCAGCGATGGTAATGCCGTTGAATGTCAAGGGAAGATGGTTAGATTCTCTCTTGTTGGAGATGGTCATTGCCTGGCACTTGTGTGGCGCGAATGTTACTTGCCACTTATCAGCCCAAGCCTGGATATTGTCCAGGTCTTGCTGCATTTCTACATGGACCGCTTCAGTATCTGAGGAGTCACGAATGGTGCTGAACATTGTGCAATCATCAGCTAACATCCCCACTTCTGACCTTATGATTGAAGGAAGGTCATTGATGAAGCAGCTGAAGATGGTTGGGCCTAGGACACTACCCTGAGGAACTCCTGCAGTGATGACCTGGAGCTCAGATGTTTGACCTCCAACAACCACAACCATCTTCCTTTGCGCTAGGTATGACTCCAGCCAGTGGAGGGTTTTCCCCCTGATTCCCATTGACTTCAGTTTTGCTAGGGCTCCTTGATGCCATACTCGGTCAAATGCTGCCTTGATGTCAAGGGCAGTCACTCTCACCTCACCTCTTGAGTTCAGCTCTTTTGTCCATGTTTGAACCAAGGCTGTAATGAGGTCAGGAGCTGAGTGGCCCTGGCGGAACCCAAACTGAGCGTCACTGAGCAGGTTATTGCTAAGCAAATGCCGATTGATGGCACTGTTAATGACACCTTCCATCACTTTACTGATGATGGTGAGTAGACTGATGGGGCGTTAGTTGGCCGGGTTGGACTTGTCCTGCTTTTTGTGTACAGGACATGCCTGGGCAATTTTCCACATTGCAGGGTAGATGCCAGTGTTGTAGCTGTACTGGAACAGCTTGGCTAGGGGCGCGGCATGTTCTGGAGCACAGGTCTTCAGTACTATTGCCGGAATATTGTCAGGGCCCATAGCTTTTGCAGTATCCAGTGCCTTCAGTCATTTCTTGATATCACGCAGAGTGAATCGAATTGGCTGAAGTCTGGCATCTGTGATGCTGGGGACTTCAGGAGGAGGCAGCGATGGATCATCCACTCGGCACTTCTGGCTGAAGATTGTTGCAAATGCTTCAGCCTTATCTTTCGCACTGATGTGCTGGGCTCCCCCATCATTGGGGATGGGGATATTTGTGGAGCCACCTCCTCCAGTTAATTCTTTAATTGTCCACCACCATTCACGGCTGGATGTGGCAGGACTGCAGAGCTTAGATCTGATCCGTTGGTTATGGGATCGCTTAGCTCTATCGCCTCCTGCTTCCGCAGTTTGGCATGCAAGTAGTCCTGGGTTGTAACTTCACCAGGTTGACACCTCATTTTGAGGTATGCCTGGTGCTGCTCCTGGCATGCCCTCCTGCACTCTTCATTGAACCAGGGTTGGTCTCCTGGCTTGATGGTAATGGTAGAGTGGGGGATATGCTGGGCCATGAGGTTACAGATTGTGGTTAAGTACAATTCTGCTGCTACTGATGGCCCACAGCGCCTCATTGCTAGATCTGTTCGAAATCTATCCCATTTAGCACGGTGATAGTGGCACACAACACGATGGACGGTATCCTCAATGTGAAGGCGGGACTTCGTCTCCACAAGGACTGTGCGGTGGTCACTCCTACCAATACTGTCATGGACAGAAGCATCTGTGGCAGACAGATTGGTGTGGACGAGGTCAAGTATATTCCTCCCTCGTGTTGGTCCCCCACTACCTGCCGCAGACCCAGTCCTTTAGGACTCGGCCAGCTCGGTCAGTAGTGGTGCTACCGAGCCACTCTTGGTGATGGACATTGAAGTCCCCCACCCAGAGTACATTTTGTGCCTTTGCCACCCTCAGTGCTTCCTCCAAGTGGTGTTCAACATGGAGGAGTACTGAGTCATCAGCTGAGGGAGGGCGGTAGGTGGTAATCAGTAGATGGTTACCTTGCCCATGTTTGACCTGATGCCATGTGACTTCATGGGGTCCAGAGTCGATGTTGAGGACTCCCAGGGCAACTCCCTCCCTACTGTATACCACTGTGCCACCACCTCTTGTGGATCTGTCCTGCCGGTGGGACAGGACATACCTGGGGATGGTGATGGCAGTGTCTGGGACACTGTCTGTAAGGTATGATTCCGTGCGTATGACTATGTCAGGCTGTTGCTTGACTAGTCAGTGGGACAGCTCTCCCAACTTTGGCACAAGCCCCCAGATGTTAGTAAGGAGGACTTTGCAGGGTCGACAGGGCTGGGTCTGCCGTTGCCGTTTCCGGTGCCTCGGTCGATGCCGGGTGGTCCATCCGGTTTCATTCCTTTTTATTGACTTTGTAGCGGTTAGGTACAACTGAGTGGCTTGCTAGGCCATTTCAGAGGGTCTGGAGTCACATGTAGGCCAGAGCAGGTAAGGACAGCAGATTTCCTTCCCTAAAGGACATTAGTGAACCAGATGGGTTTTTACAACAATCGACAATGGTTTCATGGCCATCATTAGACTAGCTTTTAATTTCAGATTTATTAATTAAATTCAAATTCCACCTTCTGCTGTGAAATACCCTGGGTCTCTGGGTTACTAATCCAGTGATAATACCACTACGCCACCGCCTACCCCTAATGTCATCAATGTGTTGACTCTTAAATGCCCTCTGAAATGTCCTAACAAGCCACTCAGTTGTATTAAACTGCTAAAAAGTATAAGAAAAGGAAAGAAACCGGATGGACCACCCAGCATCAACCAAGGAAACAACAATGGCAAACCCAGCACTGCAACCCTGCAAAATCCTCCTTACTTACATCTGGGTGCTTGTGCCAAAATTGGGAGATCTGTCCCACATACTAGCCTGACATGGTCATACTCACGAAATCATACCTTATAGAAAATGTCCCAGTTACTACCATCACCATCCCTGGGTATATCCTGTTCCACTGGCAGGACAAACCCACCAGGGGTAGCGGTACAGTGGTATACAGTCGGGAGGGAGTTGCCCTGGGAGTCCTCAACATTGACTCCGCATCCCACGAAGTCTCATGGCATCAGGTCAAATATGGGCAAGGAAACTTCCTGCTAATCACCACATACCATGCCCCCTCGGCTGATGAATCGGTGCTTCTCCATGTTGAACACCAACAGGAAGAAGCACTAAGGGTAACATTCGCGTCACACAAGTGTCAGGCAATGAACATCTCAAACAAGAGAGAATCCAACCATCTCCCTTTGATGTTCAATGGCATTACCATCGCTGAATCCGTCACTTTCAGCATCCTGGGGGTTACCGTTGACCAGAAACTGAACTGGACCAGCCACATAAATACAGTAGCTACAGGAGCAGGTCAGAGGCTGGGAATTCTGCGGTGAATAACTCACCTCCTGACTCCCCAATGCCTGTCCACCATTTACAAGGCACAGGTCAGAGTGTGATGGAATACTCTCCACATGCCTGGATGAGTGCAGCTCCAACAACATTCAAGAAGCTCAACATCATCCAGGACAAAGCAGCCCGCTTGATTGGCATCCCATCCACCACCTTTGACATTCACTCCCTCCACCACCGACGCACAGTGGCAGCAGTGTGTACCATCTACAAGATGCACTGCAGCAACTCACCAAAGCTCCTTCGACAGCACCGTCCAAACCCGCGACCTCTACCACCTAGAAGGACGAGGGCAGCAGATGCATGGGAACACCATCACCTGCAAATTCCTCTCCAAACCACACACCATCCTGACTTGAAACTATATCGCCGTTCCTTTACTGTCGCTGGGTCAAAATCCTGGAACTCCCTTCCTAGATGCACTGTGGGTGTACCTACACCCCAAGGACTGCAGCCGTTCAAGAAGGCGGCTCACCACCACCTTCTAAAGGGCAATTAGAGATGGGCAATAAATGCTGGCCTAAATAGCGATGCCCACATCCCATGAACAAATAAAAATAACCTCTCAGATATTTAATCAGGATTACAATTAACAGGTTTCAACAGGTTACTACAGTAATGACAAAGAGCTTTTACCTCGTGCACAATCCGGTCCAATGTAGCCAAGAAAGCAGTGGCAGGTTCCTGCCATACATTCTCCATTCCCATAACAGTTGGCAGGACATTCATCTGCAGACTCTGAGAGGAATTAAAATCACAGGCGGAGCTTACATTTTCATAATGTGTAACATTAGCTACAAAGATCAAAAATATGTTAATACATTGGTATATTTGTTCCTTAAAAAATTTTTGGTACACATCAGTTTCCCTCCTGCCACCACATTTTCTCTCCTTCTGTAGAGCAGGATCATTTCGCCTTCATGAGCACCATGAATGTCCCTTGTGACTGACCATCAGGAAATTCCCTGCTGCAGGGTGGAACTGTTTATTCCTGCATACTTTTGTCCAACAACTTGAAAGAGCTGTTGAACAAGATTGGGATACAAATTTGTAATACTCTTCTTGTTTGTACTGGGTGAAGGGCGTGGTTCTGGACCACAGCTGCATGTAACAATTTCAGAATGTAATACAAATAGGAGGTCAAATCAAGTTTGCTGCCTGCTTATGTGCAATAAATTAAGAGAATAAAAGCAAACTATTGCACATGCTGGAAATCTGAAATATAAACAGAAAGTGCTGGAAATACTCAGCAGGTCAGGCAGCATCTGTGGAGAGAGAAACAGAGATAACGTTTCAGGTCTGTGACCTTTCATCAGAACCTGATGAAACCTGTTGAAAGTCACAGACCTGAAACATTAACACTGTTTCTCTCTCCACAGATGCTGCCTGACCTGCTGAGCATTTCCAGCACTTTCTGTTTTTATTTCAAATTAAGAGAATTAATAGCCTCCTGGAAAAAAATTGTTCAGTAAAGGCTGATCTGGGAGAAACAATGGCCCAGATTTTGCAGTGCCAGAGAGGTTGAGTGGCAATAATTAAGACATCACACTGTTAAAAATATACCTACACTAGAATGGACAAGCTTTAACCTTTTCTGGCTAGTGGGTATCTAATGGTTAAGCACCTGCAACTTCATGTGTTACCATGTGTTTTAATGGCCAATCTCTTGGCGAAATACCAGTGTAGTGAAGCTTCTGGAGAAGCAGAGCAACTCAGACAGCAAATTCCTGATGTTCACATTTAACTGCGCATGTCCGTTCGGTGGAATTTGTTGTCCAATTTACTCTTTAATAATGGTGAATGGTGATAGCATTACTTTTAGCTCAAAATCTGGGCCAATAAACATTTTTATAAAACTTGAAAAATTTACCAAGCCCAAGAAAACCTGTTAGCAATTGCTGAAATTTTTTTAATTTTGTTTTTTTCCGAGTTGAGGTACCACTGTTCAGCTGTTCTTTACTGGTTTACAGCTTGTGCTGCCTTGCATTACTTTTGGACATGGTACAAAATGCTACATATAACAGTCCTCATAGAGTTAATTTAAGTTTTGTTCAGAGAAGTACAAAGAAACCCAATATTCCAACAGTGAGTGCAGTTTAGACATAGAAAGTAGGCCAATCAGTTCTCTGTGTCCCACTGCAGAAAATTGACTGACGAGTTAGAAGATCTTGTCATGATGAATCCTGCAGAAGCTGCAGATACTCAATTATCTTCTAAAACTAAATATTTCATACACTCAATAACAGAGTCTATTGTCCCATCGTGAGCTGCTGAGAGCCCACCCAGCAGCAGAGAGAATCTAGTTATCGTGTAATGTGATCGGACCTACCATTCTCCATGGAGTTAATCTTCAATGAAGTTTGTTGTAAGAGTGATTAGAAAAGCTCCAAACACATGTCTTGGGATTTGTCAATGAAACAACAACTGAATTGAGGGAGTGTAAATCATTTTGTTGCACAGGTAGGTCTCTGAGGTAATACCCAGAACAAGGTACTCTGCACAAGTTCTCATCTTATCATACAGCACTGACAAAGAGAGAGTTTGTTTTTCAATAACTGGGATAAAAACAAGCCTTTTCTCATAATTACATTCCATCTCAGATTTATTAAAAAAAAACATTAACTAGGGTTGACCTTCAAATCATATTTAGAATCCAAACAAATCTGAACTAGATAAATTTGCATACATGTGGAATTTTTTTTTAACTCAATCCAGATGATTCAAATTGCCCAGTCCTTTTAAAAAAGGCATTACATGGACAATTTTGTTACATTTGCTCCTTTTGTGTGCCTTGAAATCCATATTGGTCACAACATACAAAAGAGTCAATCTGCTTCTATGTCTAAAATAGAAGCTAAATACTGCAGATGCTGGAAACCTGAAATAAAAACAAAAAGTGCTGGAAATACTCAGCAGGTCTGGCAGCATCTGTGGGGAGAGAAGCAGAGTTAACGTTTCAGGTCAGTGACCTTTCATCAGAACAGAGTTTGTATGATTGCTGGATAAGGCATTGGCCAGACTCTATCCAGAGAACTAATGCAGGTTTGATCCCCTAAATATAGGGAGATATGATCCGAGGGAGGCAGAGTGATCTAGAAACATGATTTTGGATATCAGGAATCTATGTTACGATGGAATGTTAATGAATCTACTTTGAAAAAAAAGACATTCCAAGAGGACATATCTCAAGTATTCAATTTATAAAGGGGAATGTGCACTTGCTTTATAAAAAGAACAATGGACTTGTAGTGGAAGTTACAAGCAAAGGCAACTAAAACAAAGAACATAAATGAGTTCAAGAAACAATTGAATGTGTTTCTGGAGAGTGGACTGAGGGATATGGCAAGGAGGAGTTAGGGTAGTAATTAGCAAAACCAGGACAGACTAGTTAGATGTAATCCTGCTCTTAAACATTTAGGCAAAGCAAAATCCACAATAAGGGGCTTTGGAAGAAGGCACTGCCTACCAAGAATAAAGAAATTGTAAAAACAATTTGGCAACAGCCTGAGATTCAAACAGGGGATGTGCTATGCATAAAGGCTCAATTTTGTAGATTCATAGCAGCACACAAGGAGGCCATTCAGCCCATCGAGTCCATGCTTGCTCTCTGCAGAGCAATCTGATCAGTATCATTTCCTGGCTATATCCTGTAGCCCTATAAGTTTATTTCCCTCAAGTGCCCATCCAGTTTCCTTTTGAAATCATTCATTGTCTCCGTTTTCACCACCCTTGTAGGCAGCACATTCCATGTCATTACCATTTGCTGCATAAAAAACTTCTTCCTCACATCCCCCTGCATCTCTTGCCCAAAACTTTAAATCTGTGTCCCCTAGTCCTTGTAGCAGCAGCTAAAGGGAATATCTTTTCTTTGTCTACCTTACCCAAACCTGTCAGAATCCTGTAGACTGCCATCAAATCTCCCCTCAATCTCCTTTACTCTAAGGAGAACAATCCAGCTTCTCCAACTTACCTGTAGCTAAAATCCCTCATCCCTGGAAACATTCTGCCCAATCTCCTCTGCATCCTCTCAGGGACCCTCACATTCTTCCTATAAGTGTAGTGACCAGAACTGGATACAATACTCTAGTTTCAGCCTAACCAGAGCTTTATAAAGGTTCAGCATAACCTCCCTGCTTTGGTATTCAATATTTCTATTTATGAAACCCAATATCCTGTATGCTTTGCTAACTACTCTCTCAATATGTCCTGCCACCTTTAAAGATCTATGCACATGAACCCCCAGGTCCCTCTGCCCCTCTACACTTTTTAGAACAGGACCATTTAGATTATATTGCTTCTCCCTAACCCTTTTGCCAAAATGCATCACCTCACACTTCTTTGTATTAAATTCCATCTGCCACTTGTCTGCCCATTCTGCCAGCCTGTTGCAGTTGATTGGTATCACCGTCAGTGCCACACATCCAAGTTTGGTATCATTGGCAAATTTTGAAATTTTACTCTGTATTCCAAGATCCAAGTCATTTATGCATATCAAAAAAGCAGTGGTCCTAGCACTGAACCTTGGGGAACACCACTGTCTACCATCCTCCAGACTGAAAAACAACCATTTATCATGAACAGCTTGCTGTTTTCTGAACTTAAGACAATTTTTGATCCAAGCTGACAGTCATCCTCCTATTCCATGAGCCTCAATTTTGGTAACCAGACTTTTATGTGGTACTTTGTCAAAGGCTTTCTTAAAATCTATATAGACAATATCCATTGCTTTCCCTTCATCAACCTTCTCTGTTACTTCATCAAAAAATTCAATTGAATCAGTCAAACACAACCTGGCTTTTACAAATCTGTGCTAGATCTACCTAATTAACTCTAATGTCTCCAAGTGCCTGTTGATTTTTTTACTTCATTATTGTTTCTAAAACTTACCCACCACTGATATTAAACTGACCAGTTTGCAGTTACTAGGAATGTCCTTACACCCTTTCTTGAATAAGGGTATCATATGTGCCGCTCTCCAATCCTCTGGCACCTACCTCATATCTAGGGAAGATTGGAAGTTTATGACAAGCCCTTCTGTTATCTCCACTCCCACTTCCTTTAGTAACCTGGGATGCAAACCATCCAGACTAGGCAAATTATCCACTCTAAGCATAGCCAGCATTTCCAGTACATCCTGCTGATTAATTTTCATCTCATCATTACTTCTACTATCTCCGCTTCTGCTGATATTTTGTCAGTATCTCTCCCTTAGTAAACACGGATACAAAGTACTCATTAAGTATTCTAGTCTTGCCTTACACCTCTAAACACATATTACCTTCTTTGTCCCTAATAGGCCCCGACCAACTTCTTACTACCCGCTTCCTATTTACATGTTGGTAGAAGATTTCGGGGTTCCCTTTTATGTTAACTGCCATTCTATTCCCATATTCTCTCTTTTCCAGTTGCATTTTCCTCTTCACTTCCCCTCTCAACTTATTGTATTTGGCCTGGTTCTCGATTGAAGAAGTCATCTGACCTGCATCATGCCCCCTCTTTTTTGTTTCATCATATTCTCTATCTCCTTTGTCATCCAAGGAGCACTGGCTTTGGTTCCCTAATCTTTACCCCATGTTGGAATGTACCTAGCCTGTACCTGAAACATCTCCTCCTTAAAGATCACCCATTATTCTGTTAGTTTTTCCTGTCAATCTTTGGTTTCATTTTACCTTGGCTAGATCTGCTCTGATTCCATTGAAGTAAGCCCTCTTCCAATTTAGATGTTCTATTTTAGATTGTTCCTTGCTCTTCTCCATTACTAATCTGAACCTTATGATACAATGATCACTCTTACCCAAGTGTTCTAACACAAAAGGGCGGCACAGTGGCGCAGTGGTTAGCACCACAGCCTCACAGCTCCAGCGACCCGGGTTCAATTCTGGGTACTGCCTGTGTGGAGTTTGCAAGTTCTCCCTGTGTCTGCGTGGGTTTTCTCCGGGTGCTCCGGTTTCCTCCCACAAGCCAAAAGACTTGCAGGTTGGTAGGTAAATTGGCCATTATAAATTGCCCCTAATATAGGTAGGTGGCAGGGAAATATAGAGACAGGTGGGGATGTGGTAGGAATATGGGATTAGTGTAGGATTAGTATAAATGGGTGGTTGATGGTCGGCACAGGCTCGGTGGGCCAAAGGGCCTGTTTCAGTGCTGTATCTCTAAACTAAACTAAACACTTAATCCACTTAGCCCACCTAATTCCCCAGCACCAGATCCGGCAAAGCCGCCTTCCTAGTTGAACCAAAAACATACTGGTCAAGGAAGTTCTCCTGAACACATTTCAGAAATTCCTCCCTCTCTTTACCCTTTACTTTAACATTATCCTAATTGATATTGAGGTAATTAAAGTCCCCCAATATCACCACTCTATAGTTCTTGCACATCTCTATGATTTCCCTGCAGATTTGCTCCTCTATCTCTTGCTCACTATTTGGATGCCTATTAAATACCCATAGTAGCATGATCATCCCCTTTTTGCTTCTCATCTCTAACCAAATGGATTCTGTCTTTGGCCCCTCAAAGCCATCCTCTCTTTCCAATACTACAATGGGCTGAATTTTACAGAGCCCCAACCTCAATGTCGGGGGTCATGGCGGGGGGGGGCGGAAAATGCCTCCGCAGAGGCCCGCCATGGACCTCGACGCTGGAAACGTCCGGCCCCAAATTGCTGGAGGAGGCGAGGCCTCGTGACGCCCACCAACCCCCCCACCCCCAAACCCCACTTGGCGATGGGAGCCCAATTTAAATAAATGAATTAATTACCGTCACACTCCCGCCGTCCGTCCCAGAGTAATAATGGTGCTGGTGACCGGCATTCCTGCACCTTCGGATCCCCATCCGGGGATCCGAGGCTGAACACTGGTGGGGAGGGGAGAAGCAGGTAAGTTCTGCAGTGCGGGAGTTGGGGGAGGTGGGTCAAACCCATCTCATTGGTGTAGGGGATTGTGCGAAGGGTTACAGTAGACAATTTACGAACTTTGGGGAGGGGGGGTAAGGTCAGGTGCACAAGATAAGTATTTTGGGTTGTGAGAGGGCAAGGAATTATTTCTATGGGGGGGGATCGTGGGAGAGGGTCAAGATCAATTTATTACATTTTTGAAATCATTCTAGCTATAAATATTTGAATTGAAAGCTGGGGCTTGAAGCCCTTTAAAAATGACATCAGCACCTGTGCAAAGGCAGCTGACGCCATTGTCGGGGATGGACAGCCCACACTCTCCACGTCATTGGGGCGGGTGGTCCACCCCAGCTATTTAAATGAGCCACCTCGCTTAATATCGCAGTGGTTCCGCGATGTGCGGTCCGCACAGGCAGACCACCATTGTTTACGTCCGTTGCCGGAAGTATAAATTTCAGCCTAACATCTTCCCTAATCAGTACTGCCACACCACCTCCCTTTTTATTGAACACTTTGTATTTGAATATTAAGCACCCATTCCTCATCATTTTTAAGCCACATTTCCATTATTACTACTATATCATATTCCTACACGGCTATTTGTGCTTGCAGCTCAGCAATCTTATTCACGACACTTTTGCGTTTACATACATACATGCATTCTTTGTATTCCTTGTAGTCCTTCTTAGTCTACTCCTATCTAATATGGTACTACTTCCTTCTCTAGTACTATCCAACACTCTCACGCTTTTCTACACTTTATTCCTCTTTGCTACTTCTATATGCTAGTGCACATCGCCCTGCCAATTTAGTTTAAACCCTCCCCAAACACACGTGTACGTCCCTGGGAGGGCATTGCTCCTAGTCCTGTTGAGGTGCAACCCGTCCCTTTTGAATAGGTGCCTCCTCCTGCACATGGCACTGGGAGTAATCCAGAGATTACAACCTTCGAGGTCCTACTTTTTAACTTCCTCCCTAGCTCCTGAAAATCTCATTGCAGGACTTTAATACCTGCTCTCTTCATGTCGTTGGCACCGATATGTACCAGATCTTCTGGCTCACTCTCTTTCCCCTGCAGAATATTATACATGCTCTCCATGATGTCCTTTACCCTGGCACTAAGGAGGCATAACAGCAAGGAGTGATGTCAGAGGATAGCAGCTAAGTGATTGGTTGGTGAGTTTTTACGTTTTTTTTCTCTCTAATCTAAGGTAGTCGTTTAAACTAGAACTGGGAAACTATAATGTACGGTATTAAATTTGCAGCTTAGATTCACGGTGGCGGTTTCAGAAATGCCAGTCTGTCCCCTAACTATGAAATATCCTATATGACTGCATTTGCTGTTTCCTCCTGTGCAGTCCCTTGCCCATTGGTGCCATGGCGTGGACTGCACTCTTTCAAGGTGTTGTCACTCCCAGCAGTCTCCGAAGCTGAGTACTGGTTTGAGAGGGGCCTCGAACACTCCTGCACTTCCGGCCTCTTCTTACTCTTCCGGATGGCCACCCATCTACTATCCTGAACTCTCCCTGCCTGTGGGACGACCACCTCCTAGAATATATGATCCAGAAAATCTACTGCTCCCTGATGCTCTACAGTGACTGCAGCTGCCCATCAAGCTAGGAAATCCTGAGCTCGAGCTCAAGCAGCTGGAGATACTTTTTACACATGTGGTTCCCAAGGCACATGAAGTGTCTTGAAGTTCCCACATGGCACAGGAATTGCAAGCAACAGGTCTCAGCTGCTCATCCATGATTTAAGAGAAATGTCTCTCTTCCCTCTTTTATAATCTAGTTAATATCTTGTGTAAACTATTAATTTTAATTGAAATGCCTCTTGATCTGCTCTGTACGAATGCTCTTATTAATTTAGTTGCTGTTATACTTACCCCGATTGGAATTCTATTAATTAATCCAAGCTGTAAATTTAATACTGTACTTTATAGTTTTCCAGTGCTAATTTAAATGACTACCTTAGATTAGAGAGGAAAAAAAACCATGTAAAGCTCAACTACCAATCACCTGGCTGCTATCTTCTGACACCAGTCCTTGTTTTTTTTGGAAAACGACATGGGAGGTCCACTCTTTTCCTGCTCTGATTTATCAGCCACTGCTACTGCTCGGTCTCACTGTCCCCACTCCCTCACTTGGACCGCTCCCTCACTTGGACCGTTCCTTGTTTTGTAAAAGACCAGAACAGCACTTCTATCTTCACTGCACTGAATTTCCTCACTGATCAAACCCTAAGTTACGTACTATGTCACAGCAGTACTCCATTGAGCTGGACTTCATGCTAATAACTTTGTGCATGAACAAAAAACCTCCTGTATTTATACTATCAGACATTTCCAAGACCTGAGTCAGCCTCTGCTGACCAGGCAATCCATTCTGACTAGCTAACTGTGCAGTTGAATTGAATTTATTCATGTAAAAAAGTTTACAGAATCTTCCAGGTTTTGGCAGTTTTTTGTTTGCTAATTCAAGTCAATTTATTCAGTTAATGTAACTTAATAAGGATGAACACTGCTTAAATGAAAATAAAATATAAGACAAATGCAGAATTCAAAACACTCGGGATTGGAATGCCAGCTAGAAACCTCTTTCATATTAGGAACCAAATATCAGTGAGATATTGGCCGAGATTTTATCCAGGCGACAGGGCTCTCGACCATAGGCAAAAGCGTCGGTGACAGCCCTGTGTTGTCCCCTCTGGGGAAGGCCTGCTGGATCAAGTGTCAATTAGGCGCATAAGCCAATCAGAGGCCGACAGCTCTTTAACTGAGCGGTGCCACCTCAGAGGCGGTGGCTGCTGCCAGTGGAGCATGTTAGAAATGCTGGAATCAGGCCACATATAAGTCTCAGCAGGAGGGGTTTCGGGGGTTGGAGATTACAGGGGATGGGGTGTAGGGGGGTCAGCAGCAAAGGCAGAGGTCCCTCACCAAGTGCCTTTTAACAAAGGCCAAACCCCGTCCCTCCCACCCTCAACCCTCAGAGCTGGCAAGCAACCCACACAGGTTTGCTTCACATGTTCCCCATGGGGTTCAGGCCTACCCGCTGCTGGGCTAATTCTCAACTGGCAGTGGGGCAGGAAGGCTGTTCAGAGACCTTCCTGCCCCGGATTTAATTTGGGTGGCGCCACCCCACCCCACCCCACCCCACCATCCCGCCTGATTATATCCTCTCCCTGCCTCCAGATCCGGCACGGGGGAAGAGCATAAAATTCCTCCCAATTAGTCCAATGATATCTGTCCTAATAAGTAAAATCTTAAAAGTTTATATTTTCTATTATGGTTGACTTGGGGTATTTTTGGTCTTGGTACAGGTAATTCTAACCGAACAGTTAAAATGGCACCTTATCATTTTAACAACAATATTTATTCCATTAATTATTTTCCTTGTTTTTTACGCAAAATGAGAGATGCAAAAATATAACGCACTTTCCACAAATGTAAAATGCATGAAACAATGATGTAATGATGAAAGGTATCAAACATTCTTTTTACCCCAAGATTTAAATGATGGAATATTGCATTGAAGAACATAACTGGCTCAGTTGGTGGAGGTGGGAGGGTGCGAGAGGTGAGGCTTTCTCTAACAGTTCTGCACATTTCATTTTGTGGTTTCAGAGAAGTTTACAATAGAAGGGAAAGAAATGCAATGTTGCAAAAAATTCATGGTTCAAACATTTGTAAATCAAAAGGATTTTTAATTCAACATTAGAAAGTGTAATTCAACATATCTAGGTCATTAAGATTTAAGACAATGTTCAGATCACTTTTATTTTCCTCCTGCGAAGGTCTTCACCTTTTAATGTAAACTTATTGTTTGATAGGTCATAAGACATACCAGAATTATTTCTGTTGCAAGAAAGTTCATGATTAATACAGCAGTTTAAAACAGAACAATTGATGCAACCACAAATTTCAATTTTAAGAATACATTACCTCCATACCTTAAGAGGAATGAGTCTCTCTGTATTCATTTCTAAACTAAGACCTGCACAAGCTGGCAAATGATGATTAAAGGGGATCAATACGCAACTAAGGATGAAATGGAATGGTGGAAAGTTTGAGCAGTTAAGATAATTCAACATATTCAGGTCAGATGAACAAGCACTTTGAACTTGCCAGATCTATGAAACTGTTATCTTTTTGTAGTAGCAGACCAGTTACCAGTCCCTCTCTTTCATTGAAATGAGGGATGACATATACATTGTGAAAAAGACAATTAGTAACTGTGAATGGCACATTTAACAACCTTTTAAATGTATTTCGTCATGCTCCAGTAAGAGCTTACCTATGGCAGTGGTAATAAAGGAGACCAGCTCCATCTGTTTTCCATCATTGTAGAAGGCTAAATGCCAGATTCCAGAATCCAGATATCTGATGAATCCTGTCTCACGATTTGTCAGAGGGATCAAGCTTCTGTGCTGGTGGTGGAATCCCTCCAGACTTCTCACTTCCTGTGCTAGCAGACGTCTGCCATCCAATAATTCCACAAAGCCAAACTACCAGAAAAAAATGACAAAACATACTACTGTAATTGCTGCATTATAACCACAGTATACATCAATCTCAAAATATCACCTGCCCTATAGAATCAGCTTTTGTAGAAATACTGCACAAAATGCTATTCCCAAAGGCCAACTATGCAGGAGCTGACAATGGCTAACTCTGTTTAGGCAATGGTTGATGTTTTGAATTAGTCTATTCCCTTGCCTCTGATTGTCTTGTTCAGTTTTGGAATCATCATTCATTGCACTCAATCTCTGCAGATTGCAATTCCAGTTTTGCACTAATGATTCAGGCTCCTCTTCTTCAAACTGCAACATGAAAATTCTGCAGATAAAATCAACTCAATGATGTTTTTCAGATACACAGTAAAAACTACTTTGTACCAGTATAGCTGATACTTTCAAAACAAAACCAAAGTGACAGTAATACAAAGCTAAGCATCTTGATGCAGTATGCACTGCACGAAGTGTTCTGAACTGGTTGGCATCCTTCCATCAATGAAAGATGATGGACACACAGAAAACAATCCAGTTAGGTGGGGTGTCTTCTCTTGATGCACCTTTGTTGATGGCTGTGAAGACCAATCTTTGAGAGGTAGGTTCTGCTAGAGATGCTGCACCTAAAGCTGCCAAGTGATGCTGTGAGTTGTTTTTGATATTGGCACCTGAACTATGGCCAATTTAAGTAGATGGCAGTGGGAAGGGGTGGGGGGAGGGAGTGGTGGTGGTGGGGGTGTGCTGAACTTAAAAAAATCAGGAACAGATGCTAGGAATCATATAAAACTGGTGGATCCACAAATTGAAAAGAAAATCCAAGATGGAGATGAACATTTGGACCAAATGCTTAGTTTTAACCTCGCCCGAGAAAGCAAAAAATTATCACTGGTACACTTCAGGAGCTAAGCTGAACTGAACTGATCCTCAGCACAATAGGGGGTAGAGTTTCCACTTTTGTCGCAATTGCCAATTCTGGAACAAATTGCGCCCAAAATTTCACTTGTTTTGAAAAGTCTTTTTTCCCCAAATGAGTCTCTGTTAAAAACATTTGCATATTGCCAAATGCAAAATCTGCCATGAACCAGCACAATCAGGCAGCATTTCTAAACATTATTTTTTTTTCAATTTGGTTTAAAAACTTTCCTTCATACATTTAAAAGTGGTAACTTGGTGAAGTTTGATTAAAACAGTGAAAAAAGGTTCCACAAAAAATAAACAGTGTCAATCTACCATCACTGAGTAACCCAAATTTAATTTCTAAAATATATTTAAAATCATTTTCTAGTTATATTGGGGTATATTAGTCAGTTTGAGTGGATTAAAAGAAAAGTCATATTAAAAACTTTTTAACAAGGAGCATCTATGAGGGCAGCGCATTTGATGTAGTTTACCTGGATTTTAGCAAGGCCCCACATGGCAGGCTGGTCAGGATCTAAAATCGGCTCAGTGGCAGGAAGCAAAGGGTAATGGTTGATGGGCTTTTTTGTGACTAAAAGGTTGTTTCCAGTGGATTTCTGCAAGGCTCAGAACTAGGTCCCTTGCTTTTTGTAGTTTATATCAATGATTTAGTTTTAAATATAGGGGACATGATTTAGAAGTATACAGATGATACAAAAATTGGCCATGTGTTGATCGTGAGGAAGAAAGCTGTAGACTGCAGGAAGATATCAATGGATTGGTTAGACGGGCAGAAAAGTGTCAAATGAAATTCAATCCAGAGAAGTGGGAGGTAATGCATTTGGGGAAGACAAACTAAGCAAGGGAATACACAATAAATGGTAGGATACTGAGAAGTGTGCAGGAAGAAAGAGACTTTGGAGTGTATATCCACACATTCTTGAAGATTGATAAGGTAGATAAGGTCATTAAGAAGGCATATGGGATATTTTCCTTTTTTAGCTGAGGTTATACTAGAACTGCTAAAACACTTGTTAGCCAACAGCTACAGTACTGTGTACAGTTCAGGGCACCACATTACAGGAAGCATATGATAAGACTTGAGAGGGTACAGAGGAGATTTATGAAAATGTTGCCAGATCTGGGGAATTTTAACTATGAGGAAAGATTGGATAGGCGTGGGTTGTTTTCTTTGGAACAGAGGGGGCTGAGGTGTGATTTAATAGAGAGGTATAAAATTATGAGGTGTCTAGATAGAAAGTGGGATTAGGCTGGATAGCACTTTTTCTGTGGACATGGACCTGATGGGCTGAATGACCTCCTTCTGTGCTGTAAATCTCTATGATTCTATGAAAATCTACCTTTTAGTGTCCTTGTGACCAAAAGAAACAGCTTAATTTTTAAAGTCTCCCTGAAGCCCTGAAAATGAATGCAATTAGTGGAAAATCTCAATGATGATTAATTTACCCTGGGGCATGGCCAATTTTGTGGTTGACCCTGCTTACAGTGCAATGATTTCAAAACTAGCGCAAAAGATTGTGGAAACTTGATTATGCTGAAATTGCGCTTAAAATTCTGCGATTTTTTTTGCGTTGTTTATGCCAACTGCGGCCAAATTGCACTGAGAAAACCAACACAATCGAGTGGAAATTCCAGGCCTCTTAAGTGAAATTTTTACAGTGCTATTAGCTTAAACAGTGGCTCTGAGTTCTGAAATTCATGAGACATAATTTTTCATGTACATCAAGACTATAGTATATCATTACAAAAAGCTTAAGCCTAACAAGTGCTTGGGAATTTTAGATTCCACCACTCTGCTTCTGTCAAAGTTAGTACTTCACAACCATTTTTAGGGTTCAGGTAAATACATCCCAATCTAAATTGCTGATTTGTGGTTTAGAATAAATTCAGTTCTGTAGAGTTTTAGCAAAGATTTGAATCACTAATTTATGCTTCTTCTGTGGACCTTTCTCCCAGACAGTGCCATTATTTTGAACAGCACAAGTTTAAATTCAGAGTTTATCATGAATTGTGGAACCAGGATTGTGGGAGCATATTTTAAACTGAGAAATCTCTTACTTGCCCATTGATACCATGTAAAGGAAAGGGCGATTCTTTCAGTGCACCTGGAATAATAAGATGATAAACCTGTTTCTTATTAGGTTGATGATTTTGCTATGCTGCTGCACAGAGGAAATCTTCCACCCTCACTACAATTTTCCCACATACTTCCATTCCACCAGCAGAGCCAAATTAGTGAGATATAATTTCTTTTGCTCCAGTTTCTTTCAGTTGCGAGCTGTTGATCAGCACTTGGTATGTAGAAAGATGACCCAGTTGCAGTAGATGCATGAGGATTGAAAGCAAATTTTTTTTGTATGTATGAAATGGAATCAAATTGGCGCTTGGTTTTAGAAATTCTCTTCTCAATATGAATTTGAACAGAATTCAATTGACTAATTTGAAAGATACTTCAATATGGAAAGGTACTGAAGTTGTATATCTCAGTTGCTCTAGGGGTTTGAGGAAGGTTTTTCTTGGGGAATAAGTTAGCAGGTTAGACTATTGAAGAAGGCAGCAAAAATGTGTTCAAGAGATAATGGGATGCATTTCTCGAGAAAATATTGCAAGATACTGTGGATAAGTAGACACATTAGGTTGATGTATGAAAAAGACAATGACTTGTTGGACCCAATGAACATTTGTGGTTCTTAAACATTAGGATATTGTATTGTCTGGGCATTGGAGCTACTTTTGAAATTGTTACTATGGATTCTTTATTGTTTAGCAGAAAGGAAAACACAAGACTGAAATCTATTCAAAACTATGTTTCATCACAATATAACTGTAAATTAAAAACTTTCAGCTGCTTTTATAAATTGTTTAAATGTTATTAGGTGATATCCTATTCAATTCTAAACTAGAATTTCAGAATTCTAGCACTTGGCCTCAGACCTAATGTTTTGGGAGACTTCATGATAGCGGTTATATTGATTGAAAAGAGTGGTCCTGATGGGCTATTTCTTGTTCCATTTATGTGGTTTTTATGTGCTAGCTGAGAAAGATGGCACCAGCCTTGCCAAAGGTAGTTACTAGCTTCGTATTGGCCTGATCTCGATCGGTGATAACATTGTCATGGAAAGTGGAACACTGACTCATCGGTCTGAATGTCACTGATGCAAATTCTTGCTAGCCTTAACACTGAGAGATAGTTCCCTAATGACTACACTCAGAGAAAATAGGAGATTGTCGCATCTAACCAAGAGTAAACAGGCTGCACATTTTTTAAAAAGCCTGCTGGCTGATTTACTCAAATGATTGAGTTAATGTGCAATGGTATTTACCTGGGTGTGAGATGGTGGAAGGCCACGTCGACCATAAATCCCAACCAGAGCATCCTTTCCCAATGACACGTTGAATTTCAAATACATTGGGTGATCTATGAACACTTGAGTGCGCCAGAATAAGCCAGGTGGTATCTTCTGGGTGATTCTTCGCCCAACATCAATTTCTCCTGAATCTATATAGCTATCTTCTGGGATTAAATTATCTGTTTTTCCTGTGAAAATATAGCAAGAGATTTGTACTTTCTTGTTCAATGAAGAGGAAGTTGCTGCATCGAAATCTGAAGAAGCAAACTGTTTAAAAGAATTCAAGTTTAGAGCACTTTAGAAGAAAGTAGAGAAAGGGGGAGGGGAAGCAAAATCATAATATGCAGAGACAAAAACTAAATGCAGTGTTCATTACCCAGCTCTGCGCAATTATCTTAGAATCTGAGCTACTTTTTCTCACTTTCACAAATTGCTTCAGAAGCATTTTTTTAAAGAAATCTGCAATTGAGATTTTCCAAACTCAGACAAATTGTTACTAAAATTGGACCTAGCGAAACAGTGACGTTTGATTGCTGTTGGTTACAGATTGGTGAAATTACAGTTTGTTTCACTAAAATCTAGCTCTGCTAATCTCATGAACATTCCTGTGGTTTGCTATCTGAAGGTTATTGATTTTGCATCACATTACTGTACACCTATAATAACATTTAACTGCTATGACTGCCTTTTTAATATAGAGCTCTCAGGAGGCTAACTATCTGCCATTCAGGCCCAGATTTGCCTTGACATTTTCTATCTTTGGCAAAAGAATTCTCTTTGTAGTCTTATTGTGTGATTCAGAAAAACACAGGTCTATTACTCAGTTAAATATAACATTCAACTCAGGTTGCTGCTCTGCTGTTTTGTGCTGTCAGTTATAATCAGTAAAATGACTAACTTCTGTTATTGGATTTTTTTTAATAACCAGAAAGAATATCACACAAGATTCCCTTTTAATATACCTCTGTCTTCTAATGAAGTTTGTAGTGATTCTCGTTTGATGTTGTGTTGATGCTTTGGTTTTCTGAATTGACAAAAATGCTTCAATAACAGCTGTTAAAATAAATGGTCTTCAAGAAAACAACTTGGCTTTTCACAATGGATCATACTTCAATGCTTTATTTGAACCTTTACTAATGCAGTTCACGCCTGATAATCCAAAGTTGTTTCTGGTGCTAACATTTTTAAAATGATCCAGTACTTTGAATTAAGCAATATACGTAAGACAGCAGGGTGAGAATTTAATCCAAAGAAAATTAGTTATTAAATAACTTGAATTAATAAACTTTGAGTTTAATGGACAGACAGTTGGTACGACCAAGGCAGGAGGAGTGCACTGTCTTTCTCTAGTTCCACTTCTCCACAGGTCACAACATATATTTAAATGTGTACCCAGTTACCAATGTGGCCAATTATATAATCTATCTATTTTAGTTTCAGCATAAAATCCACCAACCAGGTTTCTGAAATAAACAACAAAAGTATTATTGGATTATAAAACAAGACTTAGATGAAGATGCAAAGCTTTAACACAGTTTGAAATATGACAGTAAATATATATATTCCATTCTAAATACCACACACACACACATACACACCGATTAAAGGAAAAATAAAGATGCTTTGGCCAAGTACTTGCTAATTCTTGAAGAAAAATGATAAGATATGTTATGTTCCAGATGACATACAGTCTGGCATCAGAGAACACGTCACTGGGATCTTTTTAGCAGTTTGTTCAGGTGATATCGAGAGGAAGTCTTCCAAAAGCTTCTCAGGAGAAATGTGGCATCAGGCATTACAGCTATCACAACTGGATTTATTGCAGGGTTTCTCAGAGAGGTGGAGAAAAGTTGAGCTGGGTGTTTCTTTCAGCAGGCTACAAACCCAACAGACACAAAACAGTATTAGCACTCTTGAGCACCATATGACATGTCACTTCTTCAGAAGGCACCTGTTTACTTAATTGAAGACATGTGACATCCAGTAAAAACTGTTTTTAAACAGAGTCCTTCCAGTGACCCTGCATCTATAGAATCACTTCAGTCCTCCAATGAATCCTTCTCCACAATTCTAAAACATGAGTCCCCAAAAATATTAAAAAATAGAAGTACTTTCATAACAGTATTTTTGTTGTTTAAATTGAATTTTGAAGTGAACAGGGTGGCACTATGGCGCAGTGGTTAGCACCACAGCCTCACAGCTCCAGGGACCCGGGTTCAATTCTGGGTACTGCCTGTGCAGAGTTTGCAAGTTCTCCCTGTGACCATGTGGGTTTTCGTCGGGTGCTCCGGTTTCCTCCCACCGCCAAAGACTTGCAGGTGATAGGTAAATTGGCCATTGTAAATTGCCCCTAGTGTAGGTAGGTGGGAGGGAATATTGGATTACTGTAGGGTCAGTATAAATGGGTGGTTCTTGGTCAGAACAGACTCGGTGGGCCGAAGGGCCTGTTTCAGTGCTGTATCTCTAAATAAATAAAAAATCTCCTCAAAATCCTACTCCTTGATTATGCCTTCAAGCCTTCCCCTCAATCTTTTCTATTTTTCCTCCTAAATGTAAAACAATTGCCCAGATTTTGTGATAGTAATGACAGCGAAACTGTCAGCATTCACCCTCATTACTACACTGAAATTGGTGGGCTGGAAGAGTGCACTGGCAGTGGCCCATCACGGAGCCCGACACTGGAATTGCTGGATCTGATCTTCCCGCTGGCGGTGAGGCTCCATGGCGATACCCCAAGCCGCTTGGCGACAGGACCCAAAAAGGGAAAGCTGGCGCCACTGAGGTGGGGAAGGGAGGAGCTTAAGATTTTTAGTGAAGTTGGGAGTGGGTGGGGAAATGGGGTCAACTCTGCATTTCTAGTGCAGTTGGGGAAAGGGGTGACCTCTGCACTTTGTGCAGTTGGGGAGGGGGAAGGTCAGATTTTAAATTTAAGTTATTTGGGGGGGGAGGGGAACAGGGCGGCCTTTTATTTTCTTTGTATTTGGGGGTGGGGGTTAAGGACCAGAAAAAAATTTACAGTGTATTGGGGCCAGGGAAGGGGGTTACGAGCTTCAACTGTGCAGGTCGAGCAGTCCTTTAAAAATGGCGTCAGCGCCTGTACAGTGCCAGCTAACGCCGTTGCTGGCATCACAAAGCCTGCCCCCACCACGTGATTGGGGGAGGTGGACTATCCTGCGAATGTAGATGAGCTGCCGTGTGGCAGCGAGCGGCATGCACATGCGCGCTGCCATTCTTTTTGCCTGCCACCGCTTCCAGAGACGGGAAATAAAATTCAGCCCTTAGGGTTCCCCATAATGAAATTGAGTATAAATCACTGAACGGATGCGAACTTGCCCTTTTATGCTATTAGTCTTGCTGTAAAAAAGTTATACTTTGTTGAATGACATGCAACTGGGTTTTTAATGGTACACTAAGGGCTGATTTTGTGTAAAAGGCAGGGAAGCCCGATGCCAGGGGAGGGGGGTGGAACCCCGTCTCTGCATTTTTGCGGCGCCCCCGGAGCGATCCCCTGGTGTTTGTAAATGCAAGTTTCAGGAGTCTCAAGAAAAGGACCTTGCCCCCATGAGCTGCCGACGAATCAGAGGGCCGGCAGCTCAGCAGTGCCACTAGGAGCAGTGGCCACTGCCAGTACTGCAGAGCCCTCATATCCAGGCCTCACAGAGGAACCCTGGACCCAAGTGAGGCAGGGTCACCGGGACCAGTCCAGAAGGCCCCACGATGGGGGCCAGGGGGAGGTAAGTACTGGGGAGGGGGGTGGGGAGTTGAATTGGTTTCCGGTAGGGGTCCTCCGTGGGTCACAAATTTCCCACAGAGGTGGGACCACCCTCAAGCCCACAGGCCTCTGGGTGGGAAGGCTGTTGTTGGCCTATCCCGCCCCCGAGAAGATTGCTGGGCAACAGGGAAGTGACAGGCCCTCTGACCCATTGACCCCCCCCGCCACCCGTTGCGATATGCCGTGCCCCCCCCCAACCTCTTTTCCTGCCTCTGGGGGGCCTGTAAAATCCAGCCCAAAGTTTGTAATAATTGCTGAACAGCCTCACTGACCCTGAAAAACTAATTTCATATTTGTGGAATGTCAAATTTTTCCATTATGATAAAAAAGATCATATTCTTAATTTTTTTCAAAGTTTATGATATTCCATCTTCTGTCTTCATCCCATATGCATGTCCCAATAATTTATTTTGCTCTCTGCAAAATCTTAATTAGAAGTGAAAAATTCAGTGCATTTCACTTCCTGGTTTGCTGTCTGTGAGAATACTTCAATGCTTACCCTGATTGTTGACATCATTGGGCTGAATTATCTCACCTTAGTTTTTAAACGCAAGGTGGCTTTAGTTCCTGATCTGTAACCCAGAGCCATATGTTGCATGCCTTCTGATTCAATCTTCTGGAATGCGTCCAATTAAGAAACCGACTGCAGGATTGCTGTCCACTTAAGTACGGTGAGCGGGTTGACGAGGCGTGAGGACGATTCACTGCATGCTATTGAAAGGGCAGATGGCAGCCTACATTATGGCTGCAATTAAAGGGCTGCTGAGGTAAATGCACAAAAGAGGGTGGGACAAACTAGATGTGATACAAGGCTGAAAGAACCACCAGGCATATCTTCACCCCCAGCCCTATCAGTGACAGCAGTCTCTCGGAGCTTCTCATGCAAAGGCAAGCCTCTGCCTGCAGATGACCCTCAGGCTCTCCATTTTCCTCATTTAGCATTCAGATTGCATGTCACTTTCATGCTGCTTCGACCTTCTGCTGTGCACTCGCCTCCTGTGAGTTTATGAGTTGCAGACACAGTGGGGGCCCAGAGTGATGCATGCAAGATTCCTTTGTCCTGGCAAAATGGCTGTTAATACAATCATTAACAAATTCAATTGGCTCCCCGCCCGTGTCGGGTGGGTTGCTGGCAGTGCACACAAACTGTTTCCAGGAAAAATGGGGGGTGACAGGAATGTATTAGCATGCCTGTTCAATGGCATTTTTTCTAATTCCAACTGTCCAGCCCCACCTCCAATCCTGCCTCCATGAGCCTGGGAAAATTCCCCCCATTATTGTTGGACGCCTGGAGATCACCTTGACTTGGTACCAGGTTCAAACTAATGTCAGAAAAGGAAAAGTTCACACCACAGCGATCGATAAAACTTTGTGAGCAGCTTTCTTTGAGCTCAGTCAGTGCCAAGCACTGTTGCTTTGCAGCTGACTGCGAAATTCCAGCCTTTGCGACTCCTTCCCACACATCAGGATCTCTTCTACTGGATCCTGAGCCAACTAGCAGATGCTAATGAAGCATATTTCAGATGTGTATAAAATGAATGATAAGTGTAGTTTTGAATCAAAGTACCTGATTTACAGATTTATTTTCTTGTGTACATAAACATTAAAATGCTTCCAGCAGTCTGTTCCAGCAAATATTTAAAACTACTACAGTGCAATAAACAGGAATGGACCAGACAATAGGATCAATGCCCTGGTTATCAAAACACTCTTATTCAATCTTGTAAGATGTCCTTTGGAGTGCAGTTCATTCAGTACGTCTACTCGTGTTACCAAGACAAGTATCTTACTTTTAGAGTTTTTTTGACAATTGCAAACATAAAACATGGTTTTACAAATAAATTACATTCCTAATATCATAGCATAATCTATAATTTCTTCATCTTAAGTATAAATGTCTGATAAGAGGCCATAGATGGGCCACATAGCAAGTCAACATGTTGCAGTGGTGACAGCCCTTTATATTTGCTTTTCCTTCGATCAATATCATGAATTAGTTTCAAGTATAACCTAAAGATGTATCACTTAGTGCTGCCTCTAAGTCACCCAACCTCTGCCCAGTGCAGCCTCTTCTTGCTTTGACTTGCACTACTACAGCACTTGTGACATCTCCTTGAATTTCAATTTTGCCCATCCTCATCTTTTGTTTCTCACTGACATCTAATTTCACCTCCTCCTCACTCATCCCTTCTAGTTTCCCTCTTACATATTTCTACTCCAAGTGCCAATTGAAAGGAAATGCATATTCTTATGGTCATTCAAAAACAACAACTTGCTTTTATGTAGCACCTTTAAATGTAGTGTAATATCTCAAGAGGAGTGTAATCAAACAAAACTTGACACTGAAATTTATAAGGAGATATTAGGATACATGAGCAAAACCTTGGTCAAAAAGGTAGGTTTGAAGGAGCATCTTAAAGGAGGAGAGACAGGTAGAGAGGCAGAGAGGTTTAGGGAGGGAATTCCAGAACTTGGGCTTCAAGTTCAGGCCTCAGTGGTTAGCACCGCAGCCTCACAGCTCCCCGGGTTCGATTCTGGGTACTCCCTGTGTGGAGTTTGCAAGTTCTCCCTGTGACCGCGTGGGTTTTTGCCGGGTGCTCCGGTTTCCTCCCACAGCCAAAGACTTGCAGGTTGATGGGTAAATTGGCCATTGTAAATTGCCCCTAGTGTAGGTAGGTGGTAGGGGAATTGTGGGGATGTGGTAGGAATATGGGACTAATGTCTTTCTTTTCTTTTCTTCTTTCTTTCTTTTGGGCCTCCTTATCTCGAGAGACAATGGATACGCGCCTGGAGGTGGTCAGTGGTTTGTGAAGCAGCGCCTGGAGTGGCTATAAAGGCCAATTCTAGAGTGACAGGCTTTTCCACAGGTGCTGCAGAGAAATTTGTTTGTCGGGGCTGTTGCACAGTTGGCTCTCCCCTTGCGCCTCTGTCTTTTTTCCTGCCAACTACTAAGTCTCTTCGACTCGCCACATTTTAGCCCCGTCTTTATGGCTGCCCGCCAGCTCTGGCGAACGCTGGCAACTGACTCCCACGACTTGTGATCAATGTCACAGGATTTCATGTCGCGTTTGCAGACGTCTTTAGAGCGGAGACATGGACGGCCGGTGGGTCTGATACCAGTGGCAAGCTCGCTGTACAATGTGTCTTTGGGGATCCTGCCATGCGGCTCACATGGCCAAGCCATCTCAAGCGCCGCTGACTCACTAGTGTGTACAAGCTGGGGATGTTGGCCGCCTCGAGGACTTCTGTGTTGGAGATACGGTCCTGCCACCTGATGCCAAGTATTCTCCGGAGGCAGCGAAGATGGAATGAATTGAGACGTCGCTCTTGGCTGACATACGTTGTCCAGGCCTCGCTGCCATCGAGCAAGGTACTGAGGACACAGGCCTGATACACTCGGACTTTTGTGTTCCGTGTCAGTGCGCCATTTTCCCACACTCTCTTGGCCAGTCTGGACATAGCAGTGGAAACCTTTCCCATGCGCTTGTTGATTTCTGCATCTAGAGACAGGTTACTGGTGATAGTTGAGCCTAGGTAGGTGAACTCTTGAACCACTTCCAGAGCGTGGTCGCCAATATTGATGGATGGAGCATTTCTGACATCCTGCCCCATGATGTTTGTTTTTTTGAGGCTGATGGTTAGGCCAAATTCATTGCAGGCAGCCGCAAACCTGTCGATGATACTCTGCAGGCACTCTTCAGTGTGAGATGTTAAAGCAGCATTGTCAGCAAAGAGGAGTTCCCTGATGAGGACATTCCGTACTTTGGACTTCGCTCTTAGACGGGCAAGGTTGAACAACCTGCCCCCTGATCTTGTGTGGAGGAAAATTCCTTCTTCAGAGGACTTGAACGCATGTGAAAGCAGCAAGGAGAAGAAAATCCCAAAAAGTGTGGGTGCGAGAACACAGCCCTGTTTCACGCCACTCCGGATAGGAAAGGGCTCTGAGGAGGAGCCACCATGTTGAATTGTGCCTTTCATATTGTCATGGAATGAGGTGATGATACTTAGTAGCTTTGGTGGGCATCCAATCTTTTCTAGTAGTCTGAAGAGACCACGTCTGCTGACGAGGTCAAAGGCTTTGGTGAGATCAATGAAAGCAATGCAGAGGGGCATCTGTTGTTCACGGCATTTCTCCTGTATCTGACGAAGGGAGAACAGCATGTCAACGGTCGATCTCTCTGCACGAAAGCCACACTGTGCCTCAGGATTAATGTAGGATTAGTATAAATGGGTGGTTGATGGTCGGCACAGACTCGGTGGGCCGAAGGGCCTGTTTCAGTGCTGTATCTCTAAATAAATAAAAATAAAAGCCCTGCTACTTGTCATAGCTATTTGGAAACGGCTAACTTCAGTCTCTAGTAGCTAAAAATGATCTCTTGCTCTGCTCACGAGATTTATCTGTTATCTCCATTGCTTTCTTAACCTTGTTAAGGCTTGAAATTAACTTCTGAAATTTTTGTGAAGAACACTGAATTTATCAACTCCAACTTCACCTCTGCTCAAATTCTTGGCAACTTCAATATTCATCATCAGTAACAATACACTTCACTTTCCAGTTGTGTGTTTGGGAAGTGATTTGCTCTCCTGTCATTAAGAATTTGCCAATCCATCTGATCTGATTATCTTGATAATTCACCCAAACTCCGAAAACCATTTTTTTGTGTTAGGCATGGCGCAGTGGTAGCATACTCAGCTCCCAGTCAGAAGCTTGTGCACAAGATTTAGGCTGACACTTCAGTGCAGCTTTTCTGATAAGACATTAAACCAAGACTTCATCTGCCCTCTCAGGTGGACCTAAAAGAACCCATAGCACTATTTCAAAGATGAGCAGGGGAGTTCTCCTGATATCCTGGTCAATATTTATCCCTCAACCAATATCACTAACAAAAATGAATTGTCTGGTTATTATCACATTACTGTTCGTAGGACCTTGCTGTTTGCAAATTGGATGCTGCATTTCCAACATTGTGACAATGACTATACTTCAAACGTATTTCATTGGCTGTGAACCACTTTAGAGCAGCCTGACGTCATGAACGGCTCTATATAAATGCAATCCTTTATCCCTGCAATCCTAACCCTTATATTATACCTATCTCCTTATCATTGCGGTACTCTGTCCACCATTTAAGCTCTTGCTGAAAATCCTGCAACAAATCACACTGTGAACGCCTGTTTCCTTTATGGCACTATAAGGTAACCAACTTGGACAATTGCCGATAATTCTTTGCTGCTTTGCCTAGCCCAGCTGCTGCTTCCTGTCTCCTGATCTTTCCATTTGCGGCAGCAAAGTAACTGATGTAATTCTAGACGGCAGGGACGATTTCATACTTCATTGTAACTCTTCCGTCTGATGTGGTACTCCATCTTGGTTAAATCACACGAGCTGTTCTCTCTCTGGTAAAAATTTTGCCTATGGCATTTAGCATCTTGATCAGTCTGAAGTATTATGCAACAAAATTATCTCTGCTCACAACGTCTGTCAGTCCATTATGAGTATTGCTGAATGTCGCTTTGTCGAAAAGCTATTGTCTTTCTGCCTTTCCAGCAGCTGCTCATTCAGATCCTTTGCCAAATTGTCAATGATAACTTCTGTGAATCCTGCTTTCTTTACTTCTCCTGCCCTAATCAAGGATTGTCTAGCTATCCTAAAGAGAACATCACTCTTTCTGGCTTACATTCCTGCTGCAATCTAATAGTAATGATCTTGGTGAAGGACTTTCCTTCACTGTTTCACTTTGTTCAACCATTATGATTGAAATTTTATTCCTGTCAGCTTCCCCACTCTCTGGACTGTTGCCTATAGCAACAGTCTCATTACAAGGCTACCTTCTTTAACTCATTTTACCCAGATCTCAGAATTGTTGAAGTCTTTCCTTCCTCCTATGTTCATTATATTTAAAACCAAAGCTTTAGATTATCTAATCACTGCTTCCATTTCTACTGCATCGTCTCTATTACTGTTTTTGAAACTTGGTGGGGTCCTGCATTGTGAGACATCATCAAGTTAACAAAAAAAATTTAAGAAGTGTAAAAATGGGAAGAAAACTATGTTTGCATTATGTGTACATGGCAAGTGATGTCACACATAAGACAGATGGTATTTTGATTCAAGCTAATCCCAGGCTTTGAAACTCAGCTCAGATCTGAACAATAATAAAATGCATAGCACCTGTCATTTTACAACAAATCTAAATAGAATTAATATTCCAACCCAGTCAGTCAATTCTCTCTAATTCAGGTGGACATGCCTCTTGCTCTGCAATCCACAGACATGGCAAGGCACACATTACAGCTCAGCAAAAAGGAAGGCAAACATGACTGAGAAATAAGTACTTTTAAAACTTTCATACAGTTTCCTTTGTGTCAGTCCTGTTGTGTCACTCAAAACTGGATCTGCCCATTTGGCAAGAAATGGAAATTCTGTATCAAATGAAAGATACCCACTATTCAATATGTAAAGTGATTTAGAAAAGTTTGCATTTACATAGCGACTTGCACATTCTCAGGAAATCCCAAAGTACTTTATAGGCAATAGAGTACTTTTGCAGTATCGTCACGGTCTATACTTTGAAATGTAAAATGAGGGCAACGAACCTATGGGTTGACAATATATAACATATAAGTGAATAAATTTTTTTTCTTGAAGGAACATTGGGCTGGATTTTATCACCCATGAAGAGACGGGCTAGGAGGTGGGAGGCATAAAATAGTGAAGGAAGGTGGAGGGGTGAAGTGCCCGTCGCCTTCCCAGCACCAATGAATTCTACCAGGGCGGGGAAGCTTGAGGACTGCCTTCCCATCCAGAGGCTGACTGAGGCCTTTAAGTAGCCAATTAAGGGCCTCTTCCCGCTGCCGCTGTTATTTTACGTTGGGAGGCCACATAGTAAAAGCTGGCAGCCTCCCTGCAGGCTGTGGGAGGAGGGGGTGTAGGGTCCTCCTCCTGATCGGGCACCCTGTAGTAAAGGCCGGCTACCCAACCCGAACCCGACGACATGTGTCGGGTTCAGTTCGGGTCAGGTTGCACTTCTGGGTCAGGCATTCAGGCTCGGGTCAGGACAGGCTGGGTCGGACCTGCTTTATCACAACCTCAGGTAAGTGGTTCCAATGGTTATGTACTTTTTGGGCTTGAAAGATGGTTTTGTTACAGTTGCTTGTGCAGATAAGCAACAAAGTGAAAAACAGAAGGTAGTTTAACTGATGGTCGGGTCGGGCGAGGGAAAAAGTGGAAGGACTCGGGCCGGGTCAGGCTCCGGGTCATATGTGGTTCTGTTGGGCTCGGGTCAGGTTTCATTTGCAGACCTGAGCCGGCCTTTACCCTGTAGCCCATGGAGGGCACTCCCAGCAGCAAGGGTCCCTCCCTGCTAAAAGACCACCCCCCCCCCGACCCTCGCTGGGACCTGCCTGAGTGGCCTCGGTGAGCCGGCCCCACTCATCTGTCTCCGAGGGCCTCCTCCATGGCTACTGCTCCGGGTCTCCTTCAGTACCAGCAGTGGCCATTTTTCCCAGTGGTGCTGCTGGGACTGCTGAGTTGCCAGCCAATTAAAAACCTCTCTAACTGGCCGGCAGCTCTTGGATCTTCTCCCATTAAAGGGGATGGCAACCCCAACAACGGGAAGTTAATTGCCTGCCCACCATTGAATTCAGCCAGGGATCTGATAAATGTCTGAAGAGCGGTTGGCCCCACCTTCTGGCCCGTCGTCAGGACCCCCGCTGCCAAAATAAAATCCAGCCCATTCAGACATTTTCTAACAACCAACCTGATGAACAATTATTTAAACACAATCCCTACTAGTGACATCTACTGGCAGAGAACTATCAAATCAAAATAATGGCAAGAAATTTTGAATTGCAAATCAAAAATTCTTCCTAATTCAATACCAAGAGAGCCGTGTTAACAGCATAGACAGCAGATTCAAGAAATGGGCTGTCATCTTGCATTAATATGTTGTAGGATAGTAAGTTTGGAATTTAAGAAACAGTCCAATTTGAATGATATCCAACCCAGTGCCAGCATTGGAGTATTTTTCTATTTTCACAGCAGTGCTTTTCAACAACTTGGAAACCTGAACAATTTTTGGCATATGCTGTTATTGTCTGACTCCATGACTGCCACTGTGTACAATGTTTCCGGACCAGCCCTTTGTTTACATGAATAAGTCATGGACATAAAATAATATTGCTCCATTAAAATGTAATCCACCGCAATACATGTACACTGAATACAGCGTATACTAATTTGACAAAAGCTCACAAGGGATTATAATATTTTTCAAGAATCAGCAAACTCTTTTCAAAATATGTTTTGTAACAATAAGAAAGCAGAAAAATATTAAAAGGGAACATTGTGTGTACAGTTCTAAAAATATAATTTACAAATATAGACTTGTATATCAAACAAAGTACACTGCAGATTTAAAAGCAGTTTCATAGTATTGATTATGTTTACAGTAGACCATACCTTCACTTGTTCCTTTTCCTTTCCTCTCAGGCAAGCCTAAACCTGTGCCACCAGAGGGAGACAATGTGACGTCCGTTGGCACTGGCCAACTGCTGGCTTTGTTCTCACCGATCTGATACATCTGCCCTTCCATCGGCTGCAGGTGCCAGTTTAGGCCAAACAGGTGCATGGCTGTGATAGCAATGAGAAAAGTCATCTTTTTCTGGCTGGATCACTGCAGGTGTTCTGGATAAATTAGGCACCGATGTACAGTACAGTGAGGTGGCCTGGAGTGGGGCTTTTCTATATTTTAAGTTATTTGCTGTCTGTAAGTAATCCGTGTAATTATCCAGTTACTTCCACAAAGTTGCGGTGCAAAATTGTAGGAAACTGGAAAGTGTGACTTGTGTCATACATGATATAGCACTTTATAGGGTTTCAGTAGTAAAATTAGTTGTTACAGAGGCCGACAAAGGCATATCACATAGGTTACAGAACCTTGTACATTGTGTTACATTTTGGTAGTAGCTTTCTTTTTAATTATTGGTAATGATGTTTTACTTTGTATCTTGCTTGACTTGTCACTGCTCTTGTGTAACGATACCAGAGTTCACAAAGTTGTACAGTTTGTGCAATTTGTCAAATCAATTTCTCTCAATGCTAAAGGGAAGCTTCATAGATGTGTTCCGTGGTACATTATGGCAGGATAATTTAACTTTGGCAGGTAGCCAAAACGGGTGATAGCAGATGAAAAATCGGGCAGAGTATATTTGGTTGACCTACCATCACCCATTCTGTACCTCTGCTGAAGTTGAATTTTGCACCTCGTAAGTCTGCTCTGACAGTGTATGAACTTCTAAATTAAACTGCATCTGAAATCAATGTTAGAATATATTGTTTAGTGGCCAAGGAAATGCATCATCTTATTGTCTGTTTCACAATTTGTAGAACAATCTAAAATAGATCAAAGTGTTTGTTTTGTGGCAATATTTTTAAGACATTGCCCATGGGACTGATGACCAATCACAGGTAACAGTCAGAACATGGTCAACTTCTCTGACATGAAAGAAACATCCTTGTTTAGTGATGTCATGGTATCAGATGTTTACAAAAGCGATTATCCTAGCAAGCTAAAAATAAAATTAGGATGACATCTGTCCTTTTAAATTCTATTTGTTCTAACTGTCATTAAAAAGTTGCTGATAACTATTTAATTTTAGAAATGATTTTGTTCTGTTTCATTTTTGCACCTTGCAGTGATCAATCATAACTGTATCAAAGTTATTTTCAGCATTAATTTTGTGTCTCAGAGATAATAAGTGTTGTTTTTCAAAAATGCGACCTTGAATAACAGCCAATTGAAGTCTATTTTTGTTACATGGAAGCAGTCACATTCAGTATACCGATCACTGTCCAATACTTACAACAATGCATTTAATAGTAATTAGCATTTTTTCACAAGGAAACGTTTCACCTTTGATTTTGAGTGATTTCAGTTTATCACTTTAGAAGTAAAGAGGGATGACAGATTGAGAATAGTCGACGTTTCTTGGTTGCGTACAGAATCGGACCTCCAAGTCAGGACCATCAGCAATTCAAATCATGACTGAGTTGTGTAAGTCTGTCTCATATGTGGGATAAACTCTAAATTCAATGACTGAATGGCAGTCATGACATACTCTACCTCTGAAATTATGCTGTGAGGTACTATCTCATGAATCTTTATCTTTTTGTCTGAAATGCCCCTCTTTTTTGATGGAAGTTGACCCCTTTAATTTGAAAGGGTATCTTCTCTAACGGAATCACAGAGACTGCGGGCTGGATTTTAAAGCCCCTCCGCTGTTGGGAACGTTGGCGGGGGGGACAATGAAGATCGGTGCAGCGTAGGCCTGCCAGCAACTCCGACGGCGGCAGGCCCCATGCCAATATCGGCGGTGGCGGCAAGGCTTTGTGGCAGCCAACCCGCCGCTCGGCGACAGGACCCCCATTTCAATATGTAAACTAATTTACATACCTGATTTAACGAGGGTCCTGTCACCTCCTTAATCACTGCACCAATCTTCATTTGAGTGGCCGACAATGCCATGCCTTCGAATCCCCGTTTGAGGAAATGTGGTGCGACACCTGTGGGGAGGCGGGAGGAGGATTATTTCTCTGGCCGGGAGGCGGGGGAGTGGGGTGACAATGCTGCGGAGTGTTTGGGGGGGTGGGGGGGGGATGGTGGTGGGAAGGGGTGAAGGACAAAGGTGCCAAACTTTGTGGGGGGTGGGGGACGGGTGGGGAGGAGGTAAAATTCTTAATAAACAAATTCCGGGGGAAAAGGACAGGAATGTTTTGAGATGCCATTGTGGGTGGGGATGGGAAAATGAATTTAAAGGTAATTTATTTCTGCTTTTTGGTAATTCAACTGACCTGGCCCTTTAATTTTTAAATCCTCATTAAGGGTTATAAGCCCTTTAAAAATGGCACCGGCATCTGCGCCATCTGCATTGGTGCTGGATGCCGTTGCCTGCGACGGCTTGCCCGCCCCCTCCACGTCACCACAGGAGCCGGGCGCCACGGCCATGCAAATCAGCCACCACATTTGAAATCGCAGGGGCTCGGGATGCGGTGCCCGTGCGGGCGGGCCGCATTTTTTTATGTCTGCACCTACTTCAGCGGCAGACTCTTAAAATGGAGCCAAGGAACTTCAGGTGAAAATGTGAAGCGTTCATTCCCTTGTACCTTTTGGCTTCTGTCAGATATGTATGTTTAATTTTAGGCCCAGAGTAATTACCTAACATTTTGGAGTGAATTTTACAGACCCCCCTGACGTCGGGGGTCATAGCGGGGTGGGGTGGGGTGGGGGCAGAAAATGCCTCCGGCAGAGCCCACCACAAGCCTTGACCCTGGAAATGCCTGGCCCGATATTGCCGGCAATAGCGAGGCCTCATGGTGCCCCCCCGCCCAACCCCACCGCTCGGCAATGTGGCCAAATTTAAACATGTAAAATAATTCAAATGAAGGAATAAATTACCTTCTCACTCCCGCCGTGTGTCCCGGTGTGTTATTGGTGCTGGTGGCTGGCACTCCCATACTTTCGGATCCCCATCAGGGGATGTGAGGCAGTAAGCTGGTGGAGAGCGGGGAGCAGGTAGGTTTTCCAGTGCAGGAGTGGGGCTAGTGGGAGCAAACTAATATCATTGGTGTCGGGGATGGTGGAAAGGGTGCAAAGTTTATGTACTTGGGGGCAGGGGAAGGTCAGGTGCGCAAGGGAAGGGTTTTGGGGGGAAGGGAGAGGGCAAGTAGTTAAATATGTGGTTATTGGGAGCGTGAGAGAAGGGCAAATTAAATGTTTTTAAAATTTTGCATCACCTCTTTCTTTATAAATTTAAATTGAATAGAAGGGCTCGAAGCCCTTTAAAAATGGTGTCAGCGCCTGCGCCAAGGCAGCTGACGCCATTGCCAGGGACGGTCAGCACACCCCCTCCACGTCATCGGGGTGGGCGGTCTGCCCCGGATATTCAAATGAGCCACTGCGTTTAATATCATGGCTGTTCCGCTTTGTGCGGCCCGCGCGGGCAAGCCGTCATTGTTTTTGTCCGCTGCCAATTGCAGCAGTGGAACTATAAATTCCAGCCCTTTATGGCAGTTGGAAGTAGTAGTGTCCTGAGGTGTGCACATGTGATGTTTTGATTGTTGTCATGCAAATAGGCCATTGATACTTACGGCACGAAAAATTATATTTTGGCAAAGTCATAGCAAGCAATGGACTTGCACCTTGGCAAGAGCAAATGTCACCTAAACAAGACAACATAAAATATGGTGCAGATTCCTATGAGACAAACATGATACAATTCATCACAACTTCCCGAAAATAGTTTGTGTAGTACACCTTGCTTGGTTTTACATTCTCAGTCCAGTGTGATAGGCTTTTGCATATCCCTATGTAAAGTTGTGTAGCTGTAACAGACAGCAATAAAGAAAATGAGTATTTGTCAGACTTTTCATTTCATAGGCTATTAATGTATTCTTCTAGAATGCACTATCACCCAGGATTTTTGACATTAATTTACTAATTGAACTGGAATCAAAAGGGATTCCATCGCAGCATGACTCCTCAGCATTGTAAGCAATAAGGCGACAATGTGACTCTGTAGCTCAAGGGAAGAGTTTTTTTTCAGTGCATGAGGGAATAGGCCAATGTGAATTTTATTTCTAATTTTAAAATAGTCCATTAGACTCCAATCTGTTTTGATTTAAGGGAATCTTTTGTTCTTTTGTTAGCCCTATCACCTTACTAATTCATCACACAGCTGGATAGGCAGGACAACTACTGCACTCAGCAAAAAAAAAGTGTTGAAGGCTAAAAGAAGACCAACAAAATAATGATCCACAAGGTCAATGAAAAAAGGCCCTTTGGGACAGACTGATGGAGTGAGAAAGAGAAAGAGTGCTTAGGATGAGAAGACCATGACTGATTGTTGAGAAAAAGAAAGCGAGAAGCAGTTAGTGAAGCATAAACCCCAACAAACAAAACTCAGCACAGAAAAATAATTCACGCCAGATTTCTTCTATGAGCTTGGTTGACTTGGTTTGGCCATCACAGTAAGTAATAAATTTCCAACCAAATCAATTATAATGTGTGAAATTAAATTCAAAATTAAAAAGTCTCAAGCTTTGGTTGCTGGCGGTAAATGTGTTTGGCTTATGGGTCTTGGCATTAACCTCTGTTAGGGATGAAGAAAAGATACATTGCAATATTCTCTGTGACAGAAAATGGTAATATATCTCGACGCAGGCTAACTTGACAATGGTGCTTTATGCTTCGAGGGGATACAAAGGATAACATTTAACTGGAAATACGTTTAAACAGGTAAATTTAGACTAGTGTAAGCCACCATCAACCTGTCATTGTCAAAATCTTATGTCTGATGAGGCAGCTAATGGCAAATTACATCAGTGAGAAGCAAGCTACTCCACTTGAATCATGCCAGCATAATATGAACTGTCCTGTGCAGTTGGCTACATGCGGCATACTAATCCATGAAGCATAAAAACGTTCAAGTTAGTTTGGCCCAGAGTCCAGTAATAGCTGTAATAATTAGATTTTGTCTTATTATCACATCTGGAGACAATTTGACAGGACATGAATATTATGTAGCTGTATATGATACAAATGCATGATATGTACAAAGATAAAAACTAACACAACACACTTAAAATAAAAAAGTGTCAGCCATGCATCTTACTTCAGTGTTATTGTGCAGTGCCAGCACTGTGAGCAAGAATTAGTCATTTGTTTTCTCAGGCAGCAAGCAGGACAAAGCATAGTGGGGGCTGGGGCTGACAACAATAGTCTCTGATTTAACCAACAGACGACTGAAGTCAAATGTGTGTTTTACATTTCAGCACACAGCACTAAGTACTGACTCCATGTTTACAGTATACCATTTAATGAGAGAAAAACAGATTAATTTATTTATACTGAAATTTATGATAAAAAGAAGCCAGTCTATGGAGAACATGTCTCAGTTTCTGACCAATGTTGTTACATTTAGTTTTGAAAAAACACAAAGAATCCATTTTGTCCAGATGATTATTTTTTGCAGACATGTGGTGAAAGGTTGCTAGCCTTTATTACATAGTTAAGATAAAGATTTTACCAAATTATTGTTGAAGTGTCTGTAGATCACTGAAAGAAGAACTACTATATTAGCTAATTTATTCCACTTCCACTTCAAAGCAATTGTTTTCTCAAAATAGCTGTACAGGCAAAAGAAGTTTATTTGTATGTCAGGTGCTCAGTATACAATATGAAAAGAACATTGAATTCCTGAAAGTTAGTGTGATGAAATGTAGGCTTTTACTAAACCACATATACTTTGAACTTGGAATGCCATGATGCATATTACAAACCATATTTTAAGATACCCAATATTGGGACAAAATCACCACCTGTGTCAGATACATATGTATACTGATTGCCTTATATTGCAGTCTGCAGAAGGTGATCACTTCCAGAAACATTGGAAACATCACATTTAATAGTAATATTTTACACACACTCACTGATCAATTTACATTCAAGAATAACATAACTTACTTCTATTTATGACATATAGATGTTTGCACCAAAGCCCATAATTGCAATAGGGATTTAAATGATCAGCTTTTCCCCCATTTAGGTAATTTTCCATCCCTCCCCTCTTACTGTTGCAAGTGTGAACATTTACCAGGAAATCATAATGGAGACTATGGGCTGGATTTTACCTTCGGCGGACAGGAATTCGCGAAGCCTAGCCCGGGGATCCGTCCTGCATTTTACGGGTCCCCAGGCTTTAATTGTCCCGAGGCGGGACTTCCACCTGCTTCAGGGATGAAGTCCAGCCTCAGTGAGCTGCCAGACAATCAGCGGGCTGGCAGCTCTTAGTCCCAGCACCGCCATTGGGAGCGGTGGCCACTGCTGGGACTGTAGCCCAGCCGAAGCCATGGATCCAGGAGGGAAGGTAAGTAGGGGCATGCTTCACCAGGGGGATCGGTCCTTTCTTGGTGAGACTAGAGTGGTCATTTGGGGGGAGGTGTCTTGGGTCCCGGAGGTGAGTTGGAAGGCAGGGGCGGCCCTCAATTGGGCACCCTGTGCTTGATTGCCATGCGTTCCCCCGGGGCGCGGAAAGGCCAGCAGCTATCGCTGGGCATCCTTTTACGTCCCCAGCATGCCCACTTGCCATGGGTAAAATACCGTGGAGGCGGGCGAGGGCCCCTATGAGGCCGATAATTGGCCACTTAATGGCCTTGATTGGCCTTGGGCGGGCGAGCCGTTTCCCAGCCCCCGACGTAAACTTGGCCGGAGGCAGAAGCGGGGCGGGTAGGCCTCCCGGAGCCTCCCGCTCAATTTTACGCCACCCCCACGCCACCATCCAACCTGTTGGGGCGGTGTAAAATTCAGCCCTATGTCATGACCTTAACACTAATGGCCCTCTGTAAATTGTACAGTAGGGGAAACACTATGCACTGCCACTGACTGTGGTTTTGCTCAGCCCATGGTTGAGAACCTTCCAACAGCAGCTTAGCAAAGGCTAAAAAGCATCACATTTATTGCAGGTGCTTTGGTCCTTAGTAGAATTACTGACTGATGAAACCAAGAATTAGACGCTTGATGCTTTTTCACATACTCAATTTGTTGGGAAAATATTTCGAAAGTTCTCAAAATAGAGTATCCATGCCTTGTATGACAGCTGTGAAAAGTCACAACTAAAATTAGTTTTATTAATCTCAGTCATGACAATTACATACATGTCAATATTTACTATCTGTTTCAATTAATAACTCCAAAATCTGGTTTTGATTGCTCAACTTATTTAAATTCGTTTTTGCTCTGGTTCTAATTCTGAGTTTCATCTATGAAAACCTGCTTGTTCAGCTTGCAATTCAAATCTCACACCTACCCCAGCTGGTTTAAAATCCACTGTGAAGTTAACTGAATTTGACTGGCAGGAAGACCCTGCTTCATACTCCTGCCTAAGATACCACCACAAAGAATGCATCAAACAGCAGTGTGATACCGTCTGAAATTTACACTGGATTTTTGATGAAATTAAATTAAATTCAGATCAATATATCATTCTTTCATCATCATTTTAAGTCAATGCCAGGAATCCCTACCTAACACCACTGTGGAAGCACCATAATTGCAAGCAGTGCCACAGTTCAAAGAACCCACTAACACTTTCTTGGAGAAACTAGGGATGAGCAATCAATGCAGTTTTGCCAACATCGACCACATCCCAATAACAAATACAATTTGATTTGAAGTCCATCAGCATTGTGAACAGGGCATAAGGGGATTGAATCTGAAAGTGTGGAAAAATATTTCTATGGCATGGGTTTTAAACAGGAGAAATATTTACAGCGACACGATTAAAGGATGTTGCTCATTGTTGATGATGCAGGATGCAAGTAATTTTTAGTAGAAATGGAATACAATAATTGGACCTCTATTTCCCTCTCTTGCTTCAAATTTTGCTTTGTTTGACGTGCCAAAATTCATCTGAAACAGGTTTTCCGAAGTTGAAGGCCCCAATGCAACTCTCATCCTTTGTCTTTGTGCCTGTGTAAAACAGCTAATTAGGTCAAAAATAGCTTGAATGGCCAAAGCTGTTCTGCTCTCTCCATACCAGTTGTGAGGAGGCTTTGCTCACATTTAAACATGCTTGAGATTGACCAACAACTGGGGAACTTGCTGAAGCAAAAACAAGATAACTCAGTTATTCAAGAAGCTGTAATGGAATGGGTAGACATGAGAAGCCAGTCATCTACCAGCCCAGGTGGGGAGTGGAAGGTCCTCAGTTATTTCAGGTTGAAGAGTGTTGCCTTTTTGTTGCCAAGACTGGTTCATACTATAAATGGGGAGGGGGGGAGGAGTTCCCAGGAGTGGGAAAACCCCAAACTTATCAAAGCAATTTCATCAGAAGATTGAAGGATTATTAAATGTAGCTGCAAGCGTTTTTCAAATTGTCAGTGTCATCAAAGTTAGGATTTGTAGATTTGGTACGTTCCAATCTTTTCAACACAGCTTTAAAAGTTTAGGGGAATACAAATGAATAAACATCTCATTTAAGGTCACTCATTAGTTCAAGAGTATTCTGAACAACAACTCTTATGTTCTTGAAATCAACCACGAGGGCTGTCATTTGAAACCATTCAAATCCTAATCATGAAGCTTTTCATATTTCAATAATAAAATAACCATTTTTATTTAGGCTGCACAACCATCGAGAAATCTGCAGTTCTGTGTGTGTTTACTTAATCCATGTGACCAAACAATAAATAAATGGTGTGGGTTTTTGCTTAATTGCTGCACTCCCTTACAGCAATACACTTAATAGGCATCCTTCAAATTCAAGTGATTATCGTTTGAAGACAGATATTTAGAATATTTTAACTCTGGTCTTCACTTTAGTTAGCATTGACATGATGACTCCAAAGTATTCAACTACTACTGTGTTTAAACATACCAAGAAGCTGAAATTTTATCTTACAACGAGAACTAATACAGGGCTGGATTTTAAGAGCCTGCCGTCACTCCCGGCGCAAGCTCAAAAAATGGTGGCCTGCGCATCGAAGAGCCGCCGCGATCTCCCAATGCGGTGGCTCATTTAAATATCCGGCACGGCTCCCCCCCCCCCGCCAATCATGTGGAGGGAGCAGGCTGTCCGTCCCCAGTTAATGGCATCAGCGGCCCTGCCAGCAAATTTGCATTTTTAAAAAGAACCCCCACTAGAATTTACAAAATAAAACTGTAACACCCCTTTCCAACCCCCCCCCAATAAAATTACAGTAAGTTTTTGCCCACCCCCCCAAAACACTTTGAATTCTGACCTTCCCCCCTGGGTGGACAAGGTTGAAGATTCACCCCTTCCCACCACCCCCACACTGATGATGCTTATTTGACCCTATCCCCTGCCCCTGCACTGAAAATCGTAACTCCCAGCAACTCCTCCCTCCCCCCCCATCTCCACCAGTGTTAAGCCTGCTTTCCCCAGACAGGAAATTGAACACGCGGGAGTGCTGGCCGCTGTGCTGAAGATTGCGACAAGACCAGAAGATTGCCAGTAAGTATATTTCAATGAATTTGTTTTAATGATTTAAATATGAAAATTGAGGTCCCGTCGCTCAGTAGCGGGGTGGCCACCATGGAGTCTTGCTGCTGCTGGGAGGATTGGATTGGGCCCTATTGGCGTTGGCTTCCAAGGTGGGCCTCTGCCAGAACAATCTTTTGGCACCCACCCGCACCGCCAAACCCCACCCCCCACCCCCGACCCCTGCCATGGAGCCTGACGTCGTGAGCTTGGTAAAATCCAGACTACTATCTGTAATGCTTTAGGGAGGCTTTTAAAACCTTTTCTTTGGAAATTAATATTTGCATTGGTTCCAACTAAAGCATGTTTACCTGAAACTTTAGGTCAATAATTACTCAGTTGATTAATTTTTATTGTTAGATTCTCCTGTCTTTTTCCCTCAGAATATTATCTTCAAACTATGGTCTTCAGTCTGAATGGAAGATTATTTTAGTTCATAGTTTTTTTCTCTCTCCTACTGAAGGACACTAGCAGTGGTGCTTCATAATCAACTAACAGTGGTTGGCATTTTCATGACAGGCAGCCTAAGTATGGTTGAAAAATGTAAAAGAATCAGTACGAAAAGGGATAATCATTCCCAATGGAGTCAGTTTATTTTTGAACTTCAGGACAATGCCTGGCATCTTTGCAGTAATACTAAATGCTGAATGGACAGATAAAATTGTTTTTTTTCTCAACAACATACCATGAAAAAACAGTCCCAGTACGATTAGTAGAAAATGCTCATAACTTACTGAGTGGTAGAAAACTAAAGAATTTCTCAATTGAAGTGGCATACAAGCTTGTCAGAATAATCTGGTAGCTAATCACTGAACTGATGCATACAAAATAAATTCCAAACCTGTGTAGGAGATACAGGCATGCCAAATGCAATGTTGCCTCTGTTGTCCAGATAGCATTATGTTATTATTATCTCCAGAACTCGTAATAATAAATATCTGGTTCAACTGTTAATTACAGTTTTGTGGAACGATGTAGTCCACCCTACATTGGTGTTGTTCTGCCTAGAGTATTCAGCAGGAAAGAGAAACAATTGGTTTACATATGTAGTGGGATAATGAATTGCTGGGGGATAATGTTTTTCCTTTAAATAATTATAGCTGAAAAATCAATCTGGACACAAAACAGAATTTCCTATTTTGTATTAACACCAAACTTTTTCGCTGAAGTTACCAATGGATTTTGCACTTAAAATTTTTCACGACGCAGATTCAGAACAGTCAGTAGGAGATATCAATTTGATTAAACTATTTACATTTATTCAGGCCCCATTCCCCTCACAAAATAGAGTGGCACTGCCTTTCATAGCAATTTTTCTTTCATGAGATTGTAATTAATTATCATATCACGTCATTGGTCTTGGTATTGAAAATTCATTTTAAATATGTTTTCAGTGGAATAGGTTGATTAATTTTAGTTTAATAATTTAATAGTTTCAATGTTCCAGTAATTACATCGAACAATTACAGTGATTTAATCTTGTGAGCATTGTTGGCAGCTTTCCAGTGGTGATCCTGTACAGACCCCAGTGTGAAGCCACCTCAAATTATTTGGCTCCAGAAGAAGCAAAAGAGCACACCTTGGATCAGATCCAGCTTGATGTGGACACACAGCATGTGTCTTTGCTTGTTTTTAAATATAAAAAGGAGAAAATCCAATACAATTATTTATTCTTTAGTTATGCATGTACCGTTTTTCAAGAGTTATGCTGCTGCCAAAATTCTTAGGGGTTGAAATTATGCTACATGATATTAGTCATGAACCTTCAATGCATTTGTATGAAAATTGCTCTGCCTGCTGATTTACTAAAGGCATTACCCATTTAAGGGAGATAGTAAATAAGTTATATGGGTTTGCTTCTTTATCGATGTGGTTAACATCTCAGAAAGGATTGCTTGCAACAGAGAAGTATTTTTGTATGACTGCTGGCACTTGCAGTTTGCAGGACAGCAGCACTTCGATCTCATTGTCCATACAGTGGGCTGGATTTTACCAGTCCCCCTGATGTCGGGAGTCATGGTGGGGCAGCACGGAAAATACCTCTGGGAGAAGCCCGCCATGGGCCTCAATGCCGGGAAGGCCCCACTCCAATTAAACGGTGGCGGTGAGGCCTTGTTGCGCGCACCGCCCCCCCCCCCGCCGCCACCTCCCCGCTAGGTGACGGAGACATAATATAACTATTAAAATGAATAGTGATTAATGAATAATTACTTACCTCGTTGCAACGGCCGTCCCACGCTGATATTCCGGCCGATTGCGGGAACCCCCACGTTTTCGGATCTCCATTTGGAGATCCGAGGCAGAACACTGGTAGGGAGGGGGAAGAGTGAAGTTTTCAGGGTGGGTGGGTGGGAAGAGATTGAAGGTTAAAGTAAAGAAAGTTTGGGAGGGCGGGGAGGAAGGTCATGATCGAGAGTTTACTTTTTTGGGGGGGGGGAAAAGAGTACAAAAAATAAAATGATTCGTCATGGCGGGGGGGTAGGAGAGGGGATTGGCACTGTGAATAAACGTTTAATTTAAATTTTCAAAGAAACTGACTTTAAAGATGGAAATGAAACGGAAGGACCTGAAGCCCTTTAAAAATTGCGTCGGATGCCATAACCAGAGATGGAGCGCCTGCCCCCTCTATGTTATCGGGTGCGGGCACTTTGCCCCCTCCATGTAAATGAGCCGCTGTGCCAAATATTGCGGTGGCTCCGCAGTGCACATCTCGCATGTGCGCCGTGCCATTTTTGAAGCTCGCTGTCAAGATTGGTGGCGACATAAAAAATTCAGCCCAGTGTAGCTTCAAGCTCAGAGCTGAATTTTACCAGCTCCCCGACATTGGGGGTTGTGGTGGGGGGACCCGGAAAATACCTCAGGGAGAAACCTGCCATGGGCCTCGACACCAGGAAGGCCCCACCCCATTTTACCGGAGACAGCGAGGCCTCGTGGCAGCCCCCCTCCGTTCAGGGACGGAACCTTAATTTCAATAGTCAAATAAATGTTATTAAATAAATAATCGCTTACCTCGTCCCGACGGCCATCCCATGCCGATATTCCGGCCGGATGCTGGAACTCCTGCACCTTCGGATCTCCATTATGAGATCCGAGACATAACACTGGTGGGGAGGGGGGAGGAGTGAGCTTTTCAGGGCGGGAGGGGGGGTGGGAGCGGGGAAAACTGTTCCTATTGGTTGCAGGATGGTGGGAAGGGGTTGAGCATCAAAGTTTAAGAAGTTCAGGGGGAAAGTTCAGGATCGCAAAAAATGTTTTTGGGGGTGAGAGGGCAATTTACATTGGGGGTGGGGTGGGAGAGGGGATTCAAAGTGCAATTAAAAGTTTAATTTTTTTTTGGACTGCGAGACCTTTAAAAATTTAAATCTCATTGAAGGGCTTGAAGCCAAATATTGCGGTGGCTCCACGGCGCACATCTCACACGTGCACTACGCCGTTCTTGCTCGGCGGCGAGTTTGAAAAATCCAGCACAATTGAAACTTGCCCCTATGCTTTCAAACCAGACCTTTCAGTTTTAAATAAGAGTCAGACTTGAAATTCAGACTCCTGTTTAGTGAAACCACAAGTGAGATTGGAAAAACTCATTGCATTTGCAAGCCTTAACTGAGATCAATGAGGAGATTGCAGCCAATTTCTTGGCTAGCTTCAAACTTAGGCTACCTTAAAAAGCAATGCTTCAATTCTGGATGCTATCAGTCCACTGTGAATTTTTTTTTGACTCAAAAGTGAGAATTTGTGCTCCCATTTCTAGAATTCACTGGAATTGAAAGAATCAGCATTATTTTTTAATCTTGTTTTAAATTAGTGTTGTTTATAATGGGGAATCATTCGTTAAAAACAGATGACAGTACAGTGCCTTACCCCTTATCATATTACCGACCATAATTACAACTGAGGTAATAAAAAACAAATTGTGTCAATATCCTTTTTCTAAAACACCAGGCTTCTCAAAAAAGAAGGTAAATTATTGACCTAGTTAGGAAAATGCCTGAGTAGCAGGAGACAGACAGTAGGGATAATGGGCAGGTACTCGAATTTCCAGTGGTGTCCTGCAAGTTGGGGCCTCAGCTATTTACCACATTTATTAATGACTTGGATAATGGAATAGAAAGCACATATCCAATTTGCCGATGACACGAAGATCGGCAGCATTGTAAGCAGTGTAGATGGAAGCATAAAATTACAAAGAGATATTAATAGATTAAATGAAAGGGAAAATGTGTGGCTAATGGATTTCAATGTAAGCAGATGTGAGGTCATACCTTTGGATGTAAAAAGGAAAGAACAGGACACTTTCTAAATGGTGAAAAGTTAGAAACAGGGGAGGCCCAAAGGGACTTGGGAGTCCATGTATGTAGATCATTAAAATGTCATGAACAGGTACAGAAAATGATCAAAAATGTTAATGGAATGCTGGCCTTTATATATAGAGGACCAGAATACAAAGGGGCAGAAGCCATGCTTCAGCTATACAAAGCCCTGGTTACACCACACCTGGAGTACTATGAGCAGTTCTGGGCATCACACCTCCGGAAGGATACGTTGGCCTCGGAGGGAATGAAGTTTAGATTTACGAGAATGATATCTGGACTCCAAGGGTTAAATTATGAGGAGAGATTAAATAAACTATGATTGTTTTCTCTGAATTTAGAAGGTTAAGGAGAATGTAATCAAAGTTTTCAAGATATTAAGGGGAACAGATGGGTAGCTGGAGAAAAACTATTTCCGCTAGTTGGAGAGTCCAGGTCAAGGGGATATAATATAAAAATTAGAGCCATATCTTTCAGGAGTGAAACTAGGAAACACTTCTACGGACAAAGGGAGATAGATTTTTGGAACTGTCCTCTGCAAATGGCAATTAATGCTGGATCAATCGTTAATTTTAAATCTGAGATTGTTAATACCCTTGGTTAACAAAAATCTCAGAGATATGGGGCAAAGGTCAGTATCTGGAGTTAGGTTGTAGATCATCCATTATCTCATTGAATGGCAGAAGAGGCTTGAGGGGCTAAATGGCCTACTCCTCTTCCTATGGTCATGTTCCTAAATACATTTCTTTCGTCTCCTTCCTTCCTCTTCTGAAGGGAGTGCTGGTTCCATGACTACCACGAGCCCTCCAGTGCCTCACCCACTGATCTTTCTTCATGAAGCAGACTACAAGATGAGTATAGCAGGCTGTTCAATCATGGATGTCATCACCACAGAGTTTGATTCTGTTCTCACCTGACTTACACCTGCGAACCTTTTCCAGCAGGAAATACAGGCTCGCAATCAGGAGAGGCCACCTTGGTTACTTTTCCTTTTACTAACCTGGGAGGGAGGCTGTTAAGGCCAATTGCAGCACTTCAGCTGCTACCTGATTAACTCAGCACAAACTAGGGACCAAGGCCTTCTGATCTGTATGGCTTAATATCACACCACATTGTGCATTCACTCACAAAGCCACTGGAGAGCTACTAGCTTGCTACCAATCTTCAAAATAATGTGCAAAGGAATAAAACAAGGTCAAATTCTCCTTTCAATATTTTCCCCTCAGAATAATATGGGATAAGAGCATTGCATAAATATTTCATCTGTGACAACTACGGATTCACTTCAGAGCAAAACTCAACTATATTAGAGGTGGCCTGACTCCTGAGAAAATTCATACTCCAAAACAGAGAGTTGATCAAATCCTACTGTCAAGACACCCACACACACCTGAGTCAGTGTGTTCCAGCAGTGTTTCTGGTGAACCTTCCAGAAAGTCGACCTTGGGTCCAAGTTCCAGGACCATCAACAAAAGTCAGAAACTTGGGCCCCAGTAAAGCAAAATAGAATGGGCATGGTTTACTTTTGTGAAATTATGCCTGAAGAAACAAGGTTAGAAAGAATAAATGTACTTAGCAACTTACCAATGAAGTAGGCAAGTAGAATCACCAGTGTAACAGAAATGATGATGGCACTCAAGGCAGTGCACTTCCAGTTGCAGTACTTGTAGGGCTTTTTCAGACTGAATGCAGACCTTGAGAAAGTGCTGCGAGGCAAGGGTCGAGGCGGTGGAGAGTACACTGTGCTTGAAGTGAGGGAATAACCAGGGCCAGTTGTACAAAAAAGTGGAGAAGATCCAGTTCCAGGTTTAAATAAGAAATGCCTGATAAATAAAGACAGATTACTTATCAGAGTTCTGATTACAGAGGCTCTAGACATGACTGTTCGTTGAGTTTTTCTGCTGCCAAATTTTATCACACTAACTTTCACTTCCACCTGCTTTTAAAATGTTTAAAAATAGTCGACAAATATACAATTAGGTTTGGATTGCAATCGGCAATAATTCAAAACAATGTCAATATGTTTCTGAATTTTATTCTGAGTTACATTTTCTCAAAAATAACTGAACTTGAAAGTAGCAGTTAACTGGTACTTGGACCCGGATAAACCCAACTTTGCTAGCATTTGCTGCATAATTTTGTATTTTTTCTCCTATAAAAATCCTTGTGTTTTTATGCTTATTTTGAATTAAATATAGTGTATGTTATATGCAAAATCACTTCAAGTCTAGCTGTACGCCAATTTTCATGTAAAAGAAAAACTTGCATTTATATAGCACCTTTCATGACCTCAGGATTGACCAAAGCACTTTACAGCGAATTAAGTGTTTTTGAAGTGTAGTCACTGTTGTAATGTATGAAATACAACATAACGTACAACATCTAGGTTATAATGCTATTTTCCTTTGTAAGATGGTGCATGATATGAGTCAAACAATATGGTACGTGATATTCTTACCAGTTCTGTGACCTTTGGTGTGATGTACCAACTATTAAAGAGAAATATGACTCCTGGAAGAGGTTGAAGCCAGGTGTTAAAATAAGATTGCAACATCACTACTATGAGAGGAAATAGTTCCATTTGTGCCCAGAGTGGAACCTACTGAGGATCAACTGTTGACTCTTACAGCTTATATACTTTGTGAGGTCATCTCTAACCAGTGACCATTACAGTGACTATGTGCTGGAATCATTTGTGGTCCTAGATGCTGATTTCCACACACCATTAGGGAGAATAACACTTCTCAGGAGGGAGGTATAGTACAAACTTTTTCCTCTACAATCTTTCTGAAGGAAGTTTCTTACAGTGCAATACTTTAGAAACACACGAAGCACAATATTATGTATTAGCTTCAGGAAAGTACCCTGGGTGGGATGGTCTGCCTAAACTAATATTTGAAAGCTCGAGCTGCCTAAGTTGTCACATTAATGCTTGCTTTAAGAGTGCAGAAACCTGCCTCGCATTAATGTGCAAAATATTAAGGCTCCATGTTTTTAATAGTCCTAGTAACTTTAAATGAGAAGTATTCTTTTTGAATATATTAATTGCATAAACAAAGGATACTGAGTAGCTAACTGCAGGTCGTCCTTTTTATCTTACTGCCATAGATCAGCTAGTCCTCGGGCTCTGACCCTGTTGGTCAGAATCAGCAGCGAAGAGATGTTTTCAATGGGGAAGTATCTGGCCTGCACTTAATACTTTCCAAACAAAAGTGATTCTAAAGGGAAGTGAAGCTATTCAGGAACAGAATCTGCAACCACTGCTCCAAAATGCTGCCCGGTGACATCAAAAGGAAAGTTGTATTTGAGAATTTTTCAGACATTTAGATTTAGATTTAGATTATCATCTATCATCATTGCTCCTATCTGTGCAAGAAACATTCAGCAAATCCATCCGAAATGTTTAATATGTGTAAACAGTACCCATGACTCTTACTGAATTGGCTTAACACAGTGTTGCTCAATAGTCATATGTGGCTAATTGAGAATCAACATGCGACTAATTGTATTTCTGATTAGTAAATATAAAAATGAATAATAGACACTACTTAATATGCACAGCATGTGCATATATACTTTAACCTTTTATGTGTTTGTTGCTAAATTGGTCAGAGGATCAACAGAGTGTGTAAGTTGTTTTGATGATTGAGTGGTTTACTTCCTTGGTCATGAAATAGTAGTAGGTGTTTGTTGAGCAAATATATACACATTTACTTGTTTTGTGTCAATGTATGTAAGTTGCTTTCTAATAAAATTAGTGCATGTGGCTGAAACAGTCCTACATGTGTGGCTGGTCGATGATTTCTATTGGACATCCCTGGCTTAATAAAATTGTTCACTTCCAGGTTGTCAGTGGAGATGCTTGTCATCAATTTAATTTACTAGACAATTAAATGACTAAAAAAAGTAAATGGTAATAATCAGGAAATTAAAGTGACACATAAATGCCTCAATCTAATTAGCCATCACTCCCAATGCACTCACATATCATGAGTTATTTTGGATAATGGCAGAGATAGGTTCTAACTCAATTTCAGGATGCAAATGTAGTTGCCACAGTGTATGCTTGAGGTTCTTATTTTGTCATATTCCACATGTGGACACCATGGCAAGACATTCTAATCCCAACAATATTATAGTGATCAGACACAAAATTATCGTGGAAAAGCATGAGCATATTTTGCAGCTACCAAGCATCACACTATAAATGTGTCTGCAGCACAAGAAAGTCACTTTCTGACTGGATCAAACAATCATGTGATTTGCTTAAATCACAGGTAACAAAAGCTATCAAACTATCATGTTCATATGCATAATAAATACATAAAAAAATCAAAAATTCTGCAAAACAAATACAAAATACAAAGTCTACAATGCAGCCCACCAATACATTTTACCTGACATTGCCAACCTTTGCCAACAAAGCCATTCCCTTTCTAGGATCCATAGCTTTTCCCAAGCTTCTATCCTTCTCCCCCTCTGTCATTATGGAACTAACTCTATACCCTTCAGTTTTGCTCCTTTACTCCTTCGGCACATTGTGTCTGTGCCGGCCATCAAGCACCTAACTATTATAGTCCCATTTTCCAGCACTTGACCTGTAGCCTTGTATGCTATGGCGTTTCAAGTGCTCATCTAAATATTTAAATGTTGTGAGGGTTCCCGACTCTACCACCACTTCAGGCAGTGTATTCCAGATTCCAACCACCCTTTGGGAGAATTTTTTTTTCCCTCAAATCCCCACTAAACCTCCTGCCCCTTACCTTAAATCTATGCCCCCTGATTATTGACCCCTCTGCTAAGGGAATAAGTCTCTTCCTATCTAACCTATCAATGTCCCTCATAATTTTGTATACCTCAATCATGTCCCCCCTCATCCTTCTCTGTTCTAAGGAAAACAACCCTAGCCTTTTCAGTCTCTCTTCATAGCTGAAATGCTCCAGCCTAGGCAACATCCTGGTAAATCTCCTCTGCACCCTCTCCAGTGCAATCATATCCTTCCTATAGTGTGATGCCCAGAACTGGACACAGTACTCCAGATGTGGCCTAACTAGCTTTTTATTCAGCTCCATCATCACCTCCCTGCTCTTATATTCTATGCCTTGGCTAATAAAGGCAAGTATCCCATATGCCTTCCTAACCACCTTATCTACCTGGTGCTGCTGTGCTCTATGGACAAGTACACCAAGATCCCTCTGACCTTCTGTACTTCCTAGGGTCCTACCATCCATTGTATATTCCCATGCCTTGTTGGTCCTCCCAAAATGCATCACCTCACACGTCTCAGGAAAAAATTCCATTTACCACAGCTCCACCCATCTTACCAGTCCATCTATATTGTTCTGTAATCTAAGGCTTTCCTCCTCACTATTTACGACACCACCAATCTTTGTGTCATCTGCGAACTTACTTATCATACCTCCTATATTCACATCTAAATCATTAATGTACACTACAAACAGCAAGGGTCCCAGCACCGATCCCTGTGGTACACCACTGGTCACAAGCTTCCACTCATAAAAACAACCCTCGACCATTACCCTCTGTTTCCTGCCACCAAGCCAATTTTGGATCCAATTTGCCAAATTGCCCTGGATCCCATGGGCTCTTACCTTCTTAACCAATATCCCATGCAGGACCTTATCAAAAGCCTTACTGAAGTCCATGTAGACTACATCAACTGCTTTACCCTCACCTACACATCTAGTCACCTCCTCGAAAAATTCAATCAAGTTAGACACGATCTTCCTGTGACAAAGCCGTACTGACTATCCCTGCCTTTCCAAGTGGAGATTAATCCTGTCCCTCAGAATTTTTTCCAATAGTTTCCCAACCACTGATGTTAGACTCTCCAGCCTGGAATTGCCTGGTCTATCCCTGCTACCCTTCTTGAATAATGGTACCACATTCGCTGTCCTCCAATCCTCTGGCACCTCTCCTGTGGCCAGAGAGGATCTGAAAATTTGTGTCAGAGCCCCTGCCTTCACCTCCCTTGCCTCACACAACAGCCTGGGATACATCTCATCTGGGCCTGGGGATTTATTCACTTTTAAGTCTGCTAAAACATCTAATACTTCCTCCATTTCAATGATAATATGTTCAATAATATATATCACAATCCCCCTCCCTGATCTCTACACCTACATCGTCCTTCTCCATAGTGAACACCGATGAAAAGTAATCATTTAAAACCTCACCTATGTCCTCCGGCTCAACACACAGATTGCCACTTTGGTCCCTAATGGGCCCTACTCTTTCCCTGGTTATCCTCTTGCCCTTAATATACTGATAAAATGCCTTAGGATTTTCATTTATATTGATGGCCAATGTTTTTTCATGTCCCCTCTTCGCTCTCCTAATTACTTTGTTAAGTACCCCCCTACACTTTCTATACTCTTCTAGTGCCTCTGCTGTTTTCAGTGCTCCGAATCTTCCATAAGCCTCCTTTTTTTTCCTGATTCAATACTCTATATCCCTTGACATACAGGGTTCCCTGGACTTGTTGGTCCTAGCCTTCACCTTAACGGGTACATGTTGGCTCTGAACCCTCACTATTTCTTCTTTGAACGACTCCCACTGGCCTGATGTAGACTTTCCTACAAGTAGCTGCTCCCAGTCCACTTTGGCCAGATCCTGTTTTATCAAAATGAAATCGGCCTTCCTCCAATTCAGTACTTTATTTCTGGCCTGTCTTTGTCCTTTTCCATAACTACCTTAAATCTTACAGAGTTATGGTCACTATCCCCAAAATGCTCTCCCAATGATACTTCTACTTCTACTTGTCCAGCTTCATTCCCTAGGATTAGTTCCAGTACTGATAATATTTGCTTAAATTGACAGCGCATTTTCGTATTTTCTGGTATTTATGCGGCAGTATAAAGCTGCTTTATGTTGGTCTTTGGTCACCAGCTCTTTGAGTGGGTACCTTACACAACCAGTGGCATAAACATGCCAGCTTTTTCCTTTAGGCCACCGGCAAGGAAGCTCTGTTTTTTTATTGGGTCTTCTTAGCTGCTGCCACTTATCCTGGGACCACTAAACATACTACTTCAGTGGCAGAACTTCAGATTGGTGGTGAACATCATGAATCTCAATAGTGTGTGATGATGTTATGGCAATAGCCAAAATGCAACGGTGAGTATGTGCATCCACAGAGCAGTGGGTCCAAACAGTGTAGTTGGTTTACAGGAAGACCCTGTATATTAGAAAGGTAAATGTGAAAGAGCAGTGCAGCCAGCTTGCTCTCCCAAGACTGCAGTGCACTGAGCTGCAATGTAAAAATAGAATAGATTAGAATCATACAGCACAGAAAAAGGCCATGCGGCCCATTGTGTCTGTGCAGGCTCTTTGAAAGAGCTATCTAATTAGTTCACTCCCATGCTCTTTCCCCATTGTCCTGCAAATTTTCCCTTTTCAAATAGATATCTAATTCCCTGTTTGGAAGTTATTTTTAGGTGGTGCATTTCAGATCCGAACAACTCAGCATAAAATAAATTCTTATCTCTCATCTGGATTATTTTGCCAATTATCTTATTTCTGTGCCCTCTAGTTACCGATCCTCTTGCCAGTAGAAACAGTTTAGCCTGATATGCTACCCAATTGCTGATTTAGGACAAAAGCTATAAATTAAAAATGTAAACAAAAAAGCCCAAACAATATTAAAGTAGTCCACAGTATTGTTAACAAATGTTCTGCAATTTATGTTGAGACTGATTCATATAGATATACCACCATTGGAACATAGGAACAGGAGTAGGCCATTCAGCCCAACAAGCCTGCTCCGCCATTCAATTTGATCATGGTTAATCATCCATTTCAATGCCTTTTTCTCACACTATCCCCATATCCCTTTATGTCATTGGTATTTAGAAATCTGTCAATCTCTACTTTAAACATACTCAATGACTAAGCTTCCACAGCCCTCTGGGGTAGAGAATTCCAAAGATTCACAACCCTCTGAGTAAAGAAATTTCTCCTCATCTCTGTCCCACGTGGCTTCCTCCTTATTTTTAAATTGTATCCCCTGGTTCTAGACTCCCCAACCAGGGGAAACATCTTACCTGCATCTACCCTGTCTATCCCTTTAAGTATTTTGCAGGTTTCAATGAGATCACCTCTCAGTCTTCAAAACTCTAGAGAATACAGGCCCAGTTTCCCCAATCTCTCTTCATAGCACAGTCCCACATCCTGGGAATAAGTCTGGTGAACCTTAGTTGCACTCCCTCTATGGCAATAATACTCTTCCTCGGGTCAGGGGACCAAAGCTGCACACAGTACTCTAGATGCGGTCTAACCAAGGTTATGTACAATTGAAGCAAGACTTCACTACTCCTATACTCAAATCTCTTGTGATAATGGCTAACATACCATTAGCCTTCCTAATTGCTTGCTGCACCTGCATGCTAGCTTTCAGTGACTTATTGACTAGGACACCCAGGTCCCTTTGTACATCTACACTTTCTAATCTCTTACCATTTAAGAAATACTCTGCACATCTGTTCCTCCTACCAAAATGGATAACATCACATTTTTCCACATTGTATTCCATTTGCAATGTTCTTGCCCACTCCCTAAGTCTGTCCAAATCCCCTTGAAGCGCTTTGCATCTTCCTCACAACACACATTCCCACCTAGTTTTGTGTCATCCACAAACTTGGAAATACTACATTTGGTCCCCACATGCAAATCATTGATATATATTGTGAACAGCTGGGGCCCAGGTACTGATCTTTGCGGTACCCCACAGCCTGCAAACGTGAGAATGATCTGTTTATTCCTACTCTCTGTTTTCTGCCTGTTAACCAATCCTTAATCCATGCCAGTATATTGCCTCCTATCCCATGTGCTTTAATTTTGCTAACCAACCTCCTGTGGGGGACTTTATCAAAAGCCTTCTGAAAATATGTGCAAATAAATTCTTTAAATAACATATGGTTATGCTGACAATCATAATTATTCATCTTCAAGACAAATATAAGAAAAATGTAATGGGGAGAATTTTCCTCTTTCAGGCTATATACAAAGCTGACATTGGTAACGCTGATTCAAGAGCAAAATACTGTGGATGCTGGAAATCTGAAATAAAGACATAAAATGCTGGAAATACTCAGCAGTTCTGACAGAATCTATGGAGAGACAAACACAGCTAACATTTCAGGTCAATAATCCTCTTCTCTGACTGCGTCGCTGCCACCACAGCACTGGAGGAACTGTCCCCTGCCTTGCTGAGCACTCTGAATGGGGAGGGTGAACAGCCAGAAGTCCCGGTTCATATTGGTACCAGCGACGTAATTAGAAAGAGGGATAAAGTTTTGCCGGCAGATTTCAGGGGCTTGAAAGTAGACTAGAAAGCAGGTCCTCGAAATTAATAATCTCCGGATTACTCCTGGTGCCACACACTCGTGGGAATAGAAATAGGAGAATAGCGCAGATGAATACATGGCTGGAGCGACGGTGCAGGAGGGAGGGTGTTACGACCAGGTGAGCAATGTCTAGGGGTCTTTTGCTATCTTTACCTGGTCTTATTGTAACAGCATTTTATTTTTTAAATACACTGTGTTTTGAGCTCCCCTTTGTGTGAATCCATGTTCACCGTTTCCAATTATAAGGCAAAGAACTGAGCATAAATAGGTTTTCTTTGGTCTAAAGCAGAAAGATGACATTTATTAAACCTTAAACGCTAATATGGTGAATGCCTACGGATATACAATGTGCTCACGCTAGCATGCACACACAAAATAAACATGCAAAATAGGGACAGAAAAGAGCAGAAGAAAAGACAAGTAGAACATTTTGAGGCAATATCTTGTTACTGTTTCTTGCACTCGCTGTAGTCCTTGATTGAAGATATGGTCCTGCGCTTCATTGGGGCCCAGTCGTCTTCTTAACCTTGTTCACATAGGAAATCTTTCTGTCTTTTAGTTTCACGTGTTTTCACAAGACTCAGTTCCATGGGAAGAGATGAAGGCAGGCAGGCAGGAGAGGAGATGTTCTCAGTCCCAGGAGGTCTTTACTCCACGAGCACACGGCATTTGTCTCCCTGGCAATTCCTTTGTTTGGGAGTTCAAAAACTCTGCAACAGCCAGTCAGTCATGTGACCAAAACTGGTCTGACCACTTCTGTGTATTGGATGAACAGGCATTGGCTCCCTTTGTTTCCACATTGTCTGGTACTATGCAAACGTTCTTCAAGTCAGAGATTGCAATTTTTAAAGTTCATGTGGCGAAATAATGTGTGCCTCAGTCTTGGCAGGTGGGGTTTGCCTGACAGAGGGCTTTAGATTTCTGCAACATCAGAACTGGTTCTGGGGGATGTGGGACCTATACATGCTGGATGAGTTGCACCTCAACAGAGCTGGGACCAATGTCCTGGCAGGGTGTTTGCTAGTGCTATTGGGGAAGGCTTAAAGTAACTTAGCAGGGGGATGGGAACCGGGATGTAGCATTATAAAGGAGAAACAAGGTGCACAAAGGATTGGGAGAGACAGATAGCACTACAGTAAGAAATAGTAAGGTATTACATGGGGTCAGAGTAAGAGGGAATGCAATAAGGTATAAATTAGGATTACAGTGCATGTATGTAATCAGCTTAAACAGCAAAATGCAAAACACCATTTTTTTTTCAAATCAATTCATAAATTCATTATTCTTTTGCTGGATAAATAAAAATTGGTATTTTTGAACAAACTCAGTGTCTAATCCATGGATGTGGGCATCACTGGAAAAACCAGTATTTGTTGCCCATCCTTAATTGCCCTCGAGAAAGTGGTGGTGAGCCGCCTTCTTGAACCACTGCAGTCCATCTGGTATGGGTACACCCACAGTGCTGTTAGGGAGGGAGTTCCAGGATTTTGATCCAATGATAGTGAAGGAATAGCAATATGTTTCCAAGTCAGGACGGTGTGTGGCTTGGAAGAGAACTTGCAGATGGTGGTGTTCCCATGTGTCTGCTGCCCTTCTAGGTGGAAGCAGTCATGGGTTTGGAAGATGCTGTCAAAAGAGGTGTGGCGAGTTGCTGCAGTGCATCTTGTAGATGGTGCACACTTATGCCACTGTGTGTTAGTGGTGGAGGGAGTGAATTTTGAAGATTGTGGATGGGGTGCCGATCAAGCAGGCTGCTTTGCCTTGGATGGTGTCGATCTTCTTGAGTATTGTTGGAGCCACACTCAACAAGGCAAGTGGAGAATATTCCATCACACTTGTTACGACCGAGGTGGGAGGAGTGCACTGGAGGAGGTCACATCATATATTTAAATATTTATGATGCAGTCAATCAGATGCTCCACTCTTCACCCCAGAATAAAATACACCAACCAGGTTTCTTCAATAAATAACAAAATTATCCGTTGATTGTAAAACAATACTTATTCAGTAATGAAACAAAGCATTAACACACAAATTTATTTACTTTTTATGAATTTAGAGATACAGCACTGAAACAGGCCCTTCGGCTCACTAAGTCAGCGCTGTCCATCAGCCACCCATTTATACTAATCCTACATTAATCCCATATTCCTACCACATCCCCACCTTCCCTCAATTCCCCGACCACCTACCTATACTAGGGGCAATTTATAGTGGCCAATTTACCTATCAACCTGAAAGTCTTTGGCTGTGGGAGGAAACCACAGCACCCGACGAAAACCCACGCAGTCACAGGGAGAACTTGCAAACTCCGCACAGGCAGTACCCAGAATCGAACCCGGGCCGCTGCAGCTGTGAGGCTGTGGTGCTAACCACTGCGCCATTGTGCCGCAAGTGTTCGTGTTTTGGCATGCTTGTCTGCCCATTTCTTCATGGTTGTTTGGGAAGCTTTCAGATGCTCCTGAGCCGCTTTGCAGGCTCTCGTGAGCCGCTCCGGGAACACGGGTAGGGCTTCGCTGGGGACAATTGACAAGGGTCAAGCAGGCGGGGTAAGTCGGAGAACAGGGCAGGGGGGGAAGTTTTAGCGGTGATGACCCGTGCTGATGGAGGAGCAGTTATTACTGGGTGGCGTCCTCAGGTGCTGAAGTGCCCATCCACTGCTGGGGAAGGGGCCCTTAAGTGGCAATAAGTTGGCCACTTAAGAGCTTCAATTGGCCTGGGACAAGCAGGCCATTTGCCACCGTTCCTGTCGCTGGTAAAATAGCAGCAGGGGCTGGTCAGCATGACGTGCCCTGTGTTCCCCCACCCCCGAGACCAAGGGTGCAGGGGGTTAAATTCCTTGAGTTAGACTTGAATCCATAATCTTCTGACTCAGAGGTGAGAGTGCTACCAACTGAGCCATGGCTAACATGGTGTTGTAACTGGTTTTCCTGTCTGTGGCCTAGGGCATGAAGCTCATTGTAGAACACTAGCTGGTACCCAGTATTAGATCAGCAATTTCAGCACAGTCTGGGTATCAAAGCTGGGACCTTTGATCTGTGTGGCTTAGTGTGAAAAGGCACCATGATTTTGCTCCCTTGACACCTGCCGCAGCACAACGAATATATTTTCCTTAGATTTGCGGAAAGGAATAACAAGACTGGCTTATGAAAGGAAAATAGGTTATAAAAAGAATCTGAGTAGAATTGACTGAGTGAAAGGGGAAAATTTCACAGAGCTCCATTCCCTTCCCATACATGAATGCAAATGGCCCATAAAATGTTGCAGAGCCATCACCTGGAGCTGATATGAAACCATTTTGGCTAGTATACTCATGATAAGGGTAATTTTAACCTTTATCACCCATTTCTCACCAGCAAAATTCAAGTGTTAGAATTCAAGGAGAAAATATTAAGCTATGTCTAGATCAAATAGGCAGGATATTTCAAGCATTATCATTTTGAAAGAAAGTCAGCGGAAGCCGAGAAGCAATAACTTGCATGTTTGATGCAAGTCCCCAAATGATCAATCATTAGACACATGCAGGTATACATATGTAACATGCAGGTAGTTTCTATGTGCTAGTCTGGTATAGAACCAAGCTTCTGATGAAGTTTGATTTAGTTTTTTTTCTAATCACTTGCTGATCCCCATGGCATTGCTTAGTGAAGCTGGGACCTGGAACATGGTTCTGAAATTTAGCTACTAAGATGGAAGCCTTTCTCAAGCAATCTTAAGGCCACTACTGTGGCACTTACTGTGGAGAAATTATGTGGAATTATGTGAGTTTGCATTCCTGGCATGTAGCTTAATCTGCCAGGACTCCAGTTTGGCAATTTGGGCACATGATCTCCCATGATTTTCCAGCCATTATGCCAGAAACAGAAACTCATAAAATGTTCCAAAATAGGCACAAACTTACAGGATAACTGCTGAGGGAAATTCCTGTAGATTAGCAGCTGTTTATAATTCCCTTGCTCCTGACCTCAGGGAAGGGCCAGATCAGCAGAGGTGTGATAGCATAGTGGTTGTGTTATTGAGCTAGCAATGCAGAGGCCAGGACTCATGATCTGATATAAGCTCAAATCCCTCCATGGCAGTTAAACTATTAAAATTTAATTGGTGAGAATATAAGCTGTAAAGAGACTGTAAAGAGATGTAGATAGGTTAAATGAATGAGCAACAAGGTGGCAGATAGAGTATAATGTGGGGAAGTGTATGGTTATTCACTCTGGTAGTAAGAGTAGAAAAGCTGGATATTATTTAAAAGGTGTGAATCTTTTAAATGTTGATGTTCAGAGCGTGTAGTCATGCAATGAACACAAAGGTAGCAGACAGGTACAGCAAGGAAATAGGAAGACAAATGGCATGTTGGCCTTTATTACAAGAGGATTGGAGTACAAGAAGAAGGATGTCTTGCTACAATTGTATAGGGCTTTGGTGAGACCACACCTGGAGTACTGTGTGCAATTTTGGTCTCCATATTTAAGGAAGGTGTCAGGCAAACCCCTCCACCCCCCAACCTATCAAGACTGAGGCACCCATTATTTCGCCACATGAACATTAAAACTTAAAATTTCAAGCCCCTGACTGGAAAGGCATTTTTGTATAGTAACTAGCAGTGTTGGAACAAAAGGGACCCAGTCGTTGCTTTCCCAATACATAGAAGAAGTGGTCAAACCAGTTTTAGTCACATGGCTAGCTGGCTGAAGTTCTCTGAATTTGAACTTCCAACAGAGGATTTGAACTCAGACAAAGCCATGTGCTCATGGAGTAAAGATCTCTTCTAGAGCTGAAGCAAGAATTACAGCCTCTCCTGTCTGCCTGCTTCCAGCTCCTTCCCACGGAACTGAATCTTGTGAAAACACATGAAACTCAAAGAGAGAAAAGTTTCCTATGTGAACAAGGTTTTAAGAAGACTACTGGGCCCCAATGAAATGCAAGACCATATCTTCAATCAAGGACTACAGCGAGCTCGAGAAACAGCAACAAGATATTGCCTCAAACTGTTCTACTTATCTTTTCTTCCACTCTTTTCTGTTTCTATTTGCATGTGTGTATCACATGTGCATGCTAGAGTTGGCACTTTGTATATCCGTAGGCATGAACTGTATTAGAGTTTAAGTTTAAGTTTGAATAAAATTTAATCTTCCTTCTTTAAACCTCAGAAAGCCTGTGTAAATTGGTTTCTTTGTCTTATAATTGGAAAACTGTGAACAAAGATTCACAAAAAGGGGAGCTCAAGACACAGTGTGTTTAAAATTAAACCCTGTTACAATAAGACCAGGTGAAGATAGTAACAGACCCCTAGACTCATTTCGCACCTGGTCGTAACAAATGATATACATGCATTAGAGGCAGCACAGCAAAGGTACACTAGATTTGGTTCCAGGGATGAGAGGGTTATCCTATGATGAGAGGCCGAATAAATTAGGCCTATACTCTCTGATGTTTAAAAGAACGAGAGGTGATCTGATTGAAACTACAAGATTCTGAAGGAGCTTGACAGGGTAGACACTGAGAGGTTATTTCCTCTGGCTGGGGAATCTAGAACATTTGGGCACAGTCTCAGGATAAGGGGGTGATCATTTAGTATGGAAATTAGGAGAAATTTCTTCAATCAAAGGGTCGTGAATCTTTGGAATTCTCTACCCCAGGGGTTGTGGATACTCCATCGTTGATTATTTAAGGCTGAGATAGACAGATTTTTGGTCTCTTAGGGAATCAAAGTTTATGGGGAGCAGGCAGGAAAGTGAAGTTGCGGCAGAAGATCAGCCATGATTGTATTGAAAGGCGAAGCAGGCTTGAGGGGCCATAATGTCCTGCTCCTATTTCCTATGTTCTTATCAGGTAGAAAAGCCAGCACTGATCTTTATCTTTACTTTATTTGTATATTTTTAAGACCTTGTGACATTTTAAATAAAACTGGCATGCATTAGACACATGATTCAGATGACAGACATTTCTACAAATATGCAAAGAAGAAAATGGAAAATTTGAAACATATTCAAGCTCAAATGAAAATAAATGCCTGTTAAGAATATATATTGTTTGATTATAGCAGGACAGAATCAAAGTGCAAACTGTAAGTATTACAACATGAATCACCATTTAAACTTCATGGTTAGCTCAGCTTTATTGTGTTAATAATGTGACTAAATGCAAATGAGAAGCTTTCAGATGTCAAAATCATAAGTAGTGACATGTTTGTGAATAAGCAATACAAGTAAAGGTGTACACATTCTCCCATGCAAATCAAGGTGAAGTGAACCTGAAGTGACAAGAAAATGGCAGCACAGTGAAATGGTGCATTAAAGCAGGACAGCACAATAAATAATATCAGTTATTTTTAAAAAGAAATAAATTGAAAAGAATCAGAAATTCAGAATAAGTCATGATCAGCGGGAAGTGGAAGTGCAGGAGACAAAAAAACCACAGGCTTCAATACACTGGTGAGGAAATAGAGATTAATGGACACTTAGGAGAGAGCTGTAACTTAGTCTAAGGGCTCAGAAAATGTCATAAAACCACAGGGGTGAAGCCTGAGTGCTTTACAACTGCCATCGGAACTATAGTTTCATTTGCTTGTGGCATTATATAAAGCCTTTTTAGACATTTTGTGCAAATGTGGGAGTCAGCACTCAGTGTGCTTGGAGTGTGATGATGTTTTCAAGGAATTGTTAATGTTTATGATGTCAACAAAAGAGGTTTGACCAGATTTCACAGGGGTTTACTTTCCTCTAATTCTTTTTCATCAGAGCTGGGTTAGGTTGCAATTTGGATTTTTGAAACTCTACATATATTCAGACAGAATAGATAATGTCAGCAAAATTGGGTTATGAAATCAACTAGAACAAAAATTCAGCAGCAAGAATATTACAATCGGGCCAAATTGACTAAGATCTTTCTACTCCCACGCTCAAATTATAGACACATTCGCACTGTAGTTATCATTCCTGGCCAGGTCCACAGTTAGAGCTAACACCCATAAATTTGGTTCCTTATAGCATTTACAGATAAGCCTGAATGAATACATCAGTAAAATATACAAATCTTCTGAACACAATTGCTTAGCACTAAAAGCAAATTTTAGTTTGCATCAGACAAGTGATAGAACACTATTATCACAAAAGTTGTTATATGCAATAATAAATGACATTAGATAATAGGAATTTATAATTGTCTGATAAACATTGATTGTATACTTGTGAAGTGGACTTTGTAAATTCAGTTTTCAACTCTAAGGCAGAATTGAGCAAAGAAGCCATTATTCCCAGCAAGAAGCATTACATACCCATCATTGTAACCACCTTCATGTCGAGCAGATGTAAAAACGTCCATCTCAATTAGGTTGTCCTGCAAAGTCTCTAGGAATGTCTGCTTTGCTACATTTCTACATTCAGATGGAAATATGAATGAAGCCAATGAGCTGCATATGTATAAAATAGTGAATGGAGACAGCAAAAATCAAAACCAGCAAAATGGCTGACAAATTAAAAATCAGACATCAGTGTAATGGTAGGAATAGAAGTGGTTTAGAAAACTACTGATGCCCTTTATAAACCATGCTATTCAGACCAGCAGTTTAATAGGTTTAAGGTATAATGTAAAATGGCTAAGATAAAATTACTTCAAATGAATGAACCCTAAACCCTAAACCCACCACCACTGGCCTGGAGTCTCTGCGATTTTCCCACCCAGATATCAACGCAATCTGCATGGAATCCACTGAAATAGCACCAAGAATTGCTGAACTTAAAACACAAGTGAGTTATGTTCATCACCACTCATGTTTGCATTTCAGCAATCTTTTATGCTGATTCAAAAGTCAGTTCACTCGAAGTGGTCCCTGTCTACAAAACTGTCCAAGTCTCCAGATCAGCATTACGAGTTTCCGCTGATTGCGCCCCTTTGAGGGTGTTCATCATATTTTGACCAGAAGTTCGGGTGCACGGGTATCTGTGATCACATTAATCCATTGTTAATGGCCTGCAGTCAATTGAAGCCTCACTCAGGACTGTTTCTCATACTGATACGACAATTAACTTCAGTTTAAATGTGTTCAAATTCCATCAATTGATCTGCCTTTGTTACACAAGATCTGTGACCAGCAGCCAATCAAAAGATTATCCTGGTTCTTCAGTTGCAGCAATTGTTTGAACACCTTTTCAGTTTAAATTAGTTTAATTTAATAATCTTGAGACCCCATGTATCAATAATTGATAAGGCAGTTCGATTGTGCTGATTCAAGGGATATTTATGCTTGGGCTATGCAAATGAGTTTGCATGGAAACTGGACGTAACCTCACCTTCACAAAACTGGTGCAGTGTCCAGTGCATTCCTTGCACATTATCATAATTGCACCCCCATCGGAACTCCAGGCCATTATATTAACATAAAGTATCACTTAGAAAACATTCATATTCTGCTTTTTTGAACAATTTAAACAGATTTTCAAAAATGTGGTACAGAATGATTCTACAATTTTATATTTACAAATTTTCATTGTCAGTATAAGTAGTAAACAACCACAGCAGTTTAGGCCACAGTATTGCATTAACAATGCAAGAAACCTACCTGGTCTCCAGGGGGATGTTACTGTTGAGTAGCCAGTTGTCCTGCATGTGGGCAGGCTCCTGTATGCTGGGAGGTGGTTCTGGAGGGGGTGGGAGGTCAGCTGGACTGGGACTGGGGTTACTGCGTGTAGTGAAGTTCCCCCTGTTCAATGAGTTAACTGAGGAAGCGTGAGGCTGGTTTAGAGTATGGGTATGCGTCATTGGAGGTGGAGGTGTTCTGAGCATTGAATGATTCTGAGGAGGATTAGCCAAGTGATCTGAAGGAAAGAAAATTGGACATATTATTAGAGATATTCACACTTAATCAATTCTCCAGTAGCAATAAAATTGTTTGCTGACACCTTGTAAAGATTTTTTATTGTGAATGCAAAGGGTGGAAAGTCTTCTGACTTTTTTCAAACACCTGTTTTGCACAGGCTAGAATTATTAAATTGTCGCACAATACCAGAATATTAGCTATCATAAATAAACCCACTGCCAATACATCTATTTAACTTCCCAACTCATGATTATCACAGTTCATCAACTCTTAAGTATTGGATGACTTTTGCAGATTTTATAATATAGCAAATTTCTAATGCTCATTATAAGGCCGAAAGTTAGATGTACACAATTAGGGCTCCTTCTCCTCTTGCAATACTTCTTCAATTAACTGAAATTTATTTTCCTCAAGACAATTTCAAGCAGTGGATCTGATTTGAACTCCACGCAGATTTTGGGTGGGTGGGTAACGAGGTGAGTTGGAAACTTACTCGCAGCTCCGGATTGGAGGCCCCGGCTATTTTAACTCCTGCGCCTCACTTAATTCCCTCTAGCCAACTTACCCCTTAGAATGGTGGGATGTCAGTGGAAAGTGGCAGCCTGGAGGCCACTTGCCCACATGTGGCAAACCCACAAGGAGATTTAAAAATCAAGCCTCTTCTAGCCTCTGTTCCCTTTCTTCATTGCCTTCACTTGGCAGGAGGGCCAGAGTGGCTTCCATTTTAAAGTGCTATAGGGATCCAATGAAGCCATCAGTAAAGGAGGACCCCGCTGGCTTTGGGTGGGTTTCCTTGCCACCTGCTCAAAAGTGCGTTCCCGGCAGCTTTCCAGTGGGTAAGTAACCTTGGCGATTTTAACTGCATGCCAAAGCAGTTGTTGCTGGGTGGAGAGAGTTAAAATTGACTCCACTATTTTTCGGGGCCATTTTTGGTCATATTAAAAAGCATCAAGGACTATTCCATTAACTAGTACGAAACAATTTAAAGGATTTTACCACTGTTATTTTTAAAGCACAAATGCATTTTCTATCATTCCAGTTTGATCTTGGAAACTGTCAATGGTAGTCTGCTAATATGAATGCTGCACATGATTTGATTTTCTACTAGCTATTACAGTTATTAAACGGCATCCCTACTTACTTCCCCTGTTGTCCGATCACTTCAAGAGTGATGCCCCTTTCAGAACTCAGTGTGCTAATGAGCTGAGTACTGGGATGTAGTCATGTGACTAGAAGCCACAGTCACGCTACAACTGTAACTCCCTAGACGAAGGTACTGAATATAGTTTGCTCTGTATTGTGTATAATAGTGAGTTATTAATAAACCTGTTTGAGATCTTCAAGCAATTGGAATCCATGTAACCCATTGTGTTACTTTAGACAACACAAAGAACACATGACATCCCCCATTTTAGAATTTGGTGTCAAAAGAGACAATGTGAGCGCTGACTGAGCACAAAATGTGAGACAAAATATGGGGCATTATTTTCTCAGTGTATGCCTTTCGCCTATCTTTCTGATGAGCCATTAAACCAAGGCCTTGTCTGCCCTCTCAGGTGTGTGTAAAAGAACCGATGGCACAATTTCAAAGAAGAGCAGGGGTGTTATCCCTGATGTCCTGGTCATTATCTATCCTATAATCAACATTGCTAAGTGTTATGAAAGTGACTGTTCTGTTAAAAAATATTTTGTAAAATGGATTTTTAGTAAGCTAAATAAATGCTTAATCAAGCTCTGATATAAATCCTTTTGTTTTTACTTTTTTCCGGTTAACTGATTTAGGTACAGAAATATATAAAATATATATTTATGTGTATGTGAGCGCGAGTGTGAATGGACTAAGGTTAAAAAGGGATTTTAAAAATTGGTTAAAGAAGAAAAGAGGACTTTTTAAAAATTAATGTTGGACATTTAAAAATTTGATCTATGTGCTATTGTTTTACTTCTTTACTAGTTACGACTTGTTTTATAATAAACTGTTAATTTTGTTGTTCATTAGAGAAACATGGTTTAATGTGTTCTATTCTGGGCGGCACAGTGGTGCAGTGGTCAGCACCGCAGCCTCACAGCTCCAGTGACCCGGGTTCGATTCCGGGTACTGCCTGTGTGGAGTTTGCAAGTTCTCCCTGTGTCTGCGTGGGTTTTCTCCGGGTGCTCCGGTTTCCTCCCACAAGCCAAAAGACTTGCAGGTTGATAGGTAAATTGGCCATTATAAATTGTCACTAGTATAGGTAGGTGGTAGGGAAATATAGGGACAGGTGGGGATGTTTGGTAGGAATATGGGATTAGTGTAGGATTAGTATAAATGGGTGGTTGATGTTCGGCACAGACTCGGTGGGCCGAAGGGCCTGTTTCAGTGCTGTATCTCTAATCTAATCTAATCTAATCTAAAATAGTAGTATCCGATTGACGGTTTCAACAAGTGGAAAACATTAAAGAATATGTTATGACCTGTGGAGAAGTGGAACTAAATGAACAATGAACTCCTCCTGCCTTGGTCATAACAATAGAAAGAAAAATGTATATGGTCACTATCACATTGCTGTTAGTGAGAGCTTGTTTTGTGCAATTGGCTGCCGCATTTCCCACATTATAACAGTGATTACACTTCAAAAGTACTTCATTCGTTGTAAAGCACTTTGGGATGTCCTGAGGTCATGAAAGACACTGTATAAATGCAAGTCTTTCTTTTCTTTTTATGTACAAGGGTAGAATTTGTGATGCTCCTCTCCCAGAGTAGATGTTCACTTGCCTGGATTCTTGATCAAAGAATTAGGGGAAGAGGCCAATGCACCTGACTTGTGGTGCTGTTAATTTTTCACTCCTTTAGTTGAGGAAAGCCAGGAGTGCATGCCACACAACCAAAAGCAGGTCATGCTTGCATCGCTAGTACAGTATGGAAAGAGGAAGAGAACATGCTTTAAATGAGAGGTTTGAAAAGATGATGGGAATCTAGAATGCCATGTTTCCCACCTATTAACTGCAGGACAACCCCCTCAATCTGGGATTCATAGCATTGTTCCCTAAGCAGAACACAGAAAACATAGGAACAAGAGTAGGCCATTCAGCCCTTTCAGCCTGTTCTACCATTCAATCAGATCACAGCGGATCTGTAGCTTAACTCCATTTACCCACCTTTGATTCATATTGCTTGGCACCCTTTTTATATAAGCTAGGAGATCTGCCATGGCATTTCAACAAAAGGAGTCAATACCAAGTGCAGCCTTCAGGCCAAGCAGGGTTGCAGGGCCAAGGGGCAACTGCAAAGGTGGTTGGTGAGGCACAAGGTAGAATATATGACCAGCAGGGAAACAATTTATAAGCATTCATGGAAGTGCCCATAATTCAATCTTGACTGTTCATGTCAACAGGACAGCCCATTCAGAAGATGTAAATAAACTCGGCATACATCTCTAATGAAGCAGTAGGTGGGCATGAATTCTGTCCAGGCGTGCAGAGAATAGAAACATCAAAAATAGAAGAATAGAAGCAGAGAAACTAAATCCTGGCTTATCCAATTCATTGGCAAACCTACTGAATCTGGTTATGCATCTTAGCAATGACGTACAGGAGGAAAGCATGAGGTAAAAACAGTAGACTACATGAAATGAATGCTGTCAAAGTGGGGGATAGGTTTGAAAGTATTGAAAATGAAAGAACAGAGACACTGAGGGGCATGGGAGGGAACAGCATGGGAGGAGGGGAGGCATGGGAGGGGAATGGCATGGGGGGGAAGGGGGAAACAGCTTGAGAATGGGGGAGGGGGGAAATGCATGGGAGGTATGGAAAAGGGGATGGGGGTGATATGACAGGGAGTACTGTTGCAATAAATAATTTCACCATAAATGTTTTGTGGATCTCCTCTGGTATTCAAATAATTGCAGCAAAGCTAGTGATGAACAGAGGACCCTTGGCCATCTACATGAGCTTACTTGATATATCACTGTTGTCCAGTGGTTTACTAATACACAGAAAGGTGGAAACATAAACACATATCAGACCATAGCTGAAGCTATTAATTGCCCGACAGGTTTGTTGAACAGTAGACACATAAATGCACTATATTAAAAGCAAACAATAGATATACAGCAAATACTGAATTTATTGTTCCTTCTCAAAGGAAAAGGTGGATAAGGTATTTGGCTGTGAATTGAATTCTTTGACCTCTCCTAAACTATCCTGTCTCACCTGATTGCTGCTTAAAATTGCCTCTTACTAGAAGATGCATTTTGAACACAGTTACCAGACACGCAGGGACTGAGTTAGAAATTACATATGTAAAACAACTTGTGTGTGTTGCGAACAATTGTGTATCAAACAGGTTGAGCCATTTCCGATCAGGGAACCTAGATTTTTAATCATGCATATTCTGAACCAAAAGCAAAAGGAATAAATCAACATCTCTTGTGCATTACTGTGATGTGTGATTGTGGGTGAGTTGAAGCAGCAGGTTATGTTCTGCAACTTTGAACCTGCAGTAATGAAGGAGAGAATGTTCACCAACTGTAGAGCAGTGATGTTTTCGAGGAGGAACAGATGGAAGCAGCTGAGGACGACCCAATCCTCTCTGCCTACAAGACCCCCCCCCGATGTCACCCCAGCGGAAAAACCCCTGCACGAAAACCAGGAGGGGTTTCTGAGGCCAACCAACGTGAAACTGCTCGTGCACACGATGGGTATGCAGGAACATCCCGAACGACCGGGACCAGCAAGGACAAATGGTAATGGAAGCAACAACTAATTTTTTAAAAATGGGTGTAAGAATTGCTTCCATTAATGTGCGTAGCATTAAATCTACTACGCGATGTGTTTCAACCTTGGATTACCTTGCCAACGTCAAAGCTGACCTACTGTTTCTGCAGGAGTGTGGAATACCACACCTCAGCACCTACAGGCAGTGGTCGCGATGGTGGTCCCACGGGCCATCGATCTGGTCGGGGGGTAATGATTTCCGTTCCTCAGGCCTGGGTATTCTGCTGCGGGGAGGTAACTTCACCATCTCCGAAGTTAATGAGGTGGTGGGCAGATGCCTCCTCGTAGCAGACGTAATGCACAACAATGCTCCGCTCCAGTTGATCAACGTGTACGCCCCGGTACAACGCAGCGAGCGGCTGACCGTCTTCCAGCAGCTCCCATTGCGGATGGACGATCCGGCAGTGACGACAGCAAACTGGACGTTACGTCCAGATTCCTAATAGAAACAGTTAAAGATGCCAAACTGCACGACGTCTTCAGCAAACCTGCAGACGGAGTGCAGCGCAGATACACATGATCAAGATCGGACGGGTCTGCCCGTTCCAGGATTGACTTCCTGTTTGTGTCCCGTGCTGTCACGGTCGGATCCACCGATGTCAAGCCGGTGTTCTTCTCCGACCACTGCCTCTTACTGGCCGACTGTCACTTACAGGACGACCAGCGGGTTGGCAGAGGGACGTGGAAGCTCAATGCGACACTGCTGACCCCAGAGAACGTTGAGGAACTCAAAAGGGATTACAAAGGTTGGAGGACCGTGAAACCCCTCTTTGAGTCTCCAGTTCACTGGTGGGAAGCGATCAAGGAGAACATCAAGAGGTTCTTCATCCACAAAGGTGTTCAGAGGGCGAGACAGAGACAGAGGGAAATGTCCCGACTCCAGAAAATTATGCAAAATCTACTCCGGTTGCAGTCAATGGGGGTCGAGGTCAAAGAGGACCTCCAAGAGGTGAAGAGCCAGCAGGCCTCGCTCTTTGCCAAGGAGGCCTCCAAGATCATCTTCCGGTCCAGAGTCCGCTCCATCGAGCAGGATGAGACGTGCTCGCGTTACTTCTTCCAAAAGGTACACAGAGAGAGCTCTGTTATCAGCAACCTGAAGGAAGAAGATGGTTCGTAACGTCTTCGCAGTCCGACATACTAAGGATCAGCAAATTCTTTTATGCTGGGCTGTATGACGCGAAGCCCATAGACAGCAGAGCCTCCCAGTCCTTCCTGTCATCTATCACAGAGGTCTTAGATGACAGCAGGAGGGAGAGACTGGACAAGCCGCTAACTCTGGACGAGCTGACAAAGGCCGTCCAGTCCTTCGAGACGAGTAAAACTCCCGGAAGCGACGGCTTACCGGTCGAGTTGTACTCGGCCCTGTGGGACTGGGTCGGCCCGGACCTGCTGGAAGTATACGAGAGTATGCTCCTGGCCGGAAGCATGTCTGAATCCATGAGGAAAGGCATCATCACCCTCATTGACAAGCAGAAGCGGGAGAGGGCAGAAATCAGAAATTGGCGGCCCATCTCACTGCTTAATGTCGACTACAAGATTCTGTGCAAAGTCATAGCCAGTCGAGTCAAGTCTGCTCTGGAGTTGGTGATCCACCCCGATCAGACCTGTACTGTACCCGGCGGGAAGATCTCTGATAGTCTCGCGCTACTCAGGGATACGATCGCCTACGTACGGGACAGGAGGGTGGACACCTGCCTCATCAGCCTGGACCAGGAGAAGGCTTTTGACAGGATATCGCAAACCTACATGATGGACGTGCTTTCCAAAATGGGGTTTGGGGAGGGAATCTGCAATTGGATCCAACTGCTCTACACAAACATCAGTAGCGCAGTCTCAATCAACGGGTGGGAATCGGAAAGTTTCCCGATCCAATCTGGAGTCAGACAGGGCTGTCCTCTCTCCCCGGTCTTGTTTGTTTGCTGTATTGAACCCTTTGCAGAGTCTATTAGGAAGGATGCGAGCATAAGAGGGGTGACAATCCCAGGCAGCGGAGGCACTCAGGTTAAAACCTCCCTGTACATGGATGACGTCGCTGTCTTCTGCTCAGATCCGCTGTCCGTGCGCAGACTGATGAGCATCTGCGACCAGTTCGAACTGGCCTCGGGAGCCAAAGTTAACCACGGCAAGAGCGAGGCCATGTTCTTTGGGAACTGGGCTGACCGATCCTTTGTCCCCTTCACTGTCAGGTCAGACTACCTGAAGGTGCTGGGGATATGGGTCGGAAGGGCCGGGGCGTGCACCAAAACCTGGGAGGAGCGAGTAGCCAAGGTACGACAGAAGTTGGGCATGTGGGGGCAGCGATCTCTCTCCATTGTGGGTAAGAACCTGGTCATCAGGTGTGAGGCACTCACGTTGTTGCTGTACGTGGCGCAGGTCTGGCCCATACCCCACTCCTGCACTGTGGCAGTCACCCGAGCCATTTTCCGCTTCATCTGGGGATCTAAAATGGACCGGGTCCGGAGGGACACGATGTTCAAACCTCTGGATAAGGGCGGGAAAAATGTACCCAACGTGGCCCTCATCCTGATGACCACCTTCGTGTGCGGCTGCATCAAGCTGTGTGTAGATCTCCAGTACGCAAACTCCAAGTGTCACGACGTGCTGAGGTTCTATCTGTCCCCGGTGTTGCGAAGGATGGGCCGGGTCACATTGCCGCGGAACGCTCCATGCAGTTGGGCCGTGCCGTACCACCTATCCTTCGTGGAGCAGTTTCTGCGGGAAAACACCTTTGACTACCGGTCCATCAGGCAGTGGTCTGCACGGAACGTCCTCAAGGCCCTACGGGAAAAGGAGACGGTGGATCCTGTCGGATGGTTCCCCAAGCAGACCGTCAAAGTCATTTGGCGGAATGCCTCATCACCAGAACTTTCAAACAAGCACCAAGACGTAGCTTGGCTGGTGGTGAGAAGGGCCCTCTCTGTCAGATCCTTCATGCACACCCAAAGTCTCGCCCCCTCTGCACAATGCCCCCGCGGTGGCTGTGGTGGGGAAGAGACGGTCGCCCACCTCCTCCTGGAATGTGTTTTCGCAAAGCAGGTGTGGAAAGAGATGCAGTGGTTTTTGTCGAGGTTCATCCCAAGCAGCTCTGTAACACAGGAGTCTGTGCTCTACGGGCTGTTCCCAGGGACGCACACCGAGACAAACATCAACTGCTGCTGGAGGACTATCAATTCGGTGAAAGACGCCCTTTGGTCTGCCCGAAACTTGCTGGTCTTCCAGCGCAAAGAGTTGTCCACCACCGAATGTTGCAGACTGGCTCATTCCAAGGTCCAGTACTACGTGCTGAGGGACACACTAAAGCTTGGGGCAGCCGCACCAAAGGCTCAATGGGGAAAGACCACAGTGTAAGGTCCCCCCACCAAGCTGAACTGAGGGGCTGGATCCATGGGAAACCCCTCGAACTGTATCGTTAATATTTTCATTTGCTGTCAATGTAAAACTGTAATTGGCATGACAATTGTGAAATGGAAGGGTTGTGAAGAAACTCATGATAGTATTGAAGGAAACTGATCTCCCTTGCAATGTTTGTATTTTTTGATGCTGTTTGAAACTGTTTGGCAATGTAATTTTTACAGATTTTTATGAATAAATTATATTTTGGAAATTAAAAAAAAAGTATTACAACAGTCAACATTCATGGGGAGATGTGAAGTGTCACTAAGAATAAGTGCAATACATTACCAATGTCATACTGGAGGCAATCAGCTCCATCTGGGAACATTAACATTAGTTCCCTTTGTTACTGCAAAACCAATTTTTCATGCACTTTAGATTTATTAATCCTTGCAGTATGTAATGATTTTTATTTTGAGAATAAGAAAATAAACCTTTTTGATAATCAAAATAGTACTGGAAACTAGAAATTACTGTTGGCGGTAATACTGGATGAATTTTTAACGGTTCATATGATAATTAGCTGTCCACTATAATAATGGAGATGCTAGCAATGGGCTAACACCTCTGTTACTGTAGTAATGCTGAAAAATATCTTTGCATTTTTTTTTAGCTATCAGCTTTATTAGGGCTGTTGGTCACCTTTGCTTCTTTTTTTTAGGTTGACAGGTTTGCATTTTATATAAAAGAAAAGATTAAACTGAAAATCAAACCTGATGATACATCAATCATATATTCCTTTTTATGAAGCATTTTAAAAAATATTTATTATTACCGCCATCTTAAAATGAACTACAAATTTGGCAAACAAAAATGGTCTCATGACTCTCTCCCATTCTATCTTTTTGGATTGATGCTCAAAGTACATTGGAAGCATTTCAGCATGGAATTAACCTTCTGAGTTTTAAATATAATACATTACATTAATTTATTTTCAGTTATATAACAACAGTTTCTGTAACACATAAGACACATATAACGTATAAAATAAATAATGTAGTTAATGAATGTAAAGTCTTGTACTGTTTATGCCAACTGTAAACTGTAATGACTTTTTTTAATTGATTTGTTTGCTATCTGATCTGATGCTCATGCCAGAAGGCACTCTAGTCTCAAGATGCACACATACGAGCTCCCAGCAGCTTATGACCCCATGGGCCCAATGCAACCAGATGTCAGAGCAAATGTTCTTCTCTGTCATTTCATTGCAGGATTCAGTTCAAAGGCCTGCTCAGGTCAGAAAAAAAAACCCGACCCGACCCGACAGAACCAACCCGGCCCGAGGCCCTCCAATTTTTCCCGCGCCTGACCTGACCAAACCACCGGAATGTTCACATTACCTACCTTCTGACTCTGAATCTGCAGGAAGCTGCAGCAGGAGTGTGATGACGTCATAGAGACGGTCACTGCGCAGACTCAGAGTTTCCCTCCTTGACATCCCGGACTCCCAGCTCAGATAGACTTTTCAACTTTTGACACTTAACAGCAGAGCAAAATGCAATACTTACTGTGTGTGTCTGACCCAGACCCGGCCCAACCCGAGCCCAAAAGCCGGACCCAGAAGAGTGACCTCACCCGACCCGAACCGAACCTGACACATGTTGTCGGGTCCCATTGGGTTCGGGTCTTGTAGCAGGCCTTTAATTCAGTTACTCAACCTCTGAGGGTAATTTCACTTGCTTAAGACTAGTTTGACCCAACATGGTTTCAGCACATTATGTATCTATGTATGTTGGGCCTGGGACTTTCCAACCAAAATCAGCATAACCGCGCAAAACATCACAGAATTTTATGCGTAATTTGCATTCAGCGCAAACTGAGTTTCCGCGATTTTTTGCCCAAGTTTTAAAAACATCACACTGGAAGGTGGCCCGACACACAAAACTGACCACACCCCCAGGGTGAATTCATCACCATTGTGAGTTTCTGCTAATTGCATTGTTTGCAGGCCTTTAGGAAGGCTTTAAAAATAAGCTGAATCTTTTGGGCACAAAGACACTAAATGATACGTGTTAAAAGCTTTTTAATGGAATTTTTGTTTCAATTTACTAAAAACTGAGTACTGAGAACATTGTTTTATATATATTGTGGAAGTAATTTCAAATCGGGTTACTCAGAGTTCGTGGATTAACACTGATTAAAAATGTTTACTTTTTTGTGATAAACCTATTTCATCTGTTTTCGACACACTTCATCAAGTTACTACTCTTCAATATATGAAAGGAAAATTTTTAAAACAATTTTTAAAAAAAGTTGTGTTTTAAAATACTGCCCGATTGCACTGGTTCGTGGCAGATTTTGCATTTGGCACTATGCGAATGAGTTTGAGCAGAAACTCAGTTGGGGGGGTGGTGAGGAGAACATTTTTCAAAACCGGCACAATTTGTGCCAGAATCGCCAAGTGCACCCAAAGCAGAAACTCTATTCCCGTATGTTTTCTGCTTTTGTCCCTCACACAGGTTACAGTTGATCCTAGGTGAAATGTGACCCATGTGTGATTAAAAAGCAAAACATACAACAGTTGAAATTACATTAAAAGTAAGAATTCCACTGCTTTATTTTCTCTAACTGTGGGATTAGGTTATGGAAGGGGCAATGCCTATGGGACACAATAATTTAAATTTACAGAAAGTAATGCAAAAATAAACCAATCTGTTCCAGCAGCTAGGCAGATGAGATGTAACCTTATGGTGCCTCAATAATTACAGCAGATGTATGAAAGAGAAATAAAAACAGATTAATAAAACTATTGCATAAACAACAACAGAAGGGACTAGCTGTCTGTTTTCTTTGGCAACTTGGGTTTGAATCTCTATGATTACTGTACAGGCAACTTGCCATTAATGTTAGGAGCAAAGCTGGGAAGAGAGAGAGAACTGGTCTGATGGACTCAATTAAATACGAGATGGTTAATGGATGGCAATGAAAGTGGCAAATGTTGAAATAGATTGTCATAATAGGGAACCAAATAAATAGCAATGAAAGGGAGTGGGATACTGTTCTTCTGTTATACCCTTTGGTTTTGATGATAGATCCATGCTTGAAAAGATGACTCAGCGATTTTCTCCACAGATGGTGGCTGATTGGCTGTTTCCCCAGCATTTTCCAGTTATGTTTCAGATTTCCAGTACCTTCAGATTTTTGCTTTTTGTTTTAACTGAGAGGAAGTAAGGAGGGAGAATGCCAGCTTAACTTGGGGACGAAATAGAAGAGAGCCAGTTTATCTGGTTTGGAGGGATACAACACTGTCTGGGTAGAACAAAGAGGGGACATGAAGAAGAGTGCCAGTATGAGCTGGCATGGCTACAGGGCAGAGTGTTGGATTATGTGCAGTGTCTCTGTGAACTGGTACATTAAGAAATTGGATAGTTCGGTAGTGAGCTGCTGCTCCAGCTATTGTTACTTTCTTCAGTCATTGCTGCATTTTAAAAGGTTGCTCCTTGTTCCCAATCACACCCAACCCCGCTCTCCCACGCCTCCCGGCAGTGCAGTAGCCCTGTGTTACGAGGCAATTGTGATGCAGAAATTCTGATTAATGCTTAAAATTGTTGACCCCATGTTTTATGGCAGGGTCAGTGCCAAAAAGCATCGAGGAGCAAAAGTTCTGCTTCCGAAATACAATTTCAGTGCAGCCTGCTCCATGATTTTCATGGTGCCAACATGTGTCACACAAGAAAAATTCCATGTGCTGCATGCAACACAACAAAGACTTTACTAAACTTAAACTGGACACAATAAGATTCTGCTACGAGAAAGCACAGTGGAATATTTAACAGAATTTCTAATGCAGGGCTGACATGTTCATGTGCAAACAATACATTGACTGTTAAGCAAGATTTCAGATGAGACCATTTTCCAATATCCAATTACACAGTTCCCTCCTCTACTGATAAATATTGAAAACAGTATAAAGGTAATAGTAATTCCTGTCTTAAGATTTTTATTGAACATTTCTCAAGAAAACATACAAATATTCCTAAAACATCTTAAAATTCCAACACAAAGCAGTTATGTATCAAATAATGTTCAGGTTTATAACGAGAGTCTTTCTCAAGGTAAGGGTTTTAAGGGAGAATTGGGAAGAGATCAGTATTTCAGAAAATATATCAATTTCTCTTTCATACATAAACCTAACTGCTTGGGTTAATATCTATTAAAAACAATTAAATCAAATTGAATTACAGTAAAGTATAGAAGCTGGAGTTCAAACACAGGTTATACACATCATCTACAACTACACATGTTGGATTGTGATACCCTTAAACTGAAAGTCATTTTCACAATTGATGTTGAATTGAGATTAGTGATTAACTGTCTTCAGTAATTGATGTCTGCAGCAATAGAATACAAATGATTATTTGCTAAAGCCTTAGGAAAACAGTGAAAGGGATTTCCATTTTTTTCCAAACATTGTGTTGGTCGGAGGGTATAATCAAACAAATATTGACTGCAGTATTCGGCTGATAAGATAAAACTATTCCCTCTCAGGTCACAGATGTGACCTTGGGGGTGCAACAATGCCTTGGCATTTGGTTTGGGGATTCAATACATTTTTGGATACTTCTTCAGTTCTCGGGTCAAATTTACTGCTGTAGATCTCAGTTGAAGTCAATATTTGTATACGATTACTCCACAATAAGAAACCTAGAAACTGACAGTAGACACTAGGATGGATCTGGAGTCTGGCCACTACCAACAATATCAGATAATACTGGATTTTGGCAGCTAAACCTTGTAAACACCAAATGCTATTCCATATGTAGTTTATAAATTAATGGCTTCAGTTCAACTAACAATTCAAAGTAATAAATGCAAGTGTTTTTTCCAACATGTGTAATCTCTTTAGGCAAATTTGCAAAAATACAACCAAAACATGAATCTGTTTCTTTACTGAGTAAACTTGTATTCTGATTAGTTAGCACAAATACTGAGTAGTAATTTAGTGATTTAGCAATGTCAGCAACTGAGGGGTAGGGGGAGGGGGAAGGGGGAGAAACTCCAACTGTTTGTCACCGGTTTCCTATGTGTTTCTGGAGCAGAAACTCAGGATAAAGCCATTCCCTGAAAATTACGATGCGTTTAAATTAATAATGGGAGTCTAGAATATAAATGATTACCAGCTAATTTCTCTGAAGGTATTTACTATTGAACTCTTTTTTTTAAACCAACTGTTATCAGATTCCACCCATCCATTTGGGCTTAAATATGCAGGTAAGGATGGAGAAGACTAGTAGAAGATAAGCTAATTAAGATTTCAAAGGCTTTCCCTGATAGAAATAAAACTGGCAATTAGATTTGCCAATACATTAGCAAATATAGATGACCAACTGACAAAATCTGACAAAAGGTTAAGAAGAAGCAAGATCTTTCAGAGCAAAAAGTGAATGCGAATAAAACATTAATCTAAGAGATTGAATAATAAGTTCAAATGCTATTCATAGAATTATAGAATGCTACAGCATGAAATAGGCCATTCAGCCCATCAAGTCTGTACTCGTGCTTTTCTCCTTTAGTTATCAGTCCAATTCCACTCCACTGTTCACTTTCAATATCATTTAATATTCCTTTCTTTGAGCAACTATCTCTTTTAAGTGAATTAATGACATCCTCTTCAATAAAGGTTTGTGGCAGAAAATTACAAATTTTAATCTCACCCCTCTGTGTAAATAATTCTGCTGTAGATGTGAGCCATGATTTTATCCTGCAAGGCTCGATGTCAGGACTGCTCTGTGTCTGAATTTACCCAGAGACAGATGGGTTAGGGAGGGAATTGTGAAGCAGGAGGTCATCATATATCTCTCATGGTAGGTGAGGGTAGGGAAGTGCAGAAAAGGAAAGCCAGAAGAACAGGACGTTTGGAAGGAGGAGCTATAGAACTGTAGGAGGTTACAGAGATAGAGAGGGATTGAGGCCAAGGGAGAAAGACCACCATTCAGGACAATCTCCATTAAGCCCACACACAATGGCCACCAGTGCTGTGATTCCAACCACTGCCTGCTTGGACCCGGATTCTGAGGTGGCTGTCTCAGCTGAATTGAGATATTGCTGTATCTTTACATCTGCCAGCTCTGCTGTGCCTGCTGCTGTTACAGAGACAAACAGGGTAGGGTAAAAATAAATGGATAAGAATGGGGAACAGGAGAAAAGGGACTATGGAAAGAAATAAAGGAGCAGGATGGATGGAGGGAAGGGGAGACACACAAGTGAAAGATCAAAAATAAGAACAGATGAAGGAGGCCGTTCAAACCGTCAAGCTCACCTTACCAAAGTAATCTACAATCCTCCCATCACACTATCTAATTATTGCTTGAGCGATTCCAGAGCTTTTTCCTCCACTATCCTACTAGATGACCACTGAAGATACTAATCATTCAGTACACAAATAAATATTCCCTGACATTGAACCAGGTGACTGCTTGCCACTGGTTGTGTTTTAATTTGAAATCATGCTCTAGATTAACCTTTGCTATTTTTCTTATTTTAAGCATCTTGGGACATTTTAACTATGTTAAAGGTGCTATATAAATACAAACTGTTGTTGTTACATTTAGACTACTTCCATACGATCCTCTTTCATTCACATCTTTCAAGGTGGAAGAGTCGAAATTTTTCAAACCTTTCCTCATAACTAAATTCACTGGTTGCAGAGCCAAGCAGGAGAGAGAAAGGAACAAAAATGACAGCAAGACAAAGAATTTTCATAAAATGGAGATAGTTTGGTTAGAGTAAAACACATGAGTGACTTTTCCTGTTCTTTTAAAAAAGGACATTTCCATGACTTTTGGCATTTTTACCTTGACCAATCCATGAATTTCCCAAAGGTTTCCCACAACAGAATTACAGCCCAAGGCACAGAGATTTGTTGTTCAGCATCCTTTGAATTGAAGTCACACGGAGAAAAGGCAGAGTTCCAGGGCAATTGAAGGGCTAAAGATAACTCAGTCTGATGCACACAACTAGGAGCCTGTTCACTCTGCACTATTGCCGTTTTACAAAAAAGACAATTTATCAGTCACTCTTTTATATCATCAGAAAATTAAAGTTTTAAAAACAAAATCACTGGGCTATGTGAGAGGTGACCATGTCTGTGTTATGACAGAAGTTAGGGATTTAAGAATGGGTTCCATGTGATCGTTGTACTATCTTGTCTATGTGCTATTAGTATTGAATGAAGAAAGTAACAACAAAGGGTCAAAGTAACATGAGTTTATTTACAGGGGTCTTCTTACTAGGGTATCTACATGAGTAGCATGAGATACAGACTCAAGACATCACATCCTGTGATGATGCTTAACGTCGATATATATAATCTACCCAGTAACAGTTTATGTACATTATACTACATCTCACCCCAAGTCTCTGACTTCATTCATCAGGTTTATAATACTGTGGGTTCTCACGACTCCGCCATAGTGTGTTCTTCTTTCGCTTGTTTGGGGTATTGAATCTTTCAGTTTTTCTTTCTCACTTCCCTGTGGGAGTGGAGCTATCGGGTGACTCATGTTCTCTGTCTTCACTGTTGTCTGTGTAATCTGTTATTGCTTGTGTCACCGGTTCATCCACTCTCTCTGGTAGCTGATCCTCTTGATCTTTCGACAGCGAGGAAGCTTGGGGCAGGAGAGGACCAAGGATTCCTTGTGGGACCCATGATGAAATTAAAAATTATGTGAAATGCTTGCTTTGGCCTCTTCTAGCCAAGGTTTTTGACTGGTGGAGAAGCTACCACTGCTCTCCTGCTCAGGCCTCAAGTTAAAATGGCAGATCAGGCTCTGATGATGTCATTGGAGCCTGATCTGCACATTTAAAGAGGACCCTGCCAGCTTACGATGAGTGCCCCTACTACTTGCAATTTAAATCACAATGGGCTAAATCGAGGTACAAAAGGGGTGGTTTAGATACTTACTTCATTTTAACTGCTTCCTCACGCCCAGTGTTGTTTACATCATGATTCGGTCTATGCAATAATGATCAGGCCATATATGGTCCATGCAGTACTGTGGCACATGGATCCAGCCCAATCCTCCACAGGTTTAGACATGTTAATCTATGATGCTGAATGATAAAATGTACGAAGTAGGATGAGTTTAAAGGACAGAAGGCTTAAGGAGAGACATAAAAATGAAAGGACAAATAAAGGCCTTGAAATATCACAGAGGTTCAATTGGCCTCCTGCCTTAGCTTTGCTGGGAACTGGCAGAACCTCCAAGGAAATGGGGGCGATCTGGTTATGTTGTAGCCAATGCACCCTCTGTCTTGCAGTGTGCAGTACCTTTAAGATTGCCGTACGGCCGCACACGTGCGCAACTTAAAGGGACCACTGCTTGTTCGTGGCTTATTTGTCCCTTGCGCAGCACATTCCTGATTTCTGTGCGGTTGCACAGCTTAGAGAGAACATTGATTGTATCTCTGCCATTTTTGAAAGTTACCTGGCTGCCTTTTACGGTGCATAACTGCCATTTGCTCCATACCAGGCAAATGATGGGTGAAGGATGGGAATCCCTCAGAGTCTCTGCTCCTGGGTCTCAATGGAGAGCTGAAAATGTTGTGGAGGCTGATACACAAAGAAAATGAAGCATATTAGCTTCCACATGCTAATGGGGTCCAGGTGCCAAGAAAACCTAAAGAAGAAAAATATATACTTTTTAAGAATTTGTCCTGATTTGTCTCCCTTGTTTAGGAGCTGATCGGAGCTCAGCAAACCCCTCCATGGGCAGTAAGGCGGATAAATGTTCACTGGCATGTGGCAGGTAGGCATGAAAAGATGCAATAGCATCTTCCTACCTCATGGAAATGAGGAGCCCTCCCAGTGACCCTGCAAACTCTAATGGGGATCTGTGTTGGACGGACATCAGCAGGCACAATCCTGGCACAACCACTAGGATTGTAGCCAGTGGAACTTTGGGACCATATTCCTTACATTAGTCTGCACAGAGGAAAAAGGTGGCTCAATATTCCAGATCCACTCATGCTACCTCAGGAATCTACATATATGTGGATATCAGTAAGGCATGTGATAAGAAGAAAACCAATGTTATTCAACATCTGCAACACGGGCACAACAATATATGAAGAGTTGGGCCAAAACATCAGATGCAAATCTGGGATTTAGGAAAGGAACTGGGGGCATAGCACAAACAAAAAAAATACTGGAAAATGCCACTCTCACTGCCCCTTACCCACCCTCCCTTTCTTACAGTGGCCCTAAATCAAATGGGATACATCAGAGAATCCTCAAAAAGATAAGAATAATGCATCACCCTAGTGAATATGGCTGTAACATGTCTGTTGGATGAATAGAGAATAAATGCAGCAGCTGTCCTTTCAAGTTAAAGGTAGAAGGTCAGCAGAATTATTTGATAAGTATCGGAGACAAGGCATTAAACATGACCAACAGCAAAATCAGTTTGCAGGGACAGGACTGAAGAAACTTGAAAGGATTTATATTTTTATCTATTCATTACAACAGGTTGGTACTGAAGCCATAACTATGTTCTGTATTTTAAACTTCAATGTGTTTTACATCTTCACATTCAGCACAAATAAAAAGTAAATATTTAGGAAACGTGTGATCACCAATTAGGCAAATGGACATCTTATCCCTGAAATCTTTTACAGGTTTCTCCCAGTTTTGCCACTGATTTTCTTTCCCTAACCCCATTTTCCTGAATATAGTGGGGGTAGTTTTCAACTTCACAGCCTCTTTCAAAGGCACAGGCATGATGGGCTGAATGGTCTCCTTCTCTGCTGTATGATTCTATGAATCTATGAATCTAGGTGGTAATACGGTGAAGGTGAAAATCAGATACATTCTATAATGGGCAGGCGAGCCACTCTGCCACATCACCAGCTGGGGGTGAAACTAAAAATTACCCACAGTACTCACACTGGGATATGATTCCACAGGTGGTGGCAACCTTCCAGTAATGTATCCAAATAAAAAAAAAATCTTTCAGCAGAGTTAGGCTCAGCTGTTCGGCCATGGTGGAATCATATGATACCACTGTACAGCAATTCAGAATCATACCTCTGGTTGACAATGCTGCCTTCCCCTCCCAAGCACCAGAATTCTTAAGTCAATTGTAATGCTCCAAACTAACTGAATGCAGACTGAGAACGAAACCTAGGGCATTCTTGAGCTGCATGATCCAGTACTACACCGCAAAGTGTACGTATCCACTGAATCATCAGGGAGTCCAAAGAATTCTATCATCTTGCAGAAAATCTTAGAAAAATGCACATATTGATGTGTGTTTTTTTACTGCATGCTGATGTCCTCTTCATGCCCTAGGAGTTATCCTTGCTGAAATCAACTGCACATCAGTCCTTATGAAGCTGAATTTATGTTGCTTTCTTTTTTCTCTTTAATTCCTCTATCTACAAAATATATATTGTGTAATGAAAGGGCAAATGAAACTTCATTCTTCATTTCTGAATACTTTTTCTGAGGTCAAAATTAATTTCATGTGAGGGAATGCAAAATTATCAAAAATATGAAAATCCTAATTTTTGAGACAGATTACTGCCCAAACATTCAGATCTCAAGTAAGAATTAAACTCAAGTCCTCTGGCACACAAATTATGCAGACAACACACTGTGATAGCTGCCTTGCTTACTGAACTAAAGCACTAGTCAAACACAAAGTTCCATTAAAACCTTCTTTGTTAAGACATTGCAGATTCCAATTTCAAAATTTGTTTCCAATTAAGGTGAGTACAATAGCATGTCAGATTTCAGGCAAAGTTTATTTTAATCACTTCAAGTGGTATTCTTAGTGTTATCCCTTTTGAAACTTTGGTGTTGTGACAATTAAATGCTCTAACTGCAGTTTTCAGAATGTGTATTTTCAGGCAAGCCCCCGCACCAGCCAAGACTGAGGCACATATTATTTCGCCAAGTGAACATTAAACTTAAAATTGCAAGCCCCTGACTGGAAAGACATTTGCATACTAACAGACAGTGTTGGAACAAGGGACCCAATCCTTGCTTCCCCAATACACAGAAGAAGTGGTCAGACCAGTTCAGTCACATGACTAGCTGGCTTTTTTTTAAAATTTGAAATCAGAATGCCGTTCTCTCCTGGACTGAAAACACCCCTCTCCTGGCTGCTTTCATCTCACTCTCACCAGCTTTGGAAGACACAGGAACCAAGAGAGAAAAGTCTCCTACTGTAAACAAGGTTTAAGAACAATACTAGGCCCCATTGAAAAGCAAGACTACTTACAAGTGGACTACAGTGAGCTCGAAGCATAGTAAACAAGAAACTCTTCTGATATTGCCTCAAACCACTCCATTTTATTTTTCTTCTGCTCCTTTCTGTCCCTACTTGCATGTGTGTATCGCATGTGCATGCTAACGTGGGTGCGTCATATATGCGTAGGCGTTAACCGTCTTAGAGTTTAAGTTTAAGGTTTAATAAATTTCACTTTTCTTCTTTAAACCTAAAAAAGCCTGCTTATGCTCATTTCTTTGCTTTATAATTGGAAAGTGGTGAACAAGGATTCACCAAAGGGGGAGCTCAAAATAGAGTGGCCAGAATTTTACCCCACCCCAACAAGCCGGATGGTGGCGGGGGGGTTGCGTAAAATGGAGCGGGAGGCTCCGGGAGGCTTTCCCAACCTGCTCCCACCTCCACCCCCCCCCTTTACCTTGGGCGGGGGAAGGGGGGAAACGGCCCGCCCGCCCCAGGCCAATCAAGGACCTTAGGTGGCCACTTAAGGGCCTTCGTCCACCTCCACACAGGTTTTACGTGTGGCAAGTGGGCATCCTGGAGCCGGGTATAAGCCGCTTGTGAAAACCAGGTGGCTGCGGTCACTCCTGGGCGGGGGCCTGCTCATTGGGCACAGGGTGCCCGAGTGAGGGCCTCCCCCGCTACCCCAACCATCCCCAGCACTGAACACGCCCCCCCTTTCCCCCAACCGACTGCCCTTGCCTCGCCGGGGCCCGACCGATTACCCCCGGCAAGGCAACCAAAACCTATCTGTCTTCCCGGCTTCATATCTTCGGCTGGGCTGCAGTCCCAGCAGTGGCCACCGCTCCCGGTGATACTGCTGGGACTAAGAGCTGCCAGCCCGCTGATTGGCCGGCGGCTCAATGACGTGGGACTTCCTCCCTCAAGCAGGAGGAAGTCCCACCTCGGAACAATTAAAGCCTGGGGAATTGTAAAATGTGGGTTGGATCCCCAGGCGAGATGGAAGTGGGTTCACCACCGACTTTTCAGTCGGTGGCCCGCTCGCATCCACTCAATGTGAATTCCCGGCCAGTGTGTTTAGTACTAAACCCTGTTACAATAAGACCAGGTGAAGACAGCAAAAGACCCCGAGATACCTTTCTCACCTGGTTGTTAACAGTATGCATTAGAGAAAGCACTGAAACAGGTCAGTGAACAGATCACTTTCATATTTAATGGAAAATAGTGTGTATTATTTCCACATTGTAGCCACAGATATGCAGAATAAATTTTGAAAAGAGTTGAAGCAACCCCCGATCCACCACCCTTACTGAATCAAATAATTTGTGCTGATGATGGATCTTTGAAAGAGCTAACCAATTAGTTTCACACTTCTATTCATCCCCATGGGCCTCCAAATATTTCCTTTTTCAAATATATATCCACATATTACAATCTTTGCTGTATTTTTAAAGGACAGAAAAATTCTAGGATTGAATGAGGAATACCTACCGTGAGCTTCTATTTCCTTCCCATTCTCCTTGAAAGAACTAGTAATTAGACGTAAAGTAATCACTGTTCCCCATCTCACACCAAGCAGATTGATCGCTATTGTTGTAAACCGAACTCGAGATCCCATTCACAGAATCACAGAATCATTACAGTGCAGGAGGAGGCCATTTGGCCCATCGTGTCCGCACTGGCTCTCTGAAATAGCAATTCACTCAGTTCCATTCCACCCTCTTCTCCCCGTAACCTTGCACATTCTTCCTTTTAGTCTAATTCCCTTTTGAATGCTTCAATTGAACCTGTCTCCACCACAATCTCAGGCAGTGCATTTCAGAGCTTAACCACTCACTGCGTGAAAAGGTTTTTCCTCATGTCACTTTTGCTTCTCTTACCAAATGCTTTAAATCTGTGCCTTCTCGTTCTCGATCCTTTCATGAGTGGGAACAGTTTCTCTCCATCTACTCCGTCCAGACCCTTATGATTTTGAATACCTCTATCAAATCACCTCTCAGCCTCCTCTTATCCAAGGAAAACAGTCCTAACTTCTCCAATTTATCTTCATAACTGAAGTTCCTCAACACTGGAACTATTCTCGTGAATCTTTCTTGTACTCTCTCCAACTCTCTCATGTCTTTCCTAAAATGCGGTGCCCAGAACTGGATGCAATACTCCAGCTGAGGCCGAACTAGTGTCTTATACAAGTTCAACATAATTCCTTGCTCTTGTACTCTATGCCCCTATTAATAAAGCCCAGGATACTGTATGCTTTATTAACCGTACTCTCAATCTGTCCTGCCACCTTCAATGACTTATGCACATATACACCCAGGTCCCTCTGGCAGGATCCCCAAGGACACATTGTACAGTGAGCTCGTCACTGGTATCAGACCCACCGGCCGTCCATGCCTCTGCTTTAAAGATGTCTGCAAATGCGACATGAAGTCCTGTGACATTGATCACAAGTCGTGGGAGTCAGTTGCCAGTGATCGCCAGAGCTGGTGGGCAGCCATAAAGGCAGGGCTAAAGTCTGGCGAGTCGAAGAGACTTAGCAGTTGGCAGGTAAAAAGACAGAGGCGCAAGGAGAGAGCCAACTGTATAACAGGCCCGGCAATCAATTTTATCTGCAGCGCCTGTGGAAGAGTCTGTCACTCTAGAATTGGACTTTAATGCCACTCCAGGCGCAGCTTCACAAACCACTGACCACCTCCAGGCGCTTACCCATTGTCTCTCGAGACAAGGAGGCCAAAGAAGCAGAAGAAGACACCCAGGTCCCTCTGCTCCTGCACCCCCTTTAGAATTGTACCTTTTATTTCATATTGTCTCTCCGTGTTCGTCCAATCAAAATGAATCACTTCACATTTCTCTGCATTGAACTTCATCAGCCACCTGATGTCCCTTGATCCTGCCTCCTGGATAATAATGGCTTGAGGGTGGGACAGAGCTGAGGAACTGACTCGTAGGCCAGTGGCACTGTTTTTAGTACCCACCTGTCTCCGATCCTGGCACAGATGGGGCCTGAAAATCAAGCCCATGGTCTGTAAGCTTTAGTATAAGTTGGCCACTTTCCAATTGGAATTTTTGTGTCTTAGAAGTATTTCTAACTTTCAACTGATGAAATGCTACTGACGAATGTAATGTATTTCTATATTTTGCTTGTGACAATGTAACAACGTAAACAAACACTTCCTTGAACTGGCCATGCTTGGTGTCCACTTTCTCTGTTGGTGCCACCAAATATATTTACAGAAAATGGTGATCAGGATGAGATCAAACTCTGTAAATACAGTAGGAACTGCAGTGAAGAAGGTCAGCGATGTTTCTACTTTAAACCTAAAAAACCCTGCTTATGCTCATTTCTTTGCCCCATAATTGGAAAGTGGTGATTAAGGGTGAGCTCAAAATAGAGTAGCTGGAATTTTACCCCACCCCAACAAGCCGGATGGTGGCAGGGGGTTGTGTAAAATGGAGCGGGAGGCTCCAGGAGGCTTTCCCGACCTGCTGCCACCTCCGCCCCCCTTTACATAGGGCGGGGTGGAGGGGGAAGGTCAGAAAATGGCCCGCCCGCCCCAGGCCAATCAAGGACCTTAGGTGGCCACTTAAGGGCCTTCGCCCACCTCCACATGGATTTTATGCGCGGCAAGCGGGCATCCTGGAGCGAGGAAAAGCCGCCTGTGAAAACCAGGCGGCTGCGATCATCCCTGGGTGCGGGGGAGGGGGGGGGGGGTGCTGCTTATCGGGCACAGTGATTTACATGCTCAGATGGTGGAGATTTTGGCTGGATTGTGCAAAACCTGAGCCTCAAACTGTCTCCTCAGTTGAATGGGATGCCACAGGGTCTTAGTAGGCATCAGATTCAAAGTGCTTATTTGGGTATGAGAATATTTTCAACCGCTGACTAGACTGGTTTTAGGTATCACTATTACGGTCAGCTGCAGTAAAGTGTTTACTGGGTTACTGTATCTTTGAAAACAGGACAATATGGCTGCATCCATGGGATACATCAAAAGGCTAGGCACGTATGTGAGGGCTCGAGAGCCATTCAGTTCGTATATTGAAAGATATATTGAAAGAGCTAATAACATTTTGGAACTTGAAGGTGCAAGTGAAGAGGTCAAAGACTCAGAATAAGGCAATTCTTGAGCGCAAGCAAGGAATTTTGCTAATGCAAAATAGCCCGAGAGTGTATGCAATACTAACAAACCTTCCTGTTCTCAACAAGGCAAAAGATGTGCCATTCAAAACAATCATCAACGAGTTGGAGGACCATTTCAACCCTAAGATAGCGGAAAACTACAAATTTGGAACCAGAAATCAGGAACGTAGTGAAACAATTTGGCATTGAAGAATTCATCATCATATTACAACTTTGGCACATTCTTAGACCATACATTACAAGACAGATTTAAGTGTGGATTGGTGGATGAAAGAATCCAGTTGAAGTTACTAAACACACAAAATTTTACATTTGAACTAGCATGTAAGATTGCTCTTTCTATAGAGATGGTATCAAAGAATGCTTGGGAATTTCATCCTATGTCAGTGACCAGTAGAGCTTCTATTCACTGTCAAAAGGCTTCCGCCAGGCCTAAAGTGGAAAGACCTAGTCAGAAGAGTGCTGGTGATAGCGGTTTAGCATCTTGGTTATCACTGTAAGGGCAACCATACAGCGCAAGCAGTTCAATACAGAAATGGCAACTGTTTAATTGACAAAAGAAAGACCATATTGCAACTGCTTGCCAAGTGAAGGCCAAAGCAGGAAAGGGAACCCATTTCAGTGGTAATAGAAAACAAGAACATCACAAGGGTGGACTTCACAGTCTTGAAGTGAATCCAGAGTGCCTAAGCAAAGAGGAGCTAGGGCTGTACAGCAATTCTGCCACGAGCTATCACCAAATTACAGAGACTTTATACAAAGGTGTTGGCAAATCAACAGTATGTCAACATGCTGCACAGTGGCACAGGGGCGGCACAGTGGCGCAGTGGTTAACACCGCAGCCTCACAGCGCCAGCGACCCAGGTTCAATTCTGGGTACTGTCTGTGTGGAGTTTGCAAGTTCTCCCTGTGTCTGCGTGGGTTTCCTCTGGGTGCTCCGGTTTCCTCCCACAGCCAAAAGACTTGCAGATTGATAGGTAAATTGGCCATTATAAGTTGCCCCTAGTATAGGTAGGTGGTAGGGGAATATAGGGACAGGTGAGGATATGGTAGGAATATGGGATTAGTGTAGGATTATTATAAATGGGTGGTTAATGGTCGGCACAGACTTGGTGGGCCGAAGGGCCTGTTTCAGTGCTGTATCTCTAAATAAATCTAAATGTACATCGATATGGCTGCAGATTGCTCCATTATGAGTAGAAGTATGTATGAGAGCAAATTCAGTGAAACAGTTCTGAGAACACAGTTCAGTTGAAAACCTACCCTGAGGTGTTAGAAATGTTCAGACAAATGGGGCTGGATTTAGTCGCATCGGCAGGGCTCCTGGTGCCGGACTGAAAAGGCAGCGGCGGATCCACGCCTTTCGGAGTGCCCCCCCACGCCCACCCGACAATTCTATTGTGCCTCCAAGGGCTCCCAGCCAATCGAGGGCTGGCAGCTCAGTAGTATCAGCAGCGCCACTGGGAATGGTGGCCACTGCTGGTACTACAGGAGGCCCAGCTCTGGAGAACCAGAGAGAAGATAAATGAGGCGGGGTCGCTGGGGCCAGTCCAGCAGGCCCTGGCATGAGTGCAGGGGAGGGTGGGTGTTATAGGAGGTGGGTTACTTGCCACCAGGGGCCCTCCATGGGCCACAGATTGCCCACAGAGGAGGCTCATCCCCCAAGCCTGCAGGGAGGTTGCCTTGTTTCCCTGGGTCACTTAAGGCCACTTAAGGATCTCAACTGGCCTCTGGGTGGGAAGGCAGTCCTTGGCCTTTTCCGGCCCCAACTTAATCACGTTGTGACGGGAAGGCGTAATTCTATGGGCCCCCTCTCGCCTCCTAGCCCATCTCTGGGGAGCCCATTAAATCCAGCCCAATGTCCAGTGCAATGTCCAATATAAGGGCAAATCCCTCAAGTTACCCATTGCTGTAGAGTGATATGTCAACAAACCAATATTAATGGGCAACGACTGGCTTCGCAAACTAAAGTTAGACTGGAAGCATGTTTTCTAAGTTGAGATGACCAGGAAGCTTGATCAGCTATTGAATAGTTACAGGAACATTTTCGAGGACACCGATGAAGGTACAATCAGTGTGAAAGTGCACATCTGAATCAGGCCTGATGAAAAATCAGTATATTCCAAGACTGGGGTGGTTCCTTATGCTCTCAAAACTCAGACTGAGGAGGAGCTAAAGAAGTGAGTGAGGAGGTCTGCTCGTGAAAACTGATCACAGTGATTGGGCAACCCAAATTGTAGTAGCGCCCAAGTCAGAGAAAACCATGAGACTATACAGGGACTTCTTCTTCTTCTTCTTTGGTCTCCTTGTCTCGAGAGACAATGGGTAAGCGCCTGGAGGTGGTCAGTGACTACAGGGACTACAAAGTCACAATCTACCAGGCAGTGGATGATGAACAGTATCTCAAGATTTGCATGCAGAGTTAGCATGATCCAAGCTATTCATAAGGTCGGATTGTCCCATGCTTATGCACAGTATTGTGAACTTTGACCAAGGATAGTTATAAACTTTGAGAGGAAATAGACAGGCTGGTGGAATGCATGGACACGTGGCAGATGAAATTGAATGCAGAAAAGTATGAAAAAAAGTGATTCAAGTTGGTAGGAAGAACGAGGAGAGGTAATATAAATTAAAGGGTATAATTCTAAAGGGTGTGCAGGAGTAGAGGGACCTTGGGGTATATGTGCACAAATCACTGAAGGCTGGAGGGCAGGTTGAGAAAGTGGTTAATAAAGCACAAGGGATCCTAGGATTTATAAGTGGGGCACAGAGTACAAGAACAAGGAGCTTATGATAAACCTGTACAAAACACTGGTTCGGCCTCAGCTCGAGTATTGTGTTCAATTCTGGGCACCACACTTTAGGAAGGATAATAAGGCATTAGACAATATCCAGAAAAGATTCACGAGAATGATTCAGGGATGAGGAACTTCAAACCTGTGGATAGGTTGGAGAAGCTGGGCCTGTGCTCCTTGAAGAAGAGAAGATTAAGAGGAGATTTGATAGAGATGTTCAAAATCATCAGGGGTCTGGACAGAGTAAATAGGGAGAAACTGTTCCCATTGGTGCAAGGATCCAGAACAAGAAGACACCGATTTAAGGTGATTGGCAAAAGAAGCAGCGGCAACATGAGGAAAATCATTTTTACGCAGTGAGTGGTTAGGATCTGGAATGCACTGCCTGATGGTGGTGGAGGCAGGTTCAATCAAAGCCTTCAAAAGAGGATAATTATCTGAAGTGAAAAAAATTGCAGGGCTATAGGGAAAAGGCGGGTGAGTGAGACCAGCTGAGTTGCTCTCGCAGAGAGCTGGCACAGACACAACATGCCGAATTGCCTCCTTCTGTGCTGTAACCATTCTATGATTCTATGAGCTCAATGTGGATCGAGAAGTCAGCAGTATATCAGAATAAACACACACATGATCTTACACTACCCTACATGAAATCTTCTCCAAAAATCGTCCAAGCTACAATGGATTTTGCAACAACTGCCACATGCTTTTGCAATCAGGATGATGTGCTGATCGCAGTTGCAACAGAGGAAGAGAGTCTTCACATGTCTAGAAGAGGTAAAAGTCGTAACAAGGTTTCCAAAGGTGAACCTGCGGAAGGATCATTAGGGTGGCGCAGTGGTTAGCACTGCAGCCTCACAGCTCCAGCAACCTGGGTTTGGTTCTGGGTACTGCCTGTGTGGAGTTTGCAAGTTCTCCCTGTGACTGTGTGGGTTTCCGCCGGGTGCTCCGGTTTCCTCCCACAGCCAAAGACTTGCAGGTTGATAGGTAAATTGGCCATTGTAAATTGCCCCTAGTGTAGGTAGGTGGTAGGAGAATTGTGGGGATGTGGTAGGGAATATGGGTTTAATGTAGGATTAGTATAAATGGGTGGTTGATGGCCAGCACAGACCCGGTGGGCCGAAGGGCCTGTTTCAGTGCTGTATCTCTCTATGACTCTATGTCAAAAAGGCTCAATGATCACAATGTGAAGTTGAAAAAGAGCAAGTGTGCTTTTGGGCAATGTGAGGTTGTGCAACTTGTCCTGAAAATCAATGAAAAAGGACTACAGCCAGTGAAAAAGATAAAACTATTGTCAATTCCCCAAAGCCAAAATATGTTTCTAGACATGATCCAATACTACTGGCGATTTATGCCTGAGCTTGCAATGGTATTAGCTCCACTACATAAGTTATTGAAGAAAGATGTGAAATGGGAATGGTCTAAAGCCGAAGGTGCTTATGATGCATGTAAGAGAAGCTTAACTAGTGATGCACTACTTCATTACAACACAAATCGTGACCTGAAGCTAGCATGTGATGCTTCAAACTTTGGAGTTTGAGCAGTGACTAGTCATGTAATGGATGATGGTCAAGAGAAGCCCATAGCCTCATGTACTCTGACCTAGAGTGAACGCAGCTACACGCAGATAGAAAAGCAAGTGCTTGGAATCATCAGAATCAAAAAATGGCACCAGTTTTTGTTGAGTTGAAACATCATGCTAGTTACAGATCATAAACCCTTAGTAGCTATTCTGGGATCAAAGTCTGCAATACTAATGATGGCAGTGTCAAAGATGCAGTGCTGCATCTCTCACTGTACGACTACAACAATTAATACCTCAATTTGAAGGAGAATGCCGCATTTGCCACATGAGGACTCAGCAGCAGGCTGTGAAGGTGCAATCTTCACAATAGGAGTAGTGTATGATGACTTTCTAATCACTGCAACTGAAATTGCAGCTGAAAGTCAGAAAGACACAGTGTTGAAAAGAGTCTATGAACTGACGTTGAATGGATGAACAGAATTTGACACGTATACAGACGAGGCACTGAAACCATTCCACAATCATTGCAATGCTTTGTCATGTGCACAGGGATGCATTAAGTGGGGTCATAGAATGGTGGTATCTAGTTCTTTGAGAGATAGAATTATGACAAAACTCCATACGGAACACGCAGGAATAGTCAGTATGAAATCCATTGCAAGAGGTTTTGTTTATTGTTCTGGTCTAGAAAGTGACCTAAAATCATTGGGGATTAGCAAATGAACTATCTGCTACAACTGTGGAATTAAGCTGCCTGAAACTCCTTTACAAACGTGGCCATGGTCGACTCGACCATTTCAAAGAGTTCATGTAGACTTTTGTGAGAAGGAAAATGACAATTTCATCGTACTCACCGATAGCCACTTGGTGATGGAGGTTGAGAGGAGGAGAGACGCCATGTTTTCACTGTGGGGAGCCAAGAGACCTCAAGGAATACCCTCTGAAGATGTTGGGAGCAGGTGGCAAGTGAAATCAACACCTCAAGTCTGGCCTTGAGGACCTGGCAACAGTACCACAGCACTCTCATTGTTCACCCAATGACCTCTCATGGTCGGGTGCCAGGAGAGGACCATTTAGATGGGGTACCTCTTTTTTTCTGAGCAGCCATCAAGTGGTGCAAGCACAGCATGCCCATGCTAGTGCCATTCCCAGCATGGGGTGTCATGCAGTCTGTGCCAGAAGTGCAGTGCATGCCATTTTCTGAGTGCAGGGCTTCCATAGCACAGGCAGCAGTGGCACTATGAAACACAATTTCAGGCCAAGGTAACTTGATTGATTTTTAAGGTGTTTCCTGCAGATAAAACTGACAGCTTGGAAGTATGATAGTCCATTTAAAGTGCATAAACTGGTTCAATTAGAGAATGTTCATCCAAAGTGAATGTCGCAGTCCTTAAAGGATTTACCAAGGTGTTAAGATACGCTCTTATTAAATTCATAGACGTGAAAAATATACATTTTATTTCTCAATTTTCTGTTTGGTGTCCAAGTCGATGCCTCCATTTCCTCTGGTTGCTCTGTAATTAATATCGCCACCAAGTAGAACCTATTTTCCTCCTCCTCCTCCCCCAACATATACTTAACCTGAGAAACATGTGGCAAACAGTACACACTCAAAGTCCTTTTATCTATATCTAAAATGCAATTGATTACGAGGGAGTTACAAAAAGTAGATGCCCTTTTGTTTACCAATAAGAATAAACAAAAGTATAGTAAGAGATTATGCGGTTTGACCCAATAAAGTAGCTCCTTCCAGCAGACCATGTATAATTTAGACAATTATGGACAGACTCTGATTTCTTTGATCTCCCGAGGGATGTAAAATATGACAGGTAACATTTCCAAGAAAAAACTGACATTTTTCTTTGACCTCCAAATGTAATCAAGCATAAATTCCAAGATATCAACCTAACATTAAAATGTACATTATTCAACCATGACTGGGTACATTCCACAGATGACATCCCCAAGTCCCCAGTGGATTGTGTTTCTCAGAATATTTAATCATCCATGTCTCTACTGATACCTTTAACCATCGATTCTGTGGTTAATGAGGTATTTATCTGTTTGTTTTTGAAATCTGTTGAATTACATAAAATGCTTTTGGTAGGATTCTAGTCCAGGTATTTAGTATTTGTGAAAAATACTAATTTTTGAAAATATTTTTGGTGAGCTTATGCAGCAAAAATTACTTTCCTTGTTACAGTGCATCTAAACTACATTCATAATCTTAGTTTTATTTGTACAAGACCAACATATCACAAATTGTTACAAACTCAAGTCTGCCTTACATAACTTCTCTGGTTCAAGGGTGTCAGCTACTCCCTTAAGTGTTCGAAGCATCTTATTTTTATGGGAGTTAACACACTGTGTTCTATATCTACTTGTTGGGACGTAACAATAGCATCCCCTTGTAAACTGCACCAGACACTCGTGTCTCTCGTGTATTTCTTCAATCTCTCTGAAGGCAGACCGAGTGAACGTGTTGAAATGAGACTTGATGTGAATCATCAATCTGCTTTACTACTCAATATGGTGAATAGCCAAGAGCACTTCTTATGATAACATTTATTCATTCATTTCAAGCAGACTATATTGTGTGACAACAACCTATATGCATTGAAAATACTGGATTCTCTCCAAATAGTTCCATTTAAAATTATAACTAAGATAACAAAGAACAAAGAACAGTACAGCACAGGAACAGGCCATTCGGCCCTCCAAGCCTGCGCCGATCTTGATGCCTGCCTAAACTAACACCTTCAGCACTTCCGGGGCCCATATCCCTCTATTCCCTTCCTATTCATGTATTTGTCAAGATGTCTCTCAAACGTCGCTATCGTATCTGCTTCTACTACCTCCCCTGGCAGCAAGTTCCAAGCACTCACCACCCTCTGTGTAAAAAACTTGCCTCGCACATCCCCTCTAAACTTTGCCCCTCGCACCTTAAACCTATGTCCCCTAGTAACTGACTCTTCCACCCTGGGAAAAAACTTCTGACTATCCACTCTGTCCATGCCGCTCATAACTTTGTAAACCTCCATCATGTTGCCCCTCCACCTCCGTCGTTCCAGTGAAAACAATCCAAGTTTTTTCAACCTCTCCTCATAGATAATGCCCTCCAGATCAGGCACCATCCTGGTAAACCTCCTCTGTACCCTCTCCAAAGCCTCCACGTCCTTCTGGTAGTGTGGCGACCAGAATTGCACGCAATATTCCAAGTGTGGCCTAACTAAGGTTCTGTACAGCTGCAACATGACTTGCCAATTTTTATCCTCTATGCCTCGACCGATGAAGGCAAGCATGCCGTATGCCTTCTTGACTACCTTATCCTCCTGCGTTGCCACTTTCAGTGACCTGTGGACCTATACGCCCAGATCTCTCTGCCTGTCAATACTCCTAAGGGTTCTGCCATTTACTGTATACCTCCCACCTGCATTAGACCTTCCAAAATGGATTACCTCACATTTGTCCAGATTAAACTCCATCTGCCATTTCTCCGCCCCAGTCTCCAACCGATCTATATCCTGCTGTATCCTCTGACAATCCTCATCATTATCCGCAACTCCACCAACCTTTGTGTCATCAGCAAACTTACTAACCAGACCAGCTACATTTTCCTCCAAATCATTTATATATACTACAAACAGCAAAGGTCCCAGCACTGATCCCTGCGGAACACCACTAGTCACAGCCCTCCATTCAGAAAAACACCCATCCACTGATACCCTCTGTCTTCTATGACCGAGCCATTTCTGTATCCATCTTGCCAGCTCACCTCTGATCCCGCGTGACTTCACCTTTTGTACCAGTCTGCCATGCAGGACCTTGTCAAAAGCTTTACTAAAGTCCATATAGATAACATCCACTGCCCTTACTTCATCAATCATCTTCGTCACTTCCTCAAAAAACTCAATCAAATTAGTAAGACACGACCTCCCCTTCACAAAACCATGCTGTCTCTCGCTAATAAGTTCGTTTGTTTCCAAATGGGAGTAAATCCTGTCCCGAAGAATCCTCTCTAATAGTTTCCCTACCGCTGACGTAAGGCTCACCGGCCTATAATTTCCTGGATTATCCTTGCTACCCTTCTTAAACAAAGGAATAACATTGGCTATTCTCCAGTCCTCTGGGACCTCACCTGTAGCCAATGAGGATGCAAAGATTTCTGTCAAGGCCCCAGCAATTTCTTCCCTTGCCTCCCTCAGTATTCTAGGGTAGATCCCATCAGGTCCTGGGGACTTATCTACCTTAATGCTTTGCAAGACACCCAACACCTCCTCCTTATTGATAATGAGATGACTGAGACTATCTGCACTCCCTTCCCTAGGCTCATCATCCACCAAGTCCTTCTGTTTGGTGAATACTGATGCAAAGTACTCATTTAGCACCTCGTCCATTTCCTCTGGCTCCACACATAGATTCCCATCTCTGTCCTTGAGTGGGCCAACCCTTTCCCTGGTTACCCTCTTGCTCTTTATATATGTATAACACCTCTCCACTGTCATCCAGGTTGTTGAGACTGCACTTACCCAGTTCTATTCTTATACATCCAATCATAGTCAGAAAATCACCTGCAATGGTTTCTCTTCCCCCTCCCACACCACTACCTCTGGTGTCCCTCAGGTATTTATCCTTGACCCCTCCTATTTCTCACCTACATGCTGTCCCTCGCACATCATCGAAAACACAGTGTCAGTTTTCACATGTACGCTGTCGACACTCAGCTCTACCTCACCACCATCACTCTCTTGACTCCCCCACTGTCTATAAATTACCAGACTGCTTATTTGACATCTAGCACTAGATGTGAAGAAATTTTCTTCAACCAAATATTGGGAAGACTGAAGCTATTGTCTTTGGACCCGACCACAAGCTCCATTCCCTAGCCATTGACTCCATCCCTCTCTTTGACAATTGTCTGAGGCTGAACCATATTGTTCACAACCTTAGTATCATATTTGACCGTAGCTGAGCTTCTGAACACATATTCCTGCCATCAGTAAGACCTCCTATTTCCACCTTGCCAAAATCACCCGACTGCGCCCCTGCCTCAGCTGATCTGTTGTTGAAACCCTCATTCACATCTGTGTTACTTCTAGACTTAACTATTGCAATGCACTCCTGGCTGGCCTCCCACATTCCACTCTCCATAAACATGAGATAATTTAAAACTCTACTGACTGTGTCCTAACTCACACCAAGTCCTGTTCACCCATCTCCTCTGCGTTACATTGGTTCCCTGTTCAGCAATGCCTTGACATTAAAATTCCAATCCTTTTTTCAAATCCTTCCATAGCCTTGCCCCTCCCTGTCTCTGTGATCTCCTCCAGCCCCACAACACTCCGAGATAGCTGAGCTCCTCTCATTCTGGCCTCTTGTGTATCCCTGATTTATTCACTCCACCATTGATGACCGTGCCTTCAGTTGCCAAGGCCCGAAGCTTTGGAATTCCCACCCTAAACCTCTATGCCTCTCTTCCTCTCTTTCCTCCTTTAAGACGCTGGTTAAAATCTACCTCTTTGGGTAAGTTTTTAGTTATCTGCCCCGATATTGCCTGATGTGGCTCAGTGTCCAATTTTGCTTTATAACTCTCCTGTGAAGTGCCTGGGACATTTTATTATATTAAAGGTGCGATATAAATACAAGTCTTTGTTGTTGTTGTGGACAAGAGTTATGAGGCATATTGTCAAATGATAGCCCTTGTTACCCAGTACCCACCCTCTGGTTTGTTGTGATGACTCAAATGCAGAAAAAACAGGGACTGCTGCGGAATGAAGGAATCATGACTGCTGCCGGAATATCGGGCATTGACCTGCATGATTCTTTGTGTATGGTCACATATCAGCTGGACATTAAGGGAGTGGAATCCCTTTCAGTTGTGGTGCATCTTAGAGTGAACATGCTGTCATTAGCACCCTGCACTATGGGGAAGCCTGCAATTCTGAAATTAAAAATTAAAAGTTCAGTGTAAAGTTGGTGATGTACTTGATCCACAACATCAAGATGATGGGAAAATAAAATCTAGTGCATGAATACAAAGATAAAACAATGTGTCTGGAGTGGCAGAGATACCAAATGACAATATTGTTAAACACTGACCACCTCCTGACCCAACATACTCTGGCACATCCAGGCACTTCCACTGGAATGTCAGCTCCAAGGATTTCCAGCTCCAATATTTTTAGTCCCTTCAGATTCATCGCACCATTCAAATTCTCAATACACCCATAGACATCATATCCTGGATACTTTTGGGTAATTTTAATGATGGCATTGGATTTACTGTCTCAAGCTTTCAGGATTAAAATGTTAAAATACGTGCCCTAATTGTAGCACAGGCATGTATTAGTATAAAGCCAACATTTTGAACAGACACTGTTTAAGAATCCAGATAGTCGGCTACACCATCTTCAGAATTCTAATATTAAAAGCAGCCAGCACGCTTTTTGACATGGGAACTTTTCACTGGCAGGCAAAACTGTGTGCATGGCCGGAATTTTACCTTAGGTGGATGGGAGCTGTCCAGCGACTGAACAGTTGGTTGCAAACCCGCATCCGCCTCGCCTCAGGATCCAACCCGTATTTTGCAGGTCCCCGGGCTTCAATTAGTGTGAGGCGGGACTTCCACCCACTTGAAGTAGGAAGTCCCGCCTAATAGAGCTGCCGGCCAATCAGCGGGCCAGGAAGGAAGGTAATCGGTCGGGCCCCGGCGAGGCAAGAATGCTTGATTGGGGGAAGGGGGGAGGGGGCGTGTTGGGCCTTGGGGGTGAACAAAGAACAATACAGCACAGGAACAGGCCATTCGTCCCTCCAAGCCTGCGCCGATCTTGATGCCTGCCTAAACTAAGACCTTCTGCACTTCCGGGGACATATCCCTCTATTCCCATCCTATTCATGTATTTGTCAAGATGCCTCTTAAACTTCGCTATCGTACCTGCTTCCACCATCTCACCCGGCAGCAAGTTCCAGGCACTCACCACCCTCTGTGTAAAGAGCTTGCCTCGCACATCCCCTCTAAACTTTGCCCCTCGCACTTTAAACCTATGTCCCCTAGTAACTGACTCTTCCACCCTGGGAAAAAGCTTCTGACTATTCACTCTGCCCATGCTGCTCATAACTTTGTAAACCTCTATCATGTCGCCCCTCCACCTCCGTCGTTCCAGTGAAAACAATCCGAGTTTAACCAACCTCTCCTCATAGCTAATGCCCTCCAGACCAGGCAACATCCTGGTAAACCTCTTCTGTACCCTCTCCAAAGCCTCCACGTCCTTCTGGTAGTGTGGCGACCAGAATTGCACGCAATATTCTAAGTGTGGCCTAACTAAAGTTCTGTACAGCTGCAGCATGACCTGCCAATTTATATACTCTATGCCCCGACTGATGAAGGCAAGCATGCCGTATACCTTCTTGACTACCTTATCCACCTGCGTTGCCACTTTCAGTGACTTGTGGACCTGTACGCCCAGATCTCTCTGCCTGTCAATACTCCGAAGGGTTCTGCCATTTACTGTATACTTCCCACCTGTATTAGATCTTCCAAAATGCATTACCTCACATTTGTCCGGATTAAACTCCATCCACCATTTCTCCAACCGATCTATATCCTTTTGTATCCTCTGAATCCTCATCACTATCCGCAACTCCACCAACCTTTGTGTCGTCCGCAAACTTACGAATCAGACCAGCTACATTATCCTCCAAATCATTTATATATACTCCAAACAGCAAAGGTCCCAGCACTGATCCCTATGGAACACCACTAGTCACAGCCCTCCATTCAGAAAAGCACCCTTCCACTGCTACCCTCTGTCTTCTATGACCGAGCCAGTTCCGTATCCATCTTGCCAGCTCACCTCTGATCCCGTGTGACTTCACCTTTTGTACCAGTCTGCCATGCGGGACCTTGTCAAAGGCTTTACTAAAGTCCATATAGACAACATCCACTGCCCTTCCTTCATCAATCATCTTCGTCACTTACTCAAAAAACTCAATCAAGTTAGTGAGACACGACCTCCCCTTCACAAAACCATGCTGCCTCTCGCTAATAAGTTCGTTTGTTTCCAAATGGGAGTAAATCCTGTCCTGAAGAATCCTCTCTAATAATTTCTCTACCACTGACGTAAGGCTCACCGGCCTATAATTTCCTGGATTATCCTTGCAACCCTTCTTAAACAAAGGAAGAACATTGGCTATTCTCCAGTCTCTGGGACCTCACCTGTAGACAATGAGGATACAAAGATTTCTGTCAAGGCCCCAGCAATTTCTTCCCTTGCCTCCCTCAGTATTCTACGGTAGATCCCAGCAGGCCCTGGGGACTTCTCTACCTTAATGCTTTGCAAGACGCCCAACACCTCCTCCTTTTTGATAACGACATGACCCAGACTATCTACACTCCCTTCCCTGGACTCATCATCCACCAAGTCCTTCTCTTTGGTGAATACTGATGCAAAGTACTCATTTAGTACCTCGCCCATTTCCTCTGGCTCCACACATAGATTCCCATCTCTGTCCTTGAGTGAGCCAACCCTTTCCCTGGTTACCCTTTTGCTCTTTATATACGTATAAAAAGCCTTGGGATTTTCCTTAATCCTGTTTGCCAATGACTTTTCGTGATCCCTTTTAGCCCTCCTGACTCCTTGCTTAAGTTCCTTCCTACTGTCTTTATATTCCTCAAGGGCTTCGTCTGTTCCCAGCCTTCCAGCCCTTACGAATGCTTCCTTTTTCTTTTTGACTAGGCTCACAATATCCCGCATTATCCAAGGTTCCCGAAACTTGCCAAACTTATCTTTCTTCCTCACAGGAACATGCTGGTCCTGGATTCTAATCAACTGACGTTTGAAAGACTCCCACATGTCAGATGTTGATTTACGCTCAAACAGCTGCCCCCAATCTAAATTCTTCAGTTCCTGCCTAATATTGTTATAATTCGCCTTCCCCCAATTTCGTACCTTCACCCGAGGACTACTCTTATCCTTATCCACAAGTACCTTAAAACTTATGGAATTATGGTCACTGTTCCTGAAATGCTCCACTACTGAAACTTCGACCACCTGGCCGGGCTCATTCCCCAATACCAGGTCCAGTACGGCCCCATCCCTCGTTGGACTAGTTTTTAGTTTAGAGATACAGCACTGAAACAGGCCCTTCGGCCCACCGAGTCTGTGCCGACCATCAACCACCCATTTATACTAATCCCGCACTGATCCCATATTCCTACCACATCCCCACCTGTCCCTATATATTTCCCTACCACCTACCTATACCAGGGGCAATTTATAATGGCCAATTTACCTACCAACCTGCAAGTCTTTTGGCTTGTGGGAGTAAACCGGAGCACCCGGAGAAAACCCACGCAGACACAGGGAGAACTTGCAAACTCCACACAGGCAGTACCCAGAATTGAACCGGGGTCGCTGGCGCTGTGAGACTGCGGTGCTAACCACTGTCTACATATTGTTTCAAGAAGACCTCCTGGATGCTCCCTACAAATTCTGCCCCATCCAAGCCCCTAGCACTAAGTGAGTCCCAGTCAATATAGGGGAAGTTAAAATCACCCACCACTACAACCCTGTTACCTTTACATCTTTCCAAAATCTGTCCAAATATCTGCTCCTCTACCTCCCGCTGGCTGTTGGGAGGCCTGTAGTAAACCCCCAACATCGTGACTGCACCCTTCCTATTCCTGAGCTCCACCCATATTGGTGGTTGGGGTAGCCTTCCATTCGGCACAGGATGCCAGACCATGAGGGCCACCCCGGGATGCTCAGAAGCAGCCTGCTTTCGTTAGCTGGCTTCTCCCAGTTCCTGGATGCCCACATGCCACGCGTAAAATCCCCATGGAGGTGGGCGAAGGCCCTTAAGTGGCCATTAAGTGGCCACTTAAGGGCCTTCATTGGCCTGGGGCGGGCGGGCCGTTTTTCACTGCTGCTGCCCTGTGCAAAGTGGCGGTGGAGGCGGGCGCAGGTTGGGAAGGCATCCCGGTGCCTCCCGCTCCATTTTACGCCACCACCCCGCCACCATCCCGCTCGTCGGGGTGGCATAAAAGTCCGGCCCATATGTTTCAATGGGTATGTAGAGGATCCTGCCTTTTCTAAATGGCAAATGGTATGAGCAGGCAGTGCAATTATGGCACTCCTCCAACAGAACAGTTAAAACTGCACCCAAATGATAGATATAAATGGAGTACAGAATATAAGATGTCAATATATTAACTAAGATACAAAGTGACATTTCAATAAAAATGTTCTTTTTCATTTAAATCACAGGAAATAAACTATCTTAAAATATATGAGCTATTTTTTCCAGTTGATTAGCTGTTAGAGTTGATAAATCAGCAATTCATAAACTAAATGTTACATCTCTACTTCAAAAGATTTCCCAAAAGCCGAGTTTCTTTGTCACAGAATCAGGTCCCTAAGCAGAGAGAAGGTGAAAGCAACACTCAAGCAACTTCAGCATCAAGCTGGTAATTACTGAATATGTTAAAGTGCTGTGATCAGAAATTGTCAGGGAGAAGCCTAGAGGAATCTACAATAACTTCCCCAAAAGTTTAATTGAACAGATGTGCATCTCATGTAATTGATTTCTCCATCTCACAAAAAGCAGGTTAACATGAGGTAAAGAGAGATAACATGCTTTAAGTGGATTAAGAATCATCACTAGGAAATCCCTGGACAATAGGCTGAATACTAAATTAAATGGCCCATTTGCTAGGTTGTGAATAAATACGAAAGTCCACATTTGTTATGCAAATATATTTTTGTAGTCACAGAAGAAATGAGAAAATTAATCGTTTTTTTCATACTTTGGTTTTGCATTTTTGGCCTTCATCGTAAACTAGTTGCCACATTGATCCTGAAAATTGTAGGTTGTGGACATACAGCAATGGCTTTCACATACATACATACATTATCCAGCAGAAACACTGCAGACAGTATATTCTGGCCAATGGTATTTTCCCAGCTTTGTTTGCCTACCATTTGCTTAGTAACTATTTGCAGGAGGATATTCCTTTCTGCCTATTGTTAGATTAAAGGATACGGATTTCATGGCAACATCCTCATGAAATTAACTAAATGGGGTTTCAGTCTGTTTCTGGAGATAGGTATGTGTGAACGTGCCCAAGCGAAAGATTTCCATCATTAGTCCTTTTGTTCTATTGAAGCTGAAATGCTATTTCAGAGGGAATGCTGTCAATATGTTCTATTATGCTAAGAAAACTATATTTTCATATCTTTCTGATGCAGGTGAGGAAGAGCTGAGGTAGAATGTAACCTTAAAACATGCTCTTCACGTTTTGATATCTGATTTTGATATCTGAGGAAATTATGATAAAATTGGAATATCAAACTATCTCTGCTAATCACATGTTAAAGATTGATGTTTATGCCACTCATGAGGACTTTCTGTGACCCCATTATTTAAGTGTTAGATTTGAGTGTCTGTGGCTTTACTGGTGATACTGGGGTGCCCACCCTGTGGACCCATGGGATTTTGCAGCAGTATCTAACCATTCTGTTGCAGGGGGTACAGACTGCCCTGAACAAAGATTTAAAGGGAACTGCAGATCCTTTCTGCTCCTCACTGGTGGATCCAACATTCAAATTGCAACTGCCTGCAACAGAACATAGATTGGCTAGCAGAATAGGCAGACGGGTGTGATGTAATGCATTTCGGCAGAAGGAATAGGGAGATGCAATATATAGTTAATGTGGCACAATTCTAAAGAGTGTGTAGGGACAGAGGGACCTGGGGGTGCATATGCATCGATCTTTGAAGGTGGCAGGATATGTTAAGTGAGCAGCTAGTAAAGCATATGGGATCTTGGGCTTCATAAATAGAGACATTGAGTACAAGAGCAGGGAGGTTTATGCTGAATCATTATAAAGCTCTGGTTCGACTCCAACTGGAGTATTGCGTTCAGTTCTGGTCACCACACTTCAGGAAGGATGTGAGAATCCTTGAGAGGGGGCAGAGGAGATTTACCAGAATAGCTCCAGGGTTGGGAGATATTAGTTACAAGGTTAGGTTTGAAAAGCTGGGGTTGTTCTTCTTAGAGCAAAGGAGTTTGGGAGGAAATTTAATAGAGGTGCACAGGATTATGACAGGCTTCGATAAGTTAGACAAGAAAAAACTGTTCCCATTAACAAATGGTACAAGGACTAGAGGATACAGAATGAAAGCTTTGGGCAAGAGATGCAGGGGGACTATGAGGAAGAACTTTTTTGCGCAGGGAGTTGTAATGACCTGGAACTCGCTGCCCACAAGGGTGGTGGAAGCAGAGACACTGAATGAAACTGCATGGGCACTTGAAGGAAATAAACTTGCAGGGCTACAGTGATCGAGTTGGGGAGTGGGACTGACTGGATAGCTCCATGGAAAGCTGGCACAGACCCGATGGGCTGAATGGCCTCCTTCTGTGCCATAAATAACTCTATGACGCTATGATCTCTCTTGGATCAACTGCCATTTGAATATGGCACTGTGAGGCCCAAAAACAGCTCTGTACTTTTGTTGAGTAAAATACAGAACAGGCGATATTTCTAGGGGACAATGACACCATCGCTAAAAGTGACATCAGGGTATGTGGCGGTGAGGGGGTGCTGTTGGTGGGGGGTGTGGAGATGGTGGGCTCGGATCAGAAAGGGTGACAAGGGAGGAGAATCATAGAATCTTACAGCACAGAAGGAGTCCAGTCATCCCATCGTGCCTCTGCCAACTCTTTAAAAGAGCTGTCCAATAGTCCTACTGCCCCCGTTCTTTCCCTATAGCTCTGCAAATTTTTCCTTTTCAGCTATATGTACAATTCACTCTTGAAAGTTATGACTGAATCTACTTCAACTGCCCTTTCAGGCAGTGCATTCCAGCCCCACTTCCAATGAGGATTTTTTGTTTGTAGTTAATCTTCATTTTTAAATTCTTATCATTGTTTTCAAATCCCTCCATGGCCTCGCCCCTCCCTATCTCTGTAATCTCTTCCAGCCCCACATCCCTCCAAGATATCTGTGCTCATCTAATTCTGGCCTCTTAAGCATTGCTAATTTTAATCACTTCAGCGTTGGTGGCCGTGCCTTCAGCTGTCAAGTCCCTAAGCTGTGGAATTTCCTCCCCACACCACTCCGCCTCTCTACCTCACTCCTTAAAACCTACCTCTTTGATCAAGCCTTTGGTCATCCGACCTAAAATTTCCTTATGTGGTTCAGTGCCATATTTTGTTTTATAATAATCAATTATTTATTGATCAATACACCTTAACCTGAAATTGTTGCATTCGCTCGCTCGCATACACATACATACACACAAAAACACACACACACACACACACACACACGAAGAGACAGATAGAGAGGAAAAAGGGGTAAGTGATTATAAGTGGAGGGTAAGTTTTGGAGGGGGGGGGGGTGGGTGTCACGGTAAACCTGTTGAATTGTCTTGGAAGCCAAGTTCTTGTGGGTAGCAGGCCTGAGGTGTTTGTAAATTTCTCTCTTGTTTGAAAGTTCAGTTGAAGACAGTGGAGCACTTCTAGTTCACTGCTGTATCGGTGTAGATGTAGAATTCTACAGCAGGGAGTTGCCTTCTTGTTTGATGGAAACATGCTGCTTTCTGGGCGTCTCTCTCTCTCTAGGTTGTTTTTTAGGGTAAAGATGTGTTACATCTTGCCTCTGCTGGAAAGACAGGTATTTTCTTTCCTGTAGTGATTGACAATGGCAAGGATATGGCTACTTCAAGCCTTCTTTGTTTCAGAAGAATTATTTAATGCAGAAGGGTCTCTTGATGGGTTCTGGATGAGAATAATCTGGTTACATTGTTTCCACTTCACACCTTCTTTGTTTCACAAAAGAAATTCAATTCGGGAATATTTTAGGATGGGTGCAATTGACACCTCTTATCTTTGAAGATTTTCCTTTGTCCCTGTCGGACAGTTTGTATTTACAAAGGCCAAGTCTTTTTCCTCCGGTGGTCATTTTTGGAGCACATTGTTCAATTTTTAAGAGAAGATCCATTTCTTAAAAGACAAAATCAGTTTTTATAACTCTTCCGTTTTTGTCCATACTTTTTCATCGTCACACTTCTTGTACATGTGACATGTTGGTCAAACTTCTTTTTCTTGTTGTGGAGGGAAGAGTGTTGTATTTGTTTTTGATTTCATAACCTCACACGGAAGTGATGAAATGATGGATCTTGCTCCAATTTGCAGCATTATACCATGTTTGCAAACAGAAGGAAATTGTTTTACCAATTATTATTTAATGAAAATGGTGGCACTGCAGTTTTAACATTCTTCTGTTTATCTTTTTTCTGATTTTATTTGGGAAAATGTTTATGTACAAACGTTGACAGCAATGTCAGGTCAATCTTTCTCGAGGACAACATGAGTAAACTGAAGCAGAATGGCCTCATATTATGACTTGTATCCTTCCACAAGGGCCCACATCTTCATGTCTGTTCCAACAGAACATGTTGTTAATGGTATCAGCATGGACCTTTCTCATTTTTTAATACGGTCAGAAATTGCTTTGACTGTGATGATTTAAGTTCTATTTCGTAAAAAGAGCCTTTCATGGTGGTTATCTCTTTCAAACCTCAAAAATTATTTGACATACTGTTTATTAAACAAGAACAAAGCAATGTGCTAAATTAGTACATTACGTTATAGGGTAAAAAGGAAACTTGAATACATCACAAAATCAATAAAATGATGAATGAAGCGAATGATAATTCAACCCGCGTCTAGTCAAAGTGCTGCCCAGATATTCTAAAACATAACAAAACACTTAGTCTTTCAACAAAATAAACTGAACAGCATCCTGATGAATAGATTAAAGATTTTTATATAAATGTTTTGTTTCTGTTCTATGCTCAATTAAACTTTGCACATTTATTTAACAGTGGGGTACTAATCGTTGACCCAAATAGCTTACTTATTGGCTCATAATTCAAAATAGATATTGACACCTTGCATTGCACAGTTGATACAATAGACTTTAGGGTTATGGTAAGAGTGTTGGGGTGAGAGAGTGGAGCAAGGGCGTAGGGGCTAGGGCGTTGGGAAGAGGTTTTGGGTGAGGGCGTTGGGGCGAGAGTGAGGTGGTTGGGCTGAGGGTGTTGGGATGAGGGTAAGGGAATTCAGAGTGAGGGTATTGGGATAAGGGTGAAGGAGTTCGGGGTGAGGGTGTTGGGGATAGGGTGTTGGGGAGAGGGCGAGGGTGTTTGGGGTGAAGGTGTTTGGGCTGAGGGTGCAGGAGTGAGGGTGTAGGAGTGAGGGTGTAGGGGTGAGGGTGTAGGGGTGAGGGTGTAGGGGTGAGGGTGTTGGAGTGAGGGTGTTGGAGTGAGGGTGTTGGAGTGAGGGTGTTGGAGTGAGGGTGTTCGGATGAGGGTGTTCGGATGAGGGTGTTCGGATGAGGGTGTTCGGATGAGGGTGTTCGGATGAGGGTGACGGTGTTTGGGGTGAGGGTGTTTGGGTGAGGGTGTTTCGGGTGAGGGTGTTTCGGGTGAGGGTGTTGGGGTGAGGGTGTTCGGGTGAGGGTGTTCGGATGAGGGTGTTCGGATGAGGGTGTTCGGATGAGGGTGACGGTGTTTGGGGTGAGGGTGTTTGGATGAGGGTGTTTCGGGTGAGGGTGTTTCGGGTGAGTGTGTTGGGGTGAGGGTGTTCGGATGAGGGTGTTCGGATGAGGGTGTTGGGGTGAGGGTGAATGTGTTTCGGGTGAGGATGTTTGGGGTGAGAGTGTTTAGAGTGGGGTTGTTTGGGGTGAGGATGTTTGGGGTGAGGGTGTTGGGGTGAGGGTGTTGGGGTGAGGGTGTTGGGGTGAGGATGTTTGGGGTAAGGGTGTTTGGGGTAAGGGTGTTTGGGGTGAAGGTGTTGGGTTGAGGATGTTTGGGATGAGGGTTTTTGGGTGAGGGGTTTGGGATGAGGGTGTTGGGGTGACGGTGTTGGGGTGAGGGTGTTGGGGTGAGGGTGTTTGGGATGACAATGTTTGGGTGAGGGTGTTTGGGGCGAGGGTGTTGGGGCGAGGGTAAGGGAGTTCAGAGTGAGGGAGTTGGGAAAAGGTTGAGGGAGTTTAGGGTGAGGGTGCTGGGGTTAGGATGTTGGAGTGAGGGTGTTGGGGTGAGGGTGTTGGTATGACGGTGTTGGTGTGAGGGTGTTTGGGATGAGGGTGTTTGGGGTGGGGGTGTTTGGGGTGAGGGTGCTTGGGATGAGGATGTTGGGATGAGGGTGTTTGGGATGAAGTTGTTTGGGATGTGGGTGTTTGGGATGTGGGTGTTTGGGATGAGGGTGTTTGGGATGAGGGTGTTTGGGATGAGGGTGTTTGGGATGAGGGTGTTTGGGATGAGGGTGTTGGGATGAGGGTGTTGGGATGAGGGTGTTGGGATGAGGGTGTTGGGATGAGGGTGTTCTGATGGTGTTTGGGGTGAGGGAGTTTGGGATGAGGGTATTTGAGGTGAGTGTGTTTGGGATAAGGGTGTTTGGGGTGAGGGAGTTTGGGATGAGGGTATTTGGGGTGAGTATGTTTGGACTAAGGGTGTTTGAGGTGAGGGAGCTTGGGGTGAGTGTGTTTGGCCTGAGTGTGTTTGGCCTAAGGGTGTTTGGGGTGAGGAAGTTTGCGATGAGGGAATTTGTGATGAGGGTGCTTGGAATGAGGGTGCTTGGAATGAGGGTGCTTGGATGAGGGTCTTTGGCGTGAGCGGGCTGGGATGAGGATTTTTTGGGTGAGGGGTTTGGGATGAGGGTGTTGGGGTGACGGTGTTGGGGTGACGGTGTTGGGGTGACGGTGTTGGGGTGACGGTGTTGGGGTGACGGTGTTGGGGTGAGGGTGCAGGGTTGAGGGTGCAGGGTTGAGGATGTTGGGGTGAGGGTGTTTATGGTAAGGGTGTCTGGGATGAGGGTGTTGGAATGACTGTGTTTGGGTGGGTGTTGGGATGAGGGTGTCGGGGTGAGGGTGTTGGGGTTAGGGTGTCTGGGATGAGGGTGTCTGGGATGAGGATGTTGGGGTGATGGTGTTTGGAATGAGGGTATTTGGGGTGTGGGTGTTTGGGATGAGGGTGTTTGGGATGAGGGCATTGGGATGAGGGCATTGGGATGAGGGTATTGGGATGAGGGTATTTGGGGTAAAGGTGTTGGGATGAGAGTGTCGGGAATGAGGATATTTGAGGTGTGGGTATTGGGGTGAGTATCTCGGGGTGAGGATGTTAGGGGTGAGGATGTTGGCCTGAGGGAGTTGGGATGAGGGTGTTTGGGATGAGGGTGTTTGGGATGAGGGTGTTTGGGATGAGGGTGTTTGGGGTGAGGGTATTTGGGATGAGGGAGTTTGGGATGAGGGAGTTTGGGGTGAAGGTGTGTGGGATGACGGTGTTGCGAGGAGGGTGTTTGGGGTGTGGGTGTTTGGGTTGAGGGTGTTGAGATGAGGGTGTTGGGGTGAGGGTGTTTGGGATGAGGGTATTGGGATGAGGTTTTTGGGGTGAGGGTGTTTGGGGTGAGGGTGTTTGGGACGAGGGTGTTTGGGACGAGGGTGTTTGGGACGAGGGTGTTTGGGACGAGGGTGTTGGGGACAAGGCTGTTGGGGACAGGCTGTTGGGGTGAGGGTGTTGGGGTGAGGGTGTTGGGATGAGGGTGTTGGGATGAGGGTGTTGGGATGAGGGTGTTTGGAATGTGGGTGTTTGGGATGAGGGTGTTTGGGATGAGGGTGTTGGGGTGAGGGTGTTTGGGATGAGGCTGGGGTGAGGGTGTTGGGGTGAGGGTGTTTGGGTGAGGGCGTTTGGGGTGAGGGTGTTTGCGATGAGGGTGTTTGCGATGAGGCTGGGGTAAGGGTGTTGGGCTGAGGGTGTTTGGGGTGAGGGTGTTGGGATGAGGGTGTTTGGGATGAGGGAGTTTGGGTTGAGTGTATTTGGGATGAGGGTGTTTGGGGTGAGGGTGTTTGCGATGACGGTATTGGGATGAGGTTGTTGGGGTGAGGGTGTTGGGATAAGGGTGTTGGGGTGAGGGTGTTTGCGATGAGGTTGTTTGGGATGAGGATGCTTTGGGTGTGGGTCTTTGGGGTGAGGGTGTTTGGGGTGAGGGTGTTTGGGGTGAGGGTGTTTGGAGTGAGGGTGTTTGGAGTGAGGGTGTTTGGAGTGAGGGTGTTTGGAGTGAGGGTGTTGGGATCTGGGAGTTTCGGGAGAGGGTGTTTGGGTGAGGGTCATTTGGGTGAGAGAGTTTGCGATGAGGCTGGGGTGAGGGTGTTAGGGTGAGGGTGTTTGGGGTGAGGGTGTTTGGGGTGAAGGTGTTGGGGTGAGGGTGTTTGCGGTGAGGCTGGGGTGAGGGTGTTGGGGTGAGGTTGTTTGGGTGAGGGTGTTTGGAATGAGGCTGGGGTGAGGGTGTTGGGGTGAGGGTGTTTGGGATGAGGCTGGGGTGAGGGTGTTAGGGTAAGGGTGTTGGGCAAAGGGTGTTTGGAGTGAGGGTGTTGGGATGAGGGTGTTGGGATGAGGGTGTTGGGATGAGGGTGTTTGGGATGAGGGAGTTTGGGTTGAGTGTATTTGGGATGAGGGTGTTTGGGGTGAGGGTGTTTGCGATGAGGGTATTGGGATGAGGTTGTTGGGGTGAGGGTGTTGGGGTGAGGGTGTTGGGGTGAGGGTGTTTGCGATGAGGTTGTTTGGGATGAGGATGCTTTGGGTGTGGGTCTTTGGGGTGAGGGTGTTGGGGTGAGGGTGTTTGGGTGAGGGTGTTTGGGTGAGGGTGTTTGGGGTGAGGGTGTTTGGGGTGAGGGTGTTTGGGGTGAGGGTGTTGGGATCTGGGAGTTTCGGGTGAGGGTGTTTGGGTGAGGGTCATTTGGGTGAGAGTGTTTGCGATTAGGCTGGGGTGAGGGTGTTAGGGTGAGGGTGTTTGGGGTGAGGGTGTTGGGGTGAGGGTGTTTGCGGTGAGGCTGGGGTGAGGGTGTTTGGAATGAGGCTGGGGTGAGGGTGTTGGGGTGAGGGTGTTGGGATGAGGGTGTTTGGCGTGAGGGTGTTTTGGTTGAGGGTGTTGGGATGATGGTGTTTGGGGTGAGGGAGTTTGGGTTGAGTGTATTTGGGATGAGGGTGGTTGGGGTAAGGGTGTTGGGGCGAGGGTGTTTGCGATGAGGCTGGGGTGAGGGTGTTGGAGTGAGGGTGTTTGGGTGAGGGTGTTTGGGGTGAGGGTGTTTGCGATGAGGTTGGGTTGAGGGTGTTGGGGTGAGGGTGTTTGGGTGAGGGTGTTTGGGGTGTGGGTGTTTGGGTTGAGGGTGTTTGGGTTGAGGGTGTTTGGGTTGAGGGTGTTTGGGTTGAGGGTGTTGTGATGAGTGTGTTGGGGTGAGGGTGTTGGAGTGAGGGTATTGGGGTGAGGGTATTGGGGTGAGGGTATTGGGGTGAGGGTGTTGGGGTGAGGGTGTTGGGGTGAGGGTGTTGGGGTGAGGGTATTTGGGGTGAGGGGGTTTGGGGTGAAGGTGTGTGGGATGACGGTGTTGCGAGGAGGGTGTTTGGGGTGTGGGTGTTTAGGTTGAGTGTGTTGTGATGAGGGTGTTGGGGTGTGGGTGTTTGGGATGAGGGTATTGGGATGAGGTTGTTGGAGTGAGGGTGTTTGGGGTGAGGGTGTTTGGGACGAGGGTGTTTGGGACGAGGGTGTTTGGGGTGAGGGTGTTGGGGATAAGGGTGTTGGGAATAAGGGTGTTGGGAATAAGGGTGCTTGGAATAAGGGTGCTTGGAATAAGGGTGTCTGGAATAAGGGTGTCTGGAATAAGGGTGTTTGGGATGAGGGTGTTTGGGATGAGGGTTTTTGGTTTGAGGGTGTTTTTGTTGAGGGTGTTTGGGATGAGGGAATTTGGGGTGAGGGTATTTGGGGTGAGGGTATTTGGGGTGAGGGTATTTGGGATGAGGGAGTTTGGGGTGAAGGTGTGTGGGATGACGGTGTTGCGAGGAGGGTTTTTGGGGTGTGGGTGTTTAGGTTGAGGGTGTTGTGATGAGGGTGTTGGGGTGTGGGTGTTTGGGATGAGGGTATTGGGATGAGGTTGTTGGGGTCAGGGTGTTTGGAGTGAGGGTGTTTGGGGTGAGGGTGTTTGGGACGAGGGTGTTGGGGATGAGGGTGTTTGGAATGTGGTTGTTTGGGATGAGGGTGTTGTGATGAGGGTGTTCAGGGTAAGGGTATTTGGGGTGAGGGTGTTTTGGGTGAGGGTGTTGGGATGAGGGTGTTGGGGTGAGGGTGTTGGGGTGAGGGTGTTGGGGTGAGGGTCTTTGGGGTGAGCATGTTGGGTTGAGGGTGTTTGGGGTGGGGGTGTTGGGATGAGGGTGTTTGGAGTGAGGGTGTTTGGAGTGAGGGTGTTTGGAGTGAGGGTGTTTGGGATGAGGGTTTTGGGATGAGGGTTTTGGGATAAGGGTGTTGGGGGGAGGGTGTTGGGGTGAGGGTGTTGGGGTGAGGGTGTTGGGGTGAGGGTGTTGGGGTGAGGGTGTTTGGGATTAGGGTGTTTGGGATGAGGAGGCTTTGGGTAAGGGTCTTTGGGGTGTGCGTGTTGGGGTGAGGGTGTTTGTTATGAGGGTGTTGGGGTGAGGGTGTTTGGGCTAAGGATATTTGGAGTGAGGGAGTTGGGATGAGGGAGTTTAGGATGAGGGTGTAGAGGTGAGAGTGTTGGGCGAGGGTGTTTGGGGTGAGGGTGTTGGGATGAGGGTGTTTGGGATGTGGGTATTTGGGATGTGGGTGTTTGGGATGTGGGTGTTTGGGATGTGGGTGTTTGGGATGTGGGTGTTTGGGATGAAGGTGTTTGGAGTGAGGGTGTTTGGAGTGAGGGTGTTGGGGTGAGGGTGTTTGGGGTGAGGGTGTTTGGGGTGAGGCTGGGGTTAGGGTGTTGGGGTGAGGTTGTTTGGGTGAGGGTGTTTGGGATGAGTCTGGGGTGAGGGTGTTGGGGTGAGGGTGTTTGGGTGAGGGTGTTTGGGGTGAGGGTGTTTGGGGTGAGAGTGTTTGGGGTGAGGGTGTTTGGAATAAGGGTGTTTGGGATGAGGGTTTTTGGGGTGAGGGTGTTGGGATGAGGGCGTTGGGATGAGGGTGTTGGGATGAGGGTGTTGGGAGCGAGGATGTTGGGAGCGAGGATGTTGGGAGCGAGGATGTTTGCGATGAGGCTGGGGTGAGGGTGTTGGGGTGAGGGTGTTTGGGTGAGGGTGTTTGGGTGAGGGTGTTTGCAATGAGGCTGTGGTGAGGGTGTTGGGTGAGGGTGTTTGGGTGAGGGTGTTTGGGGTGAGGGTGTTTGCGATGAGGCTGGGTTGAGGGTGTTTGGGTGAGGGTGTTGGGGTGAGGGTGTTGGGGTGAGGGTGTTGGGGTGAGGGTGTTGGGATGAGGGTGTTTGGAATAAGGGTGTTTGGGATGAGGGTTTTTGGGGTGAGGGTGTTGGGATGAGGGTGTTGGGATGAGGGTGTTGGGAGCGAGGATGTTGGGGTGAGGGTGTTTGCGATGAGGCTGGGATGAGGGTGTTGGGGTGAGGGTGTTTGGGTGAGGGTGTTTGCAATGAGGCTGTGGTGAGGGTGTTGGGGTGAGGGTGTTTGGGTGAGGGTGTTTGGGGTGAGGGTGTTTGCGGTGCGGCTGGGTTGAGGGTGTTGGGGTGAGGGTGTTTGCGATGAGGGTATTGGGATGAGGTTGTTGGGGTGAGGGTGTTGGGATAAGGGTGTTGGGATAAGGGTGTTGGGATAAGGGTGTTGGGGTGAGGGTGTTGGGGTGAGGGTGTTTGGGATGAGGTTGTTTGGGATGAGGATGCTTTGGGTGTGGGTCTTTGGGGTGAGCGTGTTGGGGTGAGGGTGTTTGGGGTGAGGGTGTTTGGGGTGAGGGAGTTTGGGGTGAGGGAGTTTGGGGTGAGGGTGTTGGGATGAGGGTGTTTCGGGTGAGGGTATTGGGATGAGGGCATTGGGATGAGGGTATTGGGATGAGGGTATTTGGGGTAAAGGTGTTGGGATGAGGGTGTTGGCGTGAGGGTGTTTGGGATGAGGCTGGGGTGAGGGTGTTGGGGTGAGGGTGTTTGGGTGAGGGTGTTTGCAATGAGGCTGTGGTGAGGATGTTGGGGTGAGGGTGTTTGGGTGAGGGTGTTTGGGGTGAGGGTGTTTGCGATGAGGCTGGGTTGAGGGTGTTGGGGTGAGGGTGTTTGGGTGAGGGTGTTTGGGTGAGGGTGTTTGGAATAAGAGTGTTTGGGATGCGGGTTTTTGGGGTGAGGGTGTTTGGGATGCGGGTTTTTGGGGTGAGGGTGTTTTGGTTGAGGGTGTTGCGATGATGGTGTTGCGACGACGGTGTTTGGGGTGTGGGTGTTTGGATTGTGGGTGTTGTGATGAGGGTGTTGGGGTGAGGGTGTTTGCGATGAGGGTATTGGGATGAGGTTGTTGGGGTGAGGGTGTTGGGGTGAGGGTGTTGGGATAAGGGTGTTGGGGTGAGGGTGTTTGGGATGAGGTTGTTTGGGATGAGGATGCTTTGGGTGTGGGTCTTTGGGGTGAGCGTGTTGGGGTGAGGGTGTTTGGGGTGAGGGTGTTTGGAGTGAGGGTGTTGGGATGAGGGTGTTTCGGGTGAGGTTGTTTGGGTGAGGGTCTTTTGGGATGAGGGTGTTGGGATGAGGGTGTTGGGATGAGGGTGTTGGGTTGAGGTTTTGGGATGAGGGTGTTTGGGGGAGGATGTTGGGGTGAAGGTGTTAGGGGTGAGTCATAGAGTCATAGAGTCGTACAGCAGAGAAACAGGCCCTTCGGCCCACCGCATCCATGCTGACCATAATGCCTATCTATACAACTCCCATCTGCCTGCATTAATTCCATATCCCTCTATGCCTTGCTCATTCAAGTACCTGTCCAGATGCCACTTAAATGTTGCTACTGTTCCTGCCTCCACCACCTCCTCAGGCAGCTCATTCCAGATACCCACTATTCTTTGTTTGAAAAATTTACCCCTTTGATCCCCTTTAAACCTCCTACCTCTCACCTCAAATCTATGCCCTCCAGTTTTAGTCACCCCTACCATGGGAAACAGACTCTGGCTATCTACCCTATCTATGCCTCTCATAATTTTATATACCTCTATCATGTCCCCTCTCAGCCTCCTTCGCTCCAGGGAAAACAGACCCAGCCTATCCAATCTCTCTTTATAACTCAAGCCCTCCAAACTAGGCAACATCCTTGTGAATCTTTTCTGCACCCTCTCTCGCTTAATCACATCTTTCCTGCAGTGCGGCGACCAGAGCTGCACACAGTACTCCAAATGCGGCCTAACCAACATTATGTACAACTGTAACATGACGTCCCAACTCTTGTATTCAATGCCTCGGCCGATGAAGGCAAGCATGCCATACGCCTTCTTCAACACCCTGTCTACCTGTGTTGTCACTTTCAGGGAACTATGTACTTGCACTCCAAGGTCTCTCTGCTCAACAAAGGTGAGGGTTTTGGGGTGAGGGTGTTTGGGATGATGGTGTTTGGGCTGAGGGTGTTTGGGATGAGGGTGTTTGGGATGAGGGTGTTTGGGGTGAGGGTGTTTGGGGTGAGGGTGTTTGGGGTGAGGGTGTTTGGGGTGAGGGTGTTTGGGATGAGGATGTTTGAGGTGAGGGTGTTGGGCTGAGGGTGTTGGGCTGAGGGTGTTGGAGTGAGGGTGTGGGGGTGAGGGTGTGGGGGTGAGGGTGTGGGGGTGAGGGTGTGGGGGTGAGGGTGTTTGGGATGTGGGTGTTTGGGGTGAGGGTGTTTGGGGTGAAGGTGTTGGGGTGAAGGTGTTGGGGTGAAGGTGTTGGGGTGAGGGTGTTGGGGTGAGGGTGTTGGGGTGAGGGTGTTTGGGTGATGGTGTTTGGGTTGAGGGTGTTGTGATGAGGGTATTTGGGGTGAGGGTATTTGGGATGAGGGTGTTTGGGATGAGCTAGTTTCGGGTGAAGGTGTTTGGGATGACGGTGTTGCGAGGAGGGTGTTGAGGTGAGGGTGTTTGCGATGACGGTGTTTGGGGTGAGGGTGTTGGCGTGAGGGTGTTGGGGTGAGGGTGCTGGGGTGAGGGTGCTGGGGTGAGGGTGCTGGGGTGAGGGTGTTTGGGATGAGGGAATTTGTGATGAGGGTGTTTGTGATGAGGATGCTTTGGGTGAGGGTCTTTGGGGTGAGGGTGTTGGGGTGAGGGTGTTGGGGTGAGGGTGTTGGGGTGAGGGTGTTTGGGGTGAGGGTGTTTGGGGATGACGGTGTTTGGGGTGAGGGTGTTGGCGTGAGGGTGTTGGCGTGAGGGTGTTGGGGTGAGGGTGTTGGGGTGAGGGTGTTTGGGGTGAGGGTGTTTGGGGTGAGGGTGTTTGGGGTGAGGGTGTTGGGGATGACGGTGTTTGGGATGAGGATGTTTGGGATGAAGATGTTTGGGATGAAGATGTTTGGGATGAGGGTGTTTGGGATGAGGATGTTTGAGGTGAGGGTGTTGGGCTGAGGGTGTTGGGCTGAGGGTGTTGGAATGAGGGTGTGGGGGTGAGGGTGTGGGGGTGAGGGTGTTTGGGATGTGGGTGTTTGGGGTGAGGGTGTTTGGGGTGAGGGTGTTTGGGGTGAGGGTGTTGGGGTGAAGGTGTTGGGGTGAGGGTGTTGGGGTGAGGGTGTTGGGGTGAGGGTGTTGGGGTGAGGGTGTTTGGGTGAGGGTGTTGGGGTGAGGGTGTTTGGGTGATGGTGTTTGGGTGATGGTGTTTGGGTTGAGGGTGTTTGGGTTGAGGGTGTTTGGGTTGAGGGTGTTTGGGTTGAGGGTGTTGTGTGAGGGTATTTGGGGTGAGGGTATTTGGGATGAGGGTGTTTGGGATGAGGGTGTTTGGGATGAGGGTGTTTCGGGTGAAGGTGTTTGGGATGACGGTGTTGCGAGGAGGGTGTTGAGGTGAGGGTGTTTGCGATGACGGTGTTTGGGGTGAGGGTGTTGGCGTGAGGGTGTTGGGGTGAGGGTGCTGGGGTGAGGGTGCTGGGGTGAGGGTGTTTGGGATGAGGGTGTTTGGGATGAGGGAATTTGTGATGAGGGTGCTTTGGGTGAGGGTCTTTGGGGTGAGCGTGTTGGGGTGAGGGTGTTGGGGTGAGGGTGTTGGGGTGAGGGTGTTGGGATGAAGGTGTTGGGGTGAGGGTGTTGGGGTGAGGGTGTTGGGGTGAGGGTGTTGGGGTGAGGGTGTTGGGATGAAGGTGTTGGGATGAAGGTGTTTGGAGTAAGGGTGTTGGAGTGAGGGTGTTGGAGTGAGGGTGTTGGAGTGAGGGTGTTGGAGTGAGGGTGTTTGGGGTGAGGGTGTTTGGGGTGAGGGTGTTTGGGGTGAGGGTGTTTGGACTGAGGGTGTTTGGACTGAGGGTGTTGGGATGAGGGTGTTTTGGGTGAGAGTGTTTTGGGTGAGAGTGTTTTGGGTGAGAGTGTTTTGGGTGAGAGTGTTGGGGTGAGGTTTTGGGATGAGGGTCTTTTGGGTGTGGATGTTGGGGTGAGGGTGTTAGGGGTGAGTCATCGAGTCATCGAGTCGGACAGCATAGAGACAGGCCCTTCGGCCCACCGCATGCATGCTGACCATAATGCCTATCTATACTAATCCCATCTGCCTGCATTAATTCCATATCCCTCTATGCCTTGCTCATTCAAGTACGTGTCCAGAAGCCTCTTAAATGTTGCTACTGTTCCTGCCTCCACCACCTCCTCAGGCAGCTCATTCCAGATACCCACTATTCTTTGTTTGAAAAATTTACCCCTTTGACCCCCTTTAAACCTCCTACCTCTCACCTCAAATCTATGCCCTCCAGTTTTAGTCACCCCTACCATGGGAAACAGACTCTGGCTATCTACCCTATCTATGCCTCTCATAATTTTATATACCTCTATCATGTCCCCTCTCAGCCTCCTTCGCTCCAGGGAAAACAGACCCAGCCTATCCAATCTCTCTTTATAACTCAAGCCTTCCAAACTAGGCAACATCCTTGTGAATCTTTTCTGCACCCTCTCTCGCTTAATCACATCTTTCCTGCAGTGTGGCGACCAGAACTGCACACAGTACTCCAAATGCGGCCTAACCAACATTATGTACAACTGTAACATGACGTCCCAACTCTTGTACTCAATGCCTCGGCCGATGAAGGCAAGCATGCCATACGCCTTCTTCAACACCCTGTCTACCTGTGTTGTCACTTTCAGGGAACTATGTACTTGCACCCCAAGGTCTCTCTGCTCAACAAGGGTGAGGGTGTTGGGGTGAGGGTGTTTGGGATGATAGTGTTTGGGCTGAGAGTGTTTGGGATGAGGGTGTTTGGGGTGAGGGTGTTTGGGGTGAGGGTGTTGGGATGAAGTTGTTTGGGATGAGGATGTTTGGGGTGAGGGTGTTTGGGATGAGGGTGTTGGGATGAGGGTGTTGGGATGAGGGTGTTGGGATGAGGGTGTTGGGATGAGGGTGTGGGAGTGAGGGTGTGGGAGTGAGGGTGTGGGAGTGAGGGTGTTTGGGATGAGGATGTTTGGGGTGAGGATGTTTGGGGTGAGGGTTTTTGGGCTGAGCGTCTTTGTGGTGAGGGTTTTTGGGGTGAGGGTGTTGGGATGAGGGTGTGGGGGTGAGGGGGTTTGGGGTGTTGGGGTGAGGGAGTTTGGGGTGAGGGAGTTTGGGGTGAGGGAGTTTGGGGTGAGGGGGTTTGGGGTGACGGTGTTGGGGCTGAGGGTGTTGGGATGAGGGCGTCTGGGTGAAAGTGAGTGAGTTATGGTGAGAGTGTTGGGCACGATGGGGTGGGGCACAGAAGGGTGTGGGTGTGGATGGAAGGGCGAGGATGTGGGGTGAGAATGTGAAGAGGGACCAGGTGTGGGGGTGGAATGAGGGTTTGGTTGATTGAGGGTTTCAGGGGAAATGAGGGTGTGGGGGGGAACAACTCTGTGAGTGTGAGGAACGGGTGAGTGTGTGGGTGGGTGAGGGCATGGGGTTGAGGATGTGGGGGGTGCAAAAGTCTGGGAGGATGAGGTTGAGGGGCATGAGGGTGGGGGAGGGGACAAGGATGTCGGGGGATGAGTGTGGCGGGAAATGAGGGTGGTGAGGCCAAGAGTGCAAGGGGGCAGTGAGTGTGTGGAGAGGGGGAGAGAGGGGGAATAAGGGTGTGGCGCGTTTTGAGGGTATAGAGGCTTCGAAGGTTTGGGGAGACGATGGTGTGGGGGTTGAGACTGTTGGCAGGAACGAGGATGTGGGTTTACGTGGAGGTCAAGGATTTGGGGGGGCAAGGAGGGTGCGAGGGGATGATGTGGGTGTGGGGGTGTGCGACAAGAATGTGGTATAGGGATGAGGGTGTGTGGGGAGGTGGTTGTGAGGGGGAGATGGAAGTGGAGGGGAGGGCGGTGTGGAGGGAAGGAGGGCATGTGGGGAACAAGTGTGTGGGTGTGACGGTATGAGGGGACGAGGGTGTGGGTGGAGGAGCGAGTGGGGTGGAGGATGATATGTGGGGGATGAATGCCAGAGAGGGAATGAGGGTTTCGGGGTATTGGGAAAGTTGAGAGTGTGGTGGGAGTGATGTTGTGGACGAGGGTGAGGGAGGGCACAAGAGTGTGACGAGTCAAGGGTGTGAGAGGAGCGAGGGTGTGGACAGGGTCGAGGTTGTGGTCGTGCGACAGTGTAGGAGGGATGATGGTGTGGATTGGTGTGTTGAGTGAGGAGACGAGGGTGAGGTGGTCATAGTGCGGGGTAGATGACGATGTGGGGAGGTGAGCATGAGGGAGGGGTCAAGGGTGTGGCGGGGACAAGAGTGTGAGGGTGAATGTAGGTGAGAGTGTGTGGTGAGTGAGAGTGTGTTAGGGGAAAGTGTGTTAGGGTGCTGGGGTTAGGGTGCTGGTCACCCCTTCTAATGTCTCCTTTGGCTTGACATTCATTTATTTTTAAATGATGTTTCAGTGAAGCACTTTGGGATGTCTTCCGACCTTTCAGTGCAAATATAAAAGCAAATGATTCTAAAATGCTTTTTTTTCTTTCCAAATTGCTTCCCATTTTTGTTGAAAATGTTCTTCCCTCTTCTACAAAAAAATGTGGTTTCCGTGGTGTACCGTTTGATGAATGCCAGTTGCTCCCCACTAATATGACGAAAGGGCCATGTTTTTGATGTGAGTGTTGGCATAGTATTTGATTCTGATGGGGTGATGAAGAGAGCGTCCTTGCCAAATGTGATCCTGTCAGCACTTATAAACAGTGTGAGAGTAACGAGGAGCTGAATTCCCCTTCCACAGGCAGGAGTGCTGAGACCATTTACAGTTTAGCAGACTCAGCACAGAATAGAACAATGTTGCTTTACATTGCAAGGACTCTATTTATATTATCATTTTGTTTTCCTTTGCTTTCTCTTTGCCATAGTGGCCATTGTCACCAGTCATTCTGACTGAGTAATATAATCTAAAATGGTACTATTTATGTTCCTATGTGCGCACAGCTAATGCCGATATTATTTAGAGTCATAGAGTAATTTTATGACACAGAAGGAGGTCATTTGGCCCATCAAATCCATGCCAGCTCTCCATAGATCAATCCAGTCAGTCCCACTCCCCCACTCGATCACAATAGTCCTGCAAGTTTATTTCCTTCACATGGCGAATTTTTTAAGTCATTGATTGTCTCAGTTTCACCACACTTATGGGCAGCGAGTTCCAGGTCAAAGCACCGGCTGCATAAAAAAAGTTCTTCCTTGTATTCCCCCTGCATCTTTTATCCAAAACTTTCAATCTGTGTCCCCTAGTCCTTGTACCATTTGTTAATAGGAACAGTTATTCCTTATCTAACTTATCTAAGCCTGTCATAATCTTCTACACCTCTATTAAATTTCCCCTCAAGTCTCCTTTGTTCTAAGGAAAACAACTCCAGCTTTTCCAACCTAACCATGTAACTAAAATCCTCCATCCCTGGAACCATTCTGGTAAATCTCCTCTGCACCCTCTCACAGATCCTCACATCCTTCCTGAAGTGTGGTGACCAGAATTGCATGCAATACTCTAGTTGTTGCCTAGGCAGAGCTTTATAAAGGTTCAGCATAACTTCCCCGTTTTTGTACTCAATGGTCGGGATTTTATCCAGGCAACAGGGGGTCTCGACGTCTGGAAAAACCGCCACCAAGAACCCCACATTGTCCCTTCTGTGGGAGGCCCTTAACTGGACAGCATCGAGCTTTCCATGGGATCAAGGACCCTGGCAATGGAAGTCCCGCCCTCTGAGAGCTGTTGGCCAATCAGATGCCGGCGGCTCTTTAGCTGAGCATCGCCACCATGGAGGTGTTGGCTGCTCTTGGTGGAGCACCCACCCAAGGCAAGGAATGGAGCTGGACCCAGGCCATAGATAAGTCAGGGCAGGAGGGGTCTCAAGGGGGCGGGGGGTGGGGAGTGTCACAGGGGAGGAGTGTGCAGGGGGCATTGACAGCAAGGGAAGGCCCACCCCTGAGCCGGCAAGCAGCCCGTATGGGTTTTCCTGCCGTAATTCATGTGCATCGACAGGCCTGCCCACCCATCACTCAGCTAATTGCGGTGGCGGTCGGATAAGGAATTGGGCATTAATTGCCCAGTTAAGGGCCTCAATTGGAAGCAGGGCAGGAAGACTGTTCACAGGCCTTCCTGCCCCAGACTTAATTTTGGTGGAGGTGGGAAGGTGGTGGGGTCTTCCCCCACCACCATCTCATCCAATTTTATGCTCTCCCTGCCTCCAAACCTGCTGCGGGGGACAGCATAAAATTCCCCCCATTGCCTCTATTTATGAAGCCCAAGATCCTACTAACCACTCTCTCATATTATCCTGTCAACTTCAAAAATCGATGCACATGCACCCCCAAGTTCCTCTGTTCGTCCACACACTTTAGAACCATGCAATTAAGTCTGTATTGCCTCTCCTGATTCCTTCTGCCAAAATGCATCACCTCACACCTGTCGGTATTAAATTCCATCTGTCACCTGTTACTTCAAGTATAGACACCCAGAGGCTTCAGAACATAATCCAGGCTGACACTTCAGTGCAATACTGAGGGAGAGCTGCACTGCCGGTTATGCTGTCTTTAACAGGAGGAGTGAAATCAAAGAGTAGTGGAGCTTTCCCCTGTATCCTGGCCAATATTTATCCCTGAACCACATCACTAAAACAGATTATGTCAATGCTGCTGGTGTGATCTTGCTGTGTTCAGAGGGGAGAGGGGAGAGTGTACAGCAGCAATCCAGGCTGGATTTGTGGAGCAAGGATGTTACTGTCCTATTAAGTGTCTGTCCAACATCAAGTCCTGAGCTGTTGCTCTTTCCTACAATAACACCGACATCCTGTTTCACTCTGGCAGCATCAACACACCTCAACCTTTCTGGCTGCTCATTCAGTCTGAACTCCTTGGTGTGCAGCCTTGGCATTCAGTTCAATTGAGATGAGTTTCTTAATGTCAGATTCAATATGTCACTGACTGCCTTCTTCCACCTGTGGAAAATCACTCCTACACTGCTGAATCATTTATTCATGAATTTTTATCATCTCAAGGTTTCCATTTCTCAAAATTTCTCAACAGCACCCCATCTCCACCCTTCATAAATGTCAACTATTTCAGGAGTCTGCAGCCCCACTCCTCTCCTGCAAAGTCCCACACACCCTTTAACTCTGTCTTCATTCAGCAACACTGGCGTTCTATGTCCAGTAAATTGTTTTCATGATTCTCATCTTTAAATCCTTCACAGCCTTGTCCCACCCTTTTTGGGTCATATCTTTAGAGGCTAGATTACTGCATGCCCCACTATGGGAAGCCAGTCTTTCAGTCATTCAGCCCTTTGTCTTGTTATGCCTCTCTCTACCTTCAAAAGCCTCCTAAAGCCTATCTCTTCAAATGTGCTTTCAATATCCCCCTGCAATTCCTTACTTCCTGCTTAAACTACACTACCCTCCCCCAACTACCTTTTTGTAAAATGCGCCGAGGCCTTCTTTTATATGAGAAGTACATAGTGAATGCAAATTGTTATTTTTGGTATAAATCAGAAACAATAGTTAGTTTTGACACTTTTGTTCAGATTTCTTTTTTTAGAAACATCAAATCAATTGCTCAGCTGTTGAAAGTGGAGTGGAAGTACTGTGGGCAGAATGGCTTTCTGAGTAATTCAGCAATTTTTGTAACATTATTTTGTTTTGTAAATCACTGAACCTATTTTCTTGAAACTGAGCAAAAGGTGCTTAGGGAATATTATAAGCAGTAAAATGAGTAACAGCTAGAATGAAGTTAGTAAAGGAAACAGACAAAAACTACAATTAAGTAAAGGGACAAATCTAATCTAATTAACTCATGCACTCCTTCATTTTCAAAAACTGTGGCTAACTGGTCAAAAGTAAAATACCATGAGAGTAATTGCTTAGCAGTATGCAAAACCAATCTGTGGTTAATAATAATGCTGTATTTGGTGTAACATTTTGTTAATAAACACAATAGTGGTTGATAAGAGAATACAGCATCAGAGAAGAAGATACCTACAAGAAGGAGCAGTATAAATTCAACTAACTCACCACTTGTGGGAACATACAGGTTTCCAGAGCCAGTTTTAACCAAGAAAGAGTTGGGAACAAACTCCCCATCAGAGTCAGAGTCTCGGTTTGGCTGGGTCATATTATTGCTGAGCAACCTTCGCTGGCTCTCATTGACTTCAGGAGGGGGATGGGGGAGGTACTGCTCTACTAGGGTTGATGAAGCAGAAGAGCAAGGTAGGGGAGGACCTGAAAATGAAAACAAAAGAGCCACACAAACAAAAGTTAGGGACTTGAAAAAAGTTGAAGATAAATAATAATGCTATAAAAGGGTCTGCATTCCAAGAGTAACAGCAGTATTAATGACAAACAATAGAGGCTATATTTTGTTTCAAAACTCAAAATAATGAAAATTAAAATCCTGTTGGAAACTGCTATCTCTTTTTATTGGAATATTTACCATATTTCTTTATTCTGTCAACAAGAACATTTTTGCACAATGGTGACACTCATATTGCTTACATCTGTCTTAATATAAATTATATAAATATAAAATGACACAAATTCCTTTGAATTTCATGCGTTTGATTACATTTTTGTACCTGAACATTTAGAATCATTGGAAAATGTTTCCTCAGTTCTAAAATATACATTGTATATAGATACTCGATAGATAACAGAATTTTTCTGTAATTCTTCTGTACAGATGTTTCTCTGTAATTATTCATGGGAAAATTTTATAATTACTTTCAGTTGTACACTGGACAATTTGTATTTGCAGCATTTACTTCTAAAGCTGTCTCATTGTTGACCAGTGCATAGATAATTATTTTTCACCCTAGTTCAAGGAACGGTTGACATGCACTTCCGACAAGAAAAATATTGATCTTCAGTTTGGAACCAATACTCGACAAATCAAGGATATGAGAAATTATGGGTGAATAGAGTAGAAGTTTTCTCCACTCTTCACTTTGGTTTACCGAGGTTATCGACCATTTGCCAGCCAGGTTAGTCAGGTAACCTGCTCCCAGACCTGTGCCACTGCTGCTCTGTAACTGCTTACCCTGTAATTTCAATGACACAGAGAGAACATGAACTTACCTGTTGACAAATCATGATTGTGAACTGGCATCTTACAATTTGGCCACACAATGCACTAATCACTGGCACAATAGGATACATTTTCCAAAGGTGCGTGGTAATGCAGAGCCTTGCAGAGATGGGAGAGTGGGAAATGAGGTCTGATACCATATGTCTAATCTGCAAACTTCTAAAGTGCAGATTTTGACTCTAGAAAGGATTCTACATTACTGACATTCACAGGCTTCATTTACATTGAGAAATTATTTAAATGCAGCCCCTTGCTGGGATTCTTTACCATGGATGAGACGCTATCCACATTGACCTGTCTGCAGATTTGAAATGGATGCATCAAGCATCCTGAGGCCTGGCCTGCACTCAAAGGTCTCTGAAAGGAAATAAGTGCCCTGATGTGCAAAAACATGTTTTTCTGTGTTTTTCAAACATTTCTAATACATTTTGTGCCATGTTTCAATTCTTTTTCTGGGAACTCTTGTCATTTTTAAAAATTCTACTAATGAATCTTGTGGTCCTGCTGTGCGAGTGGCCGCAGGTATAAAAAATGGTGGCCGATGTGCGCGGTCCGCAAGCTGACACGCCGCCGCAATCTTGAGCCCGGCGGATTATTATCATATATAGGGTGGCCGCTCACCCCCCCTAAAATAAACGTGGCAAGGGCGGCTTTGGTGACGTCGTGAATGCGTCAACCATTTCTACGCAGGCACTGGCACCATTTTTAAAGGGCTGCCAGCCCCGTGAAGAAACTGCAGTGTTGTCCCCATCTCTCCCCACAACTACACTACCAATGCATAGTTGCCCCCATCCACCCACAACCACACTAAGCGCAGAGTTGACCCTTTCCCTCCCAACTACACTAAGTGCAGAATTGACCCCTTTCTCCCCAACTATACAACAAATGCAGAGTTGACCCCTTCACCCCCACCACCAACTACACTACAAATGCAGAAATTTCCCTCTCCCCCACTTCGGTGGCACCAGCTTTCCCTGGATGGGAAAGTGAAGGTGCATGAGTCTCGCTGAAGATTCGGAACTGCAGGTAAGATCGTTCCGGTTTTCATTTTAATTCATGCAAACAGGTAATTTAAATATGTAAGTCCGGTCCCATCACAGAGAGCCTGCCATGGAGTTCCCCCCACCCCCCTGCTGGGAAGAACAGTCCCGTCAATCCCAGCGTCGGGCTCTGTGGCAGCCGTTGCCACTCCGACCTTCCGGCAAACCCCCCGAACCACCCCCTCCCCCAGCCATGGATCCCGACATCGGGAGGGAAACAAGATCCCGGCCACTCTGCTTCTGGTCACTCAGCCCACTATGTATCCATACTGCCACTGTCCCTTTTATTCCATGGGCTTCAACTTTGCTGGCCAGCTTATTATGTGGCATTTTATCTAGTGCCTTTTGGAAATCCATGTACACCACAACAACTGCATGACATCAACTCTTTCTGTTACCTCATCAAAAAACACAATCAAATTAGTTAAACATGATTTGCCTTTAATAAATCTTTGCTGCCTTTCCTTAATTAATCCACATTTGTCCAAGTGACTGTTAATTTTGTCCCAGATTATTGTCTCTAAATGCTTTCCCACCACTGACTTGCCTGTAGTTGTTGGAATTATTCTTACATCCTTTTTTGAACAAAGGTGTAACATTTGCAATTTTCCAATCCTCTGGCACCACTTTCATATCTAAGGAGGATTGGAAGATTATGGCCAGTGTCTCTGCAATTTCCATCCTTACTTCCCTCAGCACCCTTAGGCATAGGCATTCTGTTTTGGTTTCTGAAGATGCTGGCTGCTTCAGATTAGGAAGAGGAGTTGATGAGAGGCCCACCAAGATGACACCTGAGGTGTTTCAGTACTAGCCTGGGAACTACATTTATAGACGCCATCATATGAATCTGGACACATCAGACAAAACCCATCTTCACTGCCTCTATTGCACAAGATAGGTTATAACATCTGTTGCAGAATGACTTGCCAACAACATCCAGAGCACAGACATCTATTCCCACAGAAGTGAAGGTTATCATTGCAACAAGTTTTCTTCTACCAGATCCTTTCTGGCCACTCTGGCATTCTGCAGTAGCAGTTGCTATATTGCAATGGGGCAATACCATATCACTTTCTCTGTGGAAAGCAGGCATCAGCTGGACAAGATGCATGGTTTTAACTGGGTGGTAGACCTCCTGCATGTACCCATGTGGGCATCGGATCCTCATATTGCATTGTATTATGCAATATTACAGCACAGGAACAAGCCATTCAGCCCAACAGGTCGATGCAGGTGTTTATGCTCTACACAAGCCTCCTCCCACTCTATTTACTTCATCTCACCTGATCAACATGCTCTTCTATTCTTTTCTCCCTCATGTTCTTACCTAGTTTCCCCTTAAATACATCTATGTTGTTCTCCTAAGCTGCTCCATCTGTTATTGAGTTCCATATTCTACCCATATCAACCATACAACCTGCATGCAGAACAAAAGTTTGCACTCTGTTAATTTTCAGGTGGTGTAACCTTAAAATAGGTGGACAGGGGGATGTTAGAAATGGTACATCTCAGAGGATGTATAAAACATGTGCGCAAAGGTGAAGAATGCATTTCTCCTTATACCAGCTAACCTTTTTATTTTACCCAGGAACCTGAGAGACTTAGTTAACTGTCAGTTTCCACCTGTCATATAACTTGCACTGAGCTGTTAACCTTTGCTTCAAATAAGGCCCGCCTCCTTCGGTACACCTCCAGCACCACAGTAGGAAGTGCTGCTGCATCAAATAGAATAATGCTTCCACTACACTATTATGATCAACTTTCTGTCCAATCAGAACTTCCCCTTTAACTACTTGCGGTAGCCCTTAAAGAGGACATTTCCTGTGCATGTAGACTATTCACACATGGTCAGGTCTGATTTCACACTGCAGGTGCGGGTGAGCTTGGACATCCCATTTTTACCATTATCAGAAAATTGGGGCTAACAGGCTTCCTTCTCCCACAACAGATGTGTAGGTATACTTTATTGAACCTTATAGGACTAAAAGTGGGCTGGGGTAGTTGTGTGAGGAGGTTAAGAATATGCAGGATGATTATTTATTAAACTTGTAGAAGGCAGCTAAAGAGAAATATTGGAAGTATTTGGAGCAATTATACACAGGAAGATGCTGTCCATTTTCCAAAATCCACTTCTACTTAGTTCTGTTCAGAATAGAGCATTTTCAGTCACATAGCAGTAGTTGTGATCTGATCTATACAAAACTTGGAATCGGAATGTATCATGGATTACGATATTAAGATAGATGGCAGGGTTTGGTGGCTTACCAAAAATTACAAAGACTGGCCACAAAACTCTTTCCTCACTCTCTTCATGTTTTACACATTTTAAGAAAACTTGCATTTTAAAAGAAACAAATATGTTAAACTGAACCAAAAACACATTTAAATTCGACAGAGGCCAAAGCATTTTTCGTACTGCTAAGTTGCTGAAATTCTAAAACACTTTTTGGTGCTTCTCAATGGGACATTCGGGCTCTTGTGTGTTTGTGCTACCAAGTGTTACATTGGGAGTTGTTGTCAATGTGATTGTTGCATGTAGTGTTTACTCTTCAGGTTTAAGGGAACCAGAAAGGCCAACAACGATGGCTCCAGGTCTTAGATCACTGAACTATGAAGACCGTCAAAGGGCATCTAAATTCAGTTTCAGACAGAAAAAAGATAACTGGGTGGTGGAAGCACCAGCATGCTAGTGTTTAAAAAAAATCTTGAAAGGAATGCCTAAGTTGAATGTGTAGAAGTTCTTTGTCCAAAACCAGCAAAGAAAACCACAGACATAATAAACTAAGGAAACCACAAGTCACACATTACAGGAGGAGTCCACTTCAGAATCCAAATTCTTAACTTCTGGAACAGACTGCCACCTAGCGAAATGAATACTGGCTCAGTGTAAACCTTTGTTGAAAAGGAAACAGAAACATTTTCTGATTCATGTGGAGTAGAAGGATACTGGCTAAACATCTAGACAGAAGGGAGGGATAAATAATTTGTATGGGGGGGGCCCTGAAATATGACCCTTTTCTTGTTGCTGCCTTCTACTGCTACAGCTTTATGAGCAACATAACCATAGTGGAGACCCTAAAAAATGTTTGTAAAAAATCCTATTGAAAGTTTATGTCTGTCTAAAGCATATGTGTCAGGTGTGAAGGGTGGGAAAGGAGCTGCTATGGTTAGGATCCTTTTGCAGTATTTAACACAATTGACCGTGATATCCTCCTCTACTGTGATATCCTCCTTTACTTAGATCCATGGGACTGCCCTTGGTGCCACTCTTATCTATTTGAATGCAGCCAGTACACCTCCTGGAATGGCCTATTCATCCATGCCTTGCACCATTACCTCTAGAGACCCCAATGATTTAGCAGAATCCCCCTTTTCCTCAGTGCATGCTGCCCCAAGCAACAGCATTCTTTGGCAGGGGGGGGGGGGGGCAGCTTTGACATATACCCAGCTTCACCTCACCATCACTTCTCTTGACCCATTGACTGTCTCTATGCCATCAATCTGCTTTTGCAAGATCAAGCCTGTATAATTCACAACTCCTTCCAACTCAACACCAAGATGACCAACGCCATGGGTTTTAGCCCTAGCCACAAACTCTGCTGCATTGCCACTAATTCGACCATCCACACACCAAACCCCCGCTCTCCCACCCCCAACCCCGAAGCTCTTAGGCTATATGTAATCTTGGCATCCTGTTCAACCTTGAATTTAGTATCAAAGTTACATCCCTACTCTTCACCAAGACTATTTACTTCCACTTCTGTGCTGCCTGTGCTTACGTAAGAATGGGAACTGAGCTACGTTTAGGAGAACAATGACTGTTTGATGAGCTAAGATAAGGATGAAGTTGACATGACTATGTTGACTAAGCACATCCAGCATTTACTGCCGATAAAATAATTGCAGGGTCAGAACATGTAGAGACAAGAAGTTGCCACCTCAGTGTGAGTAAAGTACTGTGCAATTAAAAAAATGCTAGTCTCAGTAATGGTGGCCATGAAACCATTGTTGATTGTTGTAAAAAACATCTGGTTCACTAATGTCCTTTAGGGAAGGCAATCTGCCATCCTTACCTGGTCTGGCCGACATGTCACTGCAGACCCACAGCAATGTGGTTGACCCAAATGCCCTCTGAAATGGCAGTTGTACCAAACTGCTAGAGAAAAATCTAAAAGAAATGAAACCGGACAGACACCTGGCATCGGCCTCGGCTCCGGAAACGACAACGGCACACCCCGCCCTGTCGACCCTGCAATGTCCTCCTTACTAACATCTGGGGGCTTGTGCCAAAACTGGGAGAGTTGTCCCAAAGACTAGTCAAGCAACAGTTTGACATAGTCTTACTCACAGAATGATACCTTACAATGTCCCTGACACCACCATCATCATCCCTAGGTATGTCATGTCCCACCAGCAGGACAGACCCACAGTGGTATACAGTTGGGAGGGAGTTGCTCTGGGAGTCCTCAACATTGATCTCAGACCCCATGAAGTCTCATGGCATCAGATCAAACATGGGCATGGAAATCTCCTGCTGATTACTATCTACCGCCCACCCCTCAGCTGATGAATCAGTACTCCTCCATGTTGAACACCACTTGGAAGAAGCACTGAGGGTGGCTAGGGTATAGAATGTACTCTGGGTGTGGGACTTCAAGGTCCATCACCAAGAGTGGCTCGGTAGCACCACTATTGACCAAGCTGGCTGAGTCCTAAAGGACACAGCTGCTAGGCTTGGTCTGCGGCAGGTGGTGACGGATCCAACAAGAGGGAAAACCTACATGACCCCGTCCTCACCAATCTACCTATCGTAGATGCATCTGTCCATGATAGTATTGGTAGGAGTGACTACCACATAGCTCTTGTGGAGTTGAAGTCCCGTCTTCATTTTGAGGATACCCTCCATCATGTTGTTTGGCACTACCGCTGTTCTACATGGGATAGATTACGAACAGATCTAGCAATTTAAAATTGGGCATCCATGAGGAGCCATCAGCAGCAGCAGAATTGTATTCAACCATAATCTGTAACCTCATGACCTGGCATATCCCCCACTCTACCATTACCATCAAGCCGGATAATAAATCCTAGTTCAATGAAGAGTGCAGGAGGGCATGCCAGGAGTGGAATCAGGCATACCTAAAAATGAGGTGTCAACCTGGTGAAGCTACAACACAGGACTACTTGCGTGCCAAACAGTGGAAGCAGCATACGATAGACAGAGCTAAATGATCCCACAAGCAACAGATCAGATCTAAGATCTCCAGTCATGCCACATCCAGTCGTGAATGGGGATGGATAATTAAACAACTAACAGGAGGAGGCTCCACAATTATCCCCAACCTCATTGATGGGGGAGCTCAGCACATTAGTTGAAAAGACAAGGCTGAAGCATTTGCAACCATCTTCAGCCAGAAGTGCCAAGTGGATGATCCATCTCGGCCTCCTCCTGAGGTTCCCAGCATCACAGGTGCCAGTTTTCAGCCAATTTGATTCACTCCATGTGATATAAAGAAACAGCTTAAGGCACTGAATACTGCAAAGGCTATGGGCCCTGACAACATTCCAGTAATAGTATTGAAGACTTGTCCTCCAGAACTAGCCGCACCCCAAGCCAAGCTGTTCCAGTACAGCTACAACACTGGCATCTACCCAGCAAAGTGGAAAATTGCCCAGGTATGTCCTGTACACACACAGCAGGACGAATCCAAACAGGCCAATTACCTCCCCATTAATCTACTTTCGACCATCAGCAAAATGATGGAACGTATCGTCGACAGTGCTATCAAGTGGCACTTACTCAGCAATAACCTGCTCACTGACACTCAGTTTTGGTTCTGCCAGGGCCACTCGACTCCTGATCTCATTAAAGTCTCGGTCCAAACATGCACAAAAGAGCTGAACTCAAGAGATGAGGTGAAAATGACTGCCCTTGACATCAAAGCAGCATTTGACTGAGTGTGGCATCAAGGAGCCCTAGCAAAACTGGAATCAATTGGAATTGGGGGAAAGCTCTCCACTGGTTGGAGTCATACCTAGCACAAAGGAAGATGGTTATGGTTGTTGAAGGTCATAGAGTCATAGTGTTATACAGCACAGAAACAGGCCCTTTGGCCCATTGTGTCCATGCCGGTGACAATCATCTCAGCTCCAGGACATCACTGCAGGAGTTTCTCAGGGTAGTATTCTAGGTCCAACCATCTTCAGCTGCTTCATCAATGACCTTCCCTCCATCATAAGGTTGGAAGTGGGGATGTTTGCTGTAAATTGCACAATGTTCAGCAACATTCAGGCTTGTGCTGATATGTGGCATCTTACATTTGTGCCACACAAGTGTCAGGCAATGACCATCTCTAACAAGAGACAATCCAACCATCTCCCCTTGACATTCATTGGCATTACCATCACTGCATCCCCCACCATCAACATCCTGGGGATTACCATTGACCAGAAACTGAACCGGATCCAGCCATATAAATATTGTGGCTACAAGAGCAGGTCAGAGGCTGGAAATCCTGCAGTGAGTAACTCACCTCCTGACTCCCCAAAGTCTGTCCACCATCTACAAGGCACAAGTCAGGAGTGTGATGGAATACTCTCCACTTCCCTGGATGAGTACAGCTCCAACAACATTGAAGAATCAGTTTGGGGAGAGATAAGAAATAGTAAAGGTAGGAAGACACTTGTGGGAGTAGTTTATAGGCCCTCTAACAGTAACCACATTATAGGATGGGGTATACAGGAAGAAATAACGGCGGCTTGAGAGAAAGGTATGTTGATAATCATGAATGATTTTAATCTACAGAAGGAGCCTTTGTGAGTTGCTGCAGTGCATTTTTTTGATTGTACACACATCAGGAGCAGAAATTTCAAATGATCGAGGAAATGCTGATTCCGCCAGGTATCTTTGCACATTATAACCCCTCACGACTGACCACAATTGCAGCAGATGCCTCATCTACAGGGTTGGGAGCAGTCCTTTCTCAAGAACGGCCAAATGGATGTCATAGACCGGTTTATTATGAGTCTCGAGCATTGTCTGTGACTTAGATGAGATACGCTGTCATAGAGAAAGAAGCTCTCGCAGTTACATAGCTTCTGAAAAGTTTTCAGATTATATCATCAGCTTAAAGGTTGTCATAGAGGCAGACCACAAACACCTAGTTTCCTTACTTGATGAAAAGGAACTCGCAAGAATCCCTCTGGGAATCTAGAGATTCTGGTTGAGGCTGATGAGATTCTCATATGAAACGGTATATGTACAGGGCAAGTTGCAAACATCAACAGATGCATTGTCCAGAGCTATTGTTGACCATCCTACACAACAGGATGTTAACTTTTTAAATGAGATTGAATCATATTCTCAGTTCACTGCATCACAATGGCTGGGAAGCTCTAAAAAGCTCCAAGGAATTTGTCATGCTCAGATGCAAGATGAAGAATGCATCTGTATTCGCCAATATTGCACACAAGATTGACCACAGCAGCATCGCAGTGGTATCATGATGACAATCATCTTTGAGTACAGAGAGCACTTTACTATTGTGGATGATTTGCTGGTATGTGACGAGAGGCTGGTGATTCCAGTCTCATATCTTAGCGAAAATATACCAGGGCCACATGGGTATCACGAAATGCAAAGCATGGGCTCAGTCATTTGTATGGTGGCTGGGAATATTGAGCGATATAGAAGAAATGATTGCTAATTGCTAGGTATGTGCAGTGCACAGACAAGACCAGAGGGAACCTCTTACCTTGACCCAATTTCTAACCAGACTGTGGGAATGCCCAGGGTTGGATCTATTCATGTTTAGTGGGAAATCCTACTTGATTGTTATCGATTATTTTTCAAGGTGGATAAAAATCGAACGGCAGTACACAACGATAACTGAGACAGTCATTCGAGTTTTACAGGAGATCGTTACAACACATGGCATTCCTGATGAGATTGTGCCAGATAATGGTCCTCAATGTGCAAACAACTACTTCACACATTTTGCGGAAAACTCTGGATTTGTACATCTTACATGTTTCCTTAGATATCCTCAATCTAATGGTGAAGCTATAAGAGGAGTCAGAACGATCAAAGCACTGTTAAAGAAGAATAAAGATTTTCAAACAGACCTCCTGAACTACAGATCTATTCTATTGAAATGTGGATCAGGACCATTAGAACTTTGATAGGAAGGAAGCTCAAAACACAACTTCCTATCTTATCCAAAATATTATTTCCAGGGCTAGAAGTCCAGGATTATCAGAGAGTTCAAGACAGAGAAAAGGCTTATTAAAAGCAACAAGCTTTTAACTATAATAGGAGATATTATACCAGGAACCTACCCAAGTTGATGGGAGAAGAAAAGGCATGGGTACAAGACCAAGGCAGAGAACGAGTAATCATCCAGAGAGATGAAAATCAACAGAGATCTTATTTAGTACATACTTCAGAAGGTACTATAAGAAGAAACAGGAGAAATCTTATTTTCATTCATCAAAGACTATTCATGAGTCATAAATTTGGATGAACCAGATGTTGCTCCTGAAATACAGAAAACACCAAATGCTACAAACCTCAATGAAGGCCATCCAAGTCAAGAAACAAGAGTCAGAGAAGGACTACTGATCGTCTGAGTCTGAGAAGAACACAATCAGAGTTGTGAAGCCTCCTGACGGATTGAATTTGTGATGTCAGATACTTGGGGAGAGATGAGGTCGTACGTAAATGTAAAAATGAATTTATGGACAAAGACTTGGGAGGAGATGTAGTATAAGGCTTCGAAAGGGTTCATGTTTGGAACAGTGTGAGTAACACTTCCCACTATGATGATGTAAGAGATCACATGTGAAGGAGACTTGAGAAGGAGAAGCAGCATCACGACCAGCAGCCGAGTTAAGCGTGTTTAAGTAAAGTGTATATAGTTCCTGAAATGTAATAAACAATTATGGTGCAACCTAACTGAAGTCTCTGCAAGGCAGACTAACCCAAAAAACAACACCTTCAACAGGACCTTCCAAACCCGTGACCTTTACCACCGAGAAGGACAAGGGCAGCAGATGTATGGGAACACTACCTGCAAGTTCCCCTCCAAGCCACACGTCATCCTGACTTGGAACTATATCACCGTTCCTTCACTGTCGTTGGATCAAAGTCCTTGAATTCCCTTCCAGGCCTCACTGCGGGTGTACCCACAGCAGATGAACTACAATGGTTCAAGAAGGCGGCTCACCACCACCTTCTCAAGGGCAATTAGGGAAGGGCAATAAATGCTGTCCTAGCCAGCAAAGCCCTCATCCCATGAAAGAATAAAAAAAAAGTAATGTGTAGAATGCCAAAGGGTATAAAGGGAGAGCACAGGCCACTTATAGTTATGACAGTTCTTTGCGATGTTCAGATGATCACAGAATACGAAGGCCAAGCCTGATCAATGTGGGGAAACAATGTTGTATAAGTTGTTACTCTGTAACTGTAATAGCTGTTTTGCTATTGGCGTCAGTGTTCTAAACAACACACTCAAGCCTGAACTACAAGGAATCGTTTGTGTAAAGTCATAGATTCCTCATAACTTCTTTTTCCTGGCCTCCAATCTTCCACCGTTCATAAACTCCAAAACATATTCTTGCTCCAACCTTCACAATTTCCTCAAAACCCATCTCTTTGACCGAGCATTTGGCCACTCCTTCATTTCTCTTCTTTCCTGGTTTAGCATTCATTCTCATTATGCCTATATGCTAAGAATAGAATATGAAATGCAAGCTATTGTAAATAAATAAAACAGACCCTTATAACATGATCAAAGTTGGCAGCACTATTATGCTTATTATGGTAAAAAATTTCATGTTGAACTTACATCTGTAGCATAATAAACTTGATGGCAATTACACTACCCTACAATGCAGCACCATGACAACTACAATAATCTTTATTGCAACCCCATGCCAACTACACAAATATAGTGCAGTGCCATGGCAACTACAGTATCTTATCGTGCAGTGCCATAGAAATGACAACATCCTAGAGTGCTGCACCATGACAACTACACTATTCTATACTGCAGAACCATGACAATGACACTAAGCTACAGTGCAGTGCCATAGCAATTACAATATCCTAAAGCACAGCTCTATGACAACTACACTAATTTATAGTGCAGCGCCATAGCAACTACAGTAACCAATAATGCAGGCCCATGGTAACTACACTAAAAATTATAAGTGCAGCACCATGACGACACTAACCTATACCAGCATCATGACCGTTACACTAACTGCAGGGCACATAAGCACATACTCTAACAGATGTGCTCCGGGATAGACAAAAAATCATTGGCACTTTCTCTCTGACATGTACTTCCTTCTGGGAACAGGTCTGAAGCTTGACCCGTTTACTTGGGAACGTTCTGTACTGGCTGCAGCATGACCTGCACCTGGTGCAGCTTTGGTTCATTTACTGGCTGCATTTGTTCATGGCTATGGGAACATGACCTTTCATTTGCTGGGGCAGCTGGAGCTGCACAAATGTCGCCTGGGGCTTGTAACATCACAATTTGTTTCGGAGACAATTCTGTTGCCTGAAGAATGTTTACAAAAGCTAGAAGTTGTTTGCTGAAGCTGGTAGCTGAAGTCTTTGCTTTAGCTTTTAATGTTTAAAGTTAGAAATGCAGTATTTCATTGTGTACTGATTTCAACCTCTGTATAACTGATATCTAACATTATTTTTGTTATATGTTTGGTTCTATATGCTGCCACAGTATTGCATCTAGCCAGAGAGATTCTTAGACTGTTGTATTTAAACATTAATCTTTATTTCATAACAACTATATAGACTCCACACTAGCCTGTGTGGCTCCTTCAAAAGCCATGCTGTAACTGTTCGCGAGTCTCTCCCATATTATGGCCAGAATTTTACGCCACCCTAGCGGGTCGGATGGTGGAGTGGGCGTGGCGTAAAATTGATCAGCCGGTTCCGGGAGGCCTACCCGCCCCGATTCCACCTTCGAACAAGTTTACGGAGGTCCAGCGGGGGGTGGGAAACAGCCACTTAACAGCCACTTAAGGGCCCTCGCCCGCCTACACGGGTATTTTACCTATGGCAAGCGGGTGTGCCGGGGACGTGAAAGGCTGCCCAGCGATAGCTGCCGGACTTTCCGTGCCCCGAGGTGAGCATGGCAGTTGGGTACAAGGTGCCCGATTGAGGGCCGCCCCCGCCTCCCAACCCACCCCCGGGATCCAAGATGCCCCCCTACCCCCCAAACGACAACCCGAGCCTCACCAGGGCACGACCGATCCCCCTGGTGAGGCAATCCAAACTTACCGACTCTCTCGGCTCCATCAGGTCGGCTTGGCTGCAGTCCCAGCAGTAGCCACCGCTCCCGGTGGCGCTGAGACTAAGAGCTGCCGGCCTACTGATTGGCCAGCATTACACTGAGGTGGGACCTCCTCCCTCAAGTGGGTGGAAGTCCCGCCTCAGGCCAATTAAAGCCTGGGGATCCGTAAAATATGGGACAGATCCCCAGGCTGGGCGGAAGCGGGGTTGTCACCAACATTTACGTCGGAGTCTGGCTCCCGTCCGCCCACTGTAAAATTCCGGCCTATATCTTACATCATCATGGTGGGCGGTATTTTTTACATTCTCTCAAGATTAACCCTTTCAGACCCTTATACTACATCTCCCCCAAGTCTCTATCCAAATATATATTTGCATACATTCACTTCTTTTATTTACATGCTACCCCATTCCCCCCTACCCCCAAATCTCTGACTTCATAGATTCAACCTGTCAAGAGGCTTCACAACTCTCCCTGATCTTGTCCTCAGAGTCTTTCCCTGATCTCTTGTGTCTTGACTTGGATGGCCTTTGTTGAGGTTTGTAGTATTCGGTGCTTTCTGAATTTCTGGTTCAACATCTGATTTGTCTAACTGTATGACCAATTGACGTCTTTGCTGTAAAGAAATAAGATTTCTTCTATTTCTCCATATAGTACCTTCTTGAGTTCTTAGTAGATAAGATCGCTGTTGATTCTCCTCTTTCTGCAGAATTACTCCTCTATTTTGGTCTCGTACCCATAACCTTTGTCCTTCTGACAACTTCAGTAGGTTTCTGGTACAATATTTCCTGTTATAATTATGGGTCTGTTTCTTTCGATACGACTTTTTTTTGTCTTGTACTCTCCGATAATCCTTGCTTTGTAACCCTGGAAGCAATTTCTTGGGTAGAATTGGAAGTTGCGTTCGAAGTTTTCTTCTCATTAAGAGTTTGGATGGTGCTAATCTGCACAATAATTGAGTAGTTCTGTAGGTCAGAAGTGCTAATTGGAAATCTTGGCTTTTCTTTAACTGACTGCTTGCTCAGCTTCTCCATTTGATTGTGGATACTTAGGAGAACTTGTTAGATGAACAAATCCACATTTTTCTGCAAAGTGTGTGAAGTAATCGTTTGCAAATTGCGGTCCATTATCAGATACTATCTGATCAGATATACCATGTCTTGAGAAAACGTCTTGTAAAACTGTGATGACTGCTTCCGTTGTTGTTGTGTACATCTGTTTATCCTTGATCCATTTGAGAAGTAATAGACTATAATTCAATAGGATCTCCCATCAAAGAAGAATAAATCTATTACCAACCATTCCCACAGTCTTGTTGGGAATTGGGTCGAAATTAGAGGTTCTCTCTGATCCTGTCTGTGAACTGCACATAGGTCACAATTCGAAATCAATTTGTCAATATCCTTCAAAATTCTTGGCCCCCACATTTAGTTATTGCCATCACAGGATTGCTCTGTTCTTTTGGACCTCAGCTTGCCTCACCAGCTGAATAGTATTGTACAGGGTGAGGTCTTCTTTAGACTGTAAAAGATCTGATATGGATTCATCAGCAACACCGACAACAAGACAATCTCTTATCAATTCTTCTTTAAGGTCTCCATACTCACATCCCTCTGCAAGCCTGTAAAGGGCACTGATCAAAGAACCTACTGTTTCACCTGGTTTTTGTTGAATCTTGCTCTTTCTAAAATCTTATTACTTGGAAAGATGAAATATGAATCAAAAGCTTTTAAAACTTCATTGAATTTGGCAGATGTTTCATTATTACCTGGTTTTGCAATTATATCATCAGCTATAGCACCAATTAATATAGTGTTAACTTGTGCTGCCTCAGACTTGCTGTCCAATTTAGAAGCTATTCTGTGTCTGAGGATCCTTTTTTTTCCACAGTACCCAGTTTTGAATCTGATTGGGTCCATCTTGAATTTTGAAACTCTCTGGCATTCCCAATTTTTGATCCATGTTGCTTTATTTTATAGACTTTTATTTAGAGTGTTCCTCTTTAAGAAAATCTTTTTTTTTAAGCTAGCTTGCTTTAATGGAATGTAGTCGATGCTTTTGAGCGCCCCCTGCTGTTTTTAATCGAATCTTTTCAGGTTTTCCCTTTTGCTTGAACATGTCATGTTATTTATTTATTCAGCTTGCTGCAATGGAGTTGACACAGCTGTTTCAGAGTTCCCTGCTGTTTTAATAGACTGTTTTAGGGTTTTCCCCTTTCTTTCGGAACTGCAGTTTGTTTTTCTTCTTCAGGATTGGCTGTTTAATGTGCAGTTTATTTATTTTTATTTTTCAAGCTTGTGTTAATGGAGTGTGCCTGTTGTGTTCGGGGGCTTCCCAAGCTTTTTGGCAGTTCATGCGCTTATTGGAGGTTTCCCGCTCTTTGCACTCACGTTGTGAAGAATTTTTCCCTTTTTTTCTAGCCCGAAGCAGTCAGAAAATTACTTTAAACCCTTCAAAGTCTTTTTTTTAAACCAGGATTCCTCGACCATCAGCACTGTAACTCACCCGATCGATGGAATTGATTTGCAGGCAACAACACTTCCGTTCTTTGGAGCTTCTCTCAGCCTCTTCTCAAAGTCTGCAGTCTTGTTTTCCTTTTCTCAAGGTCAGGATTTTTCAGCCAGTTGCTTCAAATTTTTTCCTTCTTCTGGATGTAGGATATCACTGCTGATCACTATGTTATATGTTTGGTTCTGTATGCCAGCACCATAATGAGCCTAGCCACAGAGATTCTTAGACTGCATATTTAAACACTAATTTTTATTTCATAACAACTATATTCACTCCACACTAGCCTGTGTGGCTCCTTCAAAGGCCACACTATATCTGTTCTCGAGTCTCTCCCACATGATCTCTTACATCATCATGGTGGGCAGTATTCTTTACACTCTCGCAAGATTAACCCTTTCAGACCCTTATGCAACAATTTTGCAAGTATCAAGTAGAAATGTATATGGGATTTTTGTGTAAACATTGTATATCTGCAGTCAGAACTACAGTATTGCTCCAGTGTGCTTTATACTTATGAATTTTGCTTCACAATTCTTTTATTGTACAAATTTACAGCAGCTGAATTTGAAGTTAAATTGTCTTTTGTGCTGCTCTTTGTATGAGTTAATGGTTAGGAATACAACATACTCAATAATTTATTAATCTGGTAATGATTGTATCTGCTCATTCCTTCCCTTCCATCTTAGTACAAATTCCTGAGAAATTAGTAAAAGATTCTGTGATTAGATGTGGTGGTGCACAAGTGTCTGAAAACAGTTCTAGCACAGGCCCATCCATGACTGATGTAAACGACTGCTGAAAGGATATCTTCACTCTCTCATGCTATTGTTAAAAATGTGGTGCATCATTTTCCCTCCTCCCCACACATGGGGCTGGATTTAATTCTCCCCCAGGCGCGGGGTCCGTGGCAGTGGGGGGGGGGGTTGAAGATGCCTCCGGGAGAGGGCCGCCAGGCACCCCGCGTGGGGAGGGTCCGGCGCAATATTATCGGTGACATCGTGGCCTTGTGGAGGCCAGCCCCACTCCCCCCTCCCCGGCTGCTCGATGATGCAACCCCTATTTGCATATTCAAATAAATTAAAATGAATGCATTAATGATACTTATGTATCTGTGCGCAGGCAGCTGACGCCATTACCGGGGACAGACAGCCCGCCCCCTCCACGTGCCTGGGGGAGACGGCTCACCCTGGCTATTTAAATGAGCCACCGTACGGAAGATTGTGGCGACTCCACGATATGCAGCCTGCCATTCTCTTCACCCACCACCCACTGGTGGAAACAGAAGATTCAGCCCATGGTTTTCAAAGTTTTATGCCCAGGAAACCCCTGAAAATATTGCCAGAGTCCTAGATATTAAAGCACAGACCTGAAAAGTTAACTCTTTTCCTCACTTCACAGAAGCTGCCAGGCCTACTGAGTATTTCCCGCACTTTCTGTTTTTATTATCCTGGACAATAAGATGGCTGATGACCATGGGGTCCCCTCAGAATCCTGCTTAGGTCCATGAACCTGAGTTTCAAAACTTACAGTGTAACTAAAGGTTTATCAACTTTTTGTTAAAGGACGAGACATTTTCTCTTAAATGTTGTTTTTGCTTTACAACTAGGCACTTTTAAGAGTTTTTACAATAACTTGGAATTATTTGTGCAACAGTACAGTTCAAATGCAAATTCTGACACCTGGAGGATGTCTATTGAAAATCAGCAGCATGCAGAAGATTAAACTGTGGTAACTGTCTGTCTTCCACATAGCTTCTGAGAAGAAGAGAGCACATTCACACACACACACCTTGGCCGGAATTTTATCTGGGCGATGGGGTCTCAACCACTGGCAAAAGTGCCCGCGAGAAGCCTACGTCATCTGCTCTGGGGAAGGCGCGCCGGATTCAAGTGCCAATTAGGCACTTAAATGGACAGCAGTGGGCCTTCCCTGGGATCAAGGACCTGGGCAACGAAAGTCCTGCCTCAAGAGAGCTGCCGGCCAATCAGAGGACGACGGCTCTTTAACTGAGCAGTGCAACCTAACTGAGGTAGTGACTGCTGGCAGTACAGCAATCACCCGAGTCCCTGGACCCAGGCCACAGGTAAGTCTCAGCAGGAGGGGTTTCGCAGAGTGGGAGTCGTGTGGGAGGGGGTCTAGGGGGTTCAGCAGCAAGGGCAGGAGGGGGGGGGGTGGTCGTTCTCAGCAGGCCCCCAATTCCTGATTCCCTAGTTCAGGCATTAAGTGCCTTTTAACGAGGGACCTCCCCCCAGAGGTAGCTGGAAACCCACACGGGTTTGCTTGCCGTGCTCCCCATGCAGCGACATATTATGCACCACAAATAATTTCAGCGGCGGCAGGATGAGGCCCTTAATTGGATCATCATCTTGCCCAATTATATGCTCTCCCGCCTCCAAACCCGAGGCGGGGAGAGCATAAAATTCCTCCCTTGTGATTAAATTGGGTAAAAGTGTTGTTAGACTCAAGGGAATTGAGCCTTAGATTTAGTGTATTAGAGTTGTAGAGAGAGATACAGCACTGAAACAGGACCTTTGGCTAACCAAGTCTGTGCTGACCATCAACTACTCATTTATACTAATCCTACATTAATCCCATTTTCCCTCTGACATCCCCACAATTCTCCTATCACCTACCTACACTAGGGGCAATTTTTACAATGGCCAATTTACCTATCAACCTGCAAGTCTTTGGCATGTGGGAGGAAACCAGAGCAACTAGTGGGAACCCACATGGTCACAGGGAGAACTTGCAAACTCTGCACAGGCAGTATCCAGAACTGAACCCAGGTTGCTGGAGCTGTGAGGCTGCGGTGCTAACCACTGTGCTGCCCCACTAGTATCCATTGGAATTTTATTCAAAGCAAATAACTTTGCTTTTACAATGCTGAATTGCTCTTGTTTCTGAGTTTTAAAAGATAAAAGTGTATAAATAATTCAAATGAGATAATAAAAACTTGATATTTTAAAGAGGATTGTTATTATATTAAAGTAGTCACAGCTGTCCATAAAGGAGCTACAATAAGTCCAAGAAAAGGACTTATTTTCAAGCTGTTAGCTGTAATTTTTCTCAGCTCATTAACGATGTAGATATACACCTCTTTACTCTTGAGGTTATTAAAAATTCATTAAACTTGCTGTTATTTTGCACTTCACACATGTAATTTAACACAGTACCTTGCACAGTAATATTATGTCCATGTCAAATTTCTCCACTCTTCTGATGGCCTTGATTCTTGCTGGAGGAGCTCCATGACATCTTCAGGTATTCATCCAAGTAGTCATTCTTTATGTGTGTGCTTGGCAGTGAGTATTAGCAATCTATTCGAGTGTATTGGGAAGACTGAAGTCACTGTTTTCAGTCCCCCGCTCCAAACTCCATTCCCTAGTTATCAACTCCATCCTTATCCCTTGCAGCAATCTGAGATTAAGCCAGTCTGTTCACAAGCTTGGCATCACATTTGTCCCCGGGATGAGATTCCAACCTCATACTCGCGCGATCACTAAGACCGCCTATTTCCACCTCTGTAACATTGCCCAACTTTGTCCCTGTCTCAGCTCATCTGCTGATGAAACCATCATTCATGACTTCGTTACCAACAGACTCGACTATTCCAAAGCACTCCTTGCTGGTCTCCCACATTCTACCCTCTGTAAACTTGAGATCATCCAATTCTCTGCTGCCTGTGTCTAAACTGGCACCAAGACCAGTTCCCCGATAACCCCTGTGCTCGCTGACCTATATTGGCTCTTGGTCAAGCAACACCTCTATTTTTAAATTCTCATCCTTGTTTTCAAATCCCTCCATGGCCTTGCTATCTCTGTAATCTCCTCCAGCCTCACAACCTTCCGAGATATCTGTACTCCTCTAATTCCCCGAGATTAACCCCTCCACTATTAGTGGGCGCGCCTTCCGTTGCCTGGGCCCCAAACTTCTAGAATACCCTCCCTACACCTTTCCGCCTCTCCACCTCACTTTCCTCCTTTAAGACACTCCATAAAACCTACCTCTTTGACCAAGTTTTTGCTCATCTGACCTAAGAATCTCCTTATGTGGCTCGGTGTCCTATTTTGTTCTATAATGCTCCTGTGAAGCGCCTTGGGATGTTTTATTATGTTAAAGGCACTATCTAATATAAGTTGTTGTTGTAGGGAGCATCCCATTCATACATGCACACTTTCCAGCAGGAGTCAATGATTAGTGATCAAGGGCAGGAATTATGGCTAATTCTTTACCTCTCCAGCTCCGAAGCACTGCAGCCAATTATTGAGCCCTCACAGGCACCCCAGCTAACTTGGCACAGACTGAGGGCTAAATTTGGGGCATGCAACAATATGTGCAATTGTTAATGGTTGTTAATGACTGAAGGTATAGATGGTGCAGTGTTGAAGCACCATTGTGTTGAACCACCACTTCAAACTGACACTCTCATCTCTGGTGCACTGCTGTAGGAAATGCCAAGCAGACAATTACACTCAAGGGAGGAATGAAAAATCATCCAAGAAGAGTTTAAAGGGCTGCTCTCTTGTATTTTTCGCAACCAGGCAAGTGGTACACTGGCAGTAGCTAGGGGCAAGGCCACTTGGCTTTCCCCTCTGATGAAGCACTTTGAATACTATGCTTATAGTCACACGACACTACATACCTTCGGGCCCATGTTAGCATCTTTACTACCTTTAAATCTAGGTCATATGGATTCTACTATATTCATCATACATTCTGCATAATTAAATTAAGTACACTGTGTAGTAGAGCACTTAAGGTAATATTAAATCCCCTTATTCTGCTGATGTTCATTAATCATCCAAACTTTGTATAATTGCAATATTATACATGGCGGCTCACTTACATGACCGGGGTGGACTGCTCCCCCTCCCGATGATGTGCAGGGGGTGGGCGATCCGTCCCCGGCAATGGTGTCTGGTGCCATTTTTAAATGGCTTCCAGCCCTTACATTTCATTAAGAGTTTTAAAGGCATATATATTGCTTTAAAGTTTATTAAAAATGATTAAATGATTATACTAATGTTCCCAGCCCCTCCCCCACCTCCCCAATAAACGTGCATTTCATCCTTTGTCGTCTCCCCCGCCCCAAAATACTCACCTCGTGTACTTGACCTTCCCCCCAACAAAGGTCAGAAACTTTCAACTTCACCCCCCAGACCAATCAGGTAAGTTTGACCCTGCTCCCACCATCCCGCCCTCACTGATATACTTACCTCTTCTCCCCTCCCTACCAGTGTTCCGCCATCCATCACCGGTCGGCGATTGGACAGCATGTGAATGCCAGCCGCCGACCACAATATCAGAGTGAGATGGCTGGCGGCACCAGGTAATTCTTTAATATAAATTGATTACCATATTCAAATGTGTCTCCTGTTAACGAGTGGCAGGGGGGCCACCACGAGGCATCGCCACTGCCAGTAATATGGGGCGGGGCCTTCCTGGCATCGAGGCCTGTGGCAGGCCTCACCCGGAGGCATTTTCCAGGCCTCCCCACCGCTACCGCTGATGTTAGGGGGTGGGTAAAATTCAGCCCATAGTGTACATTTGGGCCAAAGTCCCAGAGGATCTTTGTTCCCAAATTAATCAGATTCAAGGCTTTTTGGTAGCTAAGGAGTGGTTCTTATGCTGACTCCATTTCAATCACCCAGATGAGGTTGCAGTTTCAATTTCCATTCTGCCTCAAATGAAGGAAGATCATTAGATAGCCAATTCACACATTGCCCTCTTCCATGTTAAACAGGTTTCACATTTTAATTGCGTGCCTCTTGAGTTCCTGCTTTGGCTGTATGCCTACTTATTAGGGGAGCTCTGTAGGGTGATATAATTTACTCCAGAAATTGTTATACAGAAGCTACTGAAAATGACTTGAATTTTTTTTTTTCATTTTGAAACAATTCATGCATTTTTTAATCCTGATAACTGTACTTTCAGTATCTTGTGCAGTCTTGCACTTTCTATTTATTAGTAAACTTGTAAATAAACCTGACCAAGTGGGTTTGGCCTGTACACACTGGTCTGACAGTGCTAGATTCTGGCTTTTGGAAGGGATAGGGATAGTGAGCAATATACTGTAATTAGAAGTTAATTGTCAAATCTAACCTGTGAATCCATGTACAATGGAGCAGAGTTTTTGTTTGTTTACATCAGTAATATCAACACAATCCAGATGGAATTGGATGAACCAGTGCTGAAGACTGGGGAATTTTAAATGTGACTTATACCCAAAACAACTTACGTCTCTATTACTCTTGTTTAAAATTTTATGTGCTGGATATGCCCCTATCAATGAAACTAGTCACACCCCGAGTTCGATATTGTGAGATTCTGCTGGTTAGGGAAGGTTCTTTAATTTGTATTCATTGTCTTAGGCCAGGGATTGACAATCTTAATAACAAGAAGAGCTATTTTAAAAAAAAGTCAAAAACACAATATCTTAGTAGCCACAATGCCAATATTAATGAAAAACAAAATAGAGACACATTTCAACAATATTTTAATGGTTTTTACACAAACATTGTTAATTGAATGATACTTTCTCACAATTTTGTAACAGCCCCGACAACCAATTTTACCTGCAGCACCTGTGGAAGAGTCTGTCACTCTAGAATTGGCCTTTATAGCCACTCCAGGCGCTGCTGCACAAACCACTGACCACCTCCAGGCGCTTACCCATTGTCTCTCGAGACAAGGAGGCCAAAGAAGAAGAAAACTTTCTCACAATTACAATCTTAGTAAAAGTTCAAAAACTGAAACAAGTCATTGAATTACCAGCAAAATGAGTTTGATTGAACAAGGTCGGGAGCCGCACATGAGTCCTTAATGAGCTGCATGTGGCTCCGGAGCCATAGGTTGCAGATTCTTGTCCGAGGCACGCAGCCACAAGTAAGCACTTATTCAAAGTTTTTTCATGCAAAAAATATTGTAATTTACTTTCAAACCGACTAGGGTACACCAATGAAAGCAGTAAATGGTTCAATATATTTTTTATAAAAGTAATTTTCAGTGATTTTAACTGAGATTACTCAAAGGCGGAGCACTGGACACTTATTAAAAATGATTATTTTTTGTGAAAAATATTTCAACAGTATTCAAAAAATTCAACTCTTAAATACTTCAATGAATACAAAAGAAATTACAGTCCATGATGCTGCATGATTGCTCTGGTACTTGGAAGATATTACAATTATGATTTTGCAATTGATTTTTATTGGAAACTTGAACTGTAACCTAACCAGTGCAATTTGAATCCCATTTTAGGTACAATTTCACCTAAAACAAACTCCTTATGTCTGAAAATTAGGGTCCTAAGATGATTGTAAGACCCAGAATGCATGCACAAATCAACAGAGCTTGTGCCGTACAGGCTTTTCCTGGGTGTACCAAGTGTTGCGTAGCCAAAATGGCTGTTATGTAATCGTCAGTCTATGCATGTGAACATTGGCACACGTATCTTTATGGTAGAAAGTTTACTCTCCGCACCGATCACCAAGCGTTGACTACATTGTTAGTTACGTCAGGATCAGGTTATTGACCTCTCCGCATCTACAGTTGGTCAGATCATCTACATCAGTATAACTTTGAGGTCGAGTATCTTGTAGTTTCACACAACCGAGTAGTTGATATGCTTAGCTGTAATACTGTCTTGGACAGCATTTGTGATAGCAAAGCAACTTGAGATATTGAAAACTATGTCATCGCAGTGATTTTGCGCGTGACCGCGAATCTTGTTATGCGAAAGGAGTTGCAGGCAGAGTCAGCAGCAGACGACGTACTGCAGCAAGTAAGTCAGTACCTCAAAACTGAGTGGCCTCATGATATAGGGGAAGAACTGATCCCATTTTACAGAGTACACAATGAACTCGCATTGTTTGGTGATAACCGTATTGCACGCGGAACCTGAGCAGTTATCCCAAAGCACTACAGCAACGTGTATTGCGTCTCGCCCACATAGGACAATCGGGTGTTACGATGAAACAACAATCCCATGAAGCAGTCTGGTGGCCAGGAATAGATCGCGTATAGAAGAGTTCATTAGGAACTGTGCAGCTTGCACACTCAGTGAAAAATCTGTTAAACCATGTCCTGCACCTCTACAACCAACCCCATGGCCAACAAAACCATGGCAACAACTCCAAGTTGATATTTTTGGAGACGTGCAAGCAGCCCCTAGGAATCAACATTTGTTGCTTGTTGTTCATGATCTACATAGCAAATGGCCAAAAATCGCTATAACAAATTCCATTACAACATTCTGATGATAGTACTAAAGACTTGTGCTCCAGAACTAGCTGCGCCCCTAGCCAAGCTGTTCCAGTACAGCTACAGCCTGGCAATGTAGAAAATTGCCCAGGTATGTCATAAGATCATAAGAAATAGGAGCAGGAGTAGGCCATTCAACCCTTCAAGCCCGCTCCGCAATTCAAGGAGATCATGGCTGATCTTTGACTTCCACACCATTTTCCTGCACTATCCCCATAACCATTGATGTTTTTAATGTGTAGAAATCTATCGATCTCAGTCTTGAACATACTCAATGCCTGAGCCTCCACAACCCTCTGGGGCAGAGAATTCCAAAGATTCACCACCCTGAGTGAAGAAATTCCTCCTCATCTGAATTTTAAAGGGCTTGCCCCTTATTCTGAGACTGTGATCCCTGGTTCTGGACTGCTCAGCCAGGGGAAACATCCTTCATGCATCAACCCTTTCGAACAAGAATTTTGTATGTTTCAATGAGATCACCTCTCATTCTTCTAAACTCCAGAGAATAAAGGCCCAGTCTATTTAATCTTTCCTCATAGGACAATCGCTCCATGCAAGGAATTAGTCCTGTTCACAAAAAGCAGGACAAATCCAACCTGACCAATTACCACCCACCAGTCTACTCTTGATCATCAGCAAAGTGATGGAAGGAGTCATTGACAATGCTATCAAGCGGCACTTGCTCAGCAATAACCTGCTCACAGACGCTCAGTTTTGGGTCCGTCAGGGCCTGACATCATTACAGCCTTGGTCCAAACATGGACAAAAGAGCTGAACTCCAGAGGTGAGTTGTAAGTGACTGCCCTTGACATCAAGGCTACTGAAGGGCCTCAATTGGTTTGGGGTGGGAAGGCCTTCCCTGCCCCAGACAAAATGGCAGGGGGCTTGGACAATGCTGGGAACGATGCCCCCTGCCATTTTGTTTGCCCCCTGCCTCCATGCTCATCTCCAAGGGCAGAAAAAATTCAGCCCATTGTGTCTATTTGGTGATCTATAGTTTTCATATGGGGCTATCACTACCATCAAGAATGTTGGAACAGCACTGACTCAAGTGCATAGGGTACCAATATAATGGATTACAATCCCGAGACAATCAATATCCAAGTCTCCTGCTCAATGCAGAGTTTTGGTGGACCTATTTTTGATACCTGGGAGTACCAGCTTTGGGATAAAGGGGTGATATTTAATTCTTGCCAGTTTATAGGTTGTCAATTTCTTCTGTTGTTCTCATCAGTAATCAGAGCCATACAGGGGCATAGATCTTCACCCAGAGTTAATGCAGAGGATGGAGGAGAAAAGAGGGGGGAATGAATGCAACGATATTGAAAAGTAACCTCAGGAGCTTGTGTGCAAAGATTTTATTCTGTGAGCAGTTACGAGAGTGCTGCACATAGAGGAAAGCCTCGTGATTTAGTCTTCATATGGAATAACACATTGTGAATTATTCCATGAAAAAATTTAATGTGAAAATATTACAGTACAGTTCAAAGAATTTAAACTATAAAGGCTCCATCAAAAGAGATAGATAGAGATTAAGATAAAGAAGAAAAAGTGTGCTTACGACAGATGCCAGGTAGAAATTACTATTGAGATAAAAGCAAGATGCTGCCGATGCTGGAAATCTGAAATAAAAACAAGAAATGCTGGAAATACTCAGCAGGCCTGGCAGCATCTGTGGAGACAGAAGCAGAGTTAACGTTTCAGGTCAGTGACCCTTCATCAGAACTCAAAATACTATTGAGAGCCAAAGTGAATATAGAAGGTTCAGAGGAAAATGCAAAAGCAGATAAGGGAAGCAAAGAGAGAGTATGAAAAGAGACTGGCAGTTAACATAAAAGGGAATCCCAAAGTTTTCCATAGACATATAAATAGTAAAAGGGTGGTAAAAGGAGGAGAGGGGCTGATTAGGGGTCAAAAAGGGGATTTGTGCATGGAGGCAGAGGGCATAGCTGAGGTATTAAATGAATACTTTGCATCAATCTTTACCAAGGAAGAAGATGCAACCCAGTCAATGGTGAAAGAGGAGGTAATTCAGACACTAGATTTTTTTAGATTTAGAGATACAGCACTGAAACAGGCCCTTCGGCCCACCGAGTCTGCGCCGACCATTAACCACCCATCTATACTAATCCTACACTAATTCCATATTCCCACCACATCCTCACCTGTCCCTATATTCCCCTACCACCTAACTATACTGGTGGCAATTTATAATGGCCAATTCACCTATCAACCTGCAAGTCTTTTGGCTGTGGGAGGAAACCGGATCACCCGGAGGAAACCCACGCAGACACAGGGAGAACTTGCAAACTCCACACAGGCAGTACCCAGAATTGAACCGGGGTCGCTGGAGCTGTGAGGCTGCGGTGCTGACCACTGCGCCACTGTGCCGCCCAAAACTAGAAGGGTTTAAAATTGATAAGGAGGAGGTACTGGATAGGCTGTCTGTACTTAAAGTGGATAAGACACTAGGACCGGATGAGATGTATCCAAGGATACTGAGGCAAGTGAGAGTGGAAAGTGCAGAGGCACTGGCCATAATTTGTCAATCTTCCCTAGACTCGGGGATGGTGTCAGAGGACTGGAGAATTGCACCCTTGTTCAAAAAAGGGTGTAAAGATAAGCCCAGCATCTACAGACCAGTCAGTTTAACTTCAGTGGTGGGGAAAATTCTAGAAAGAATAATTCTGGACAAAATTAATAGTCACATGGACAAATGCAGGTTAATTAGAGAAAGACAGCATGGATTTCTTAAGGGAAAATCATGTTTAACTAACTTGCTGGAGTTTTTTGAGGAGGTAACAAAGGGTTGACGAGGGCAATGTGGTGTACATGGACTTTCAAAAGGTGTTTGATACAGTGCCACACCATGGACTTGCGAGCAAACTTGTAGCTCATGGAATAAAAGGGACAGTAGCAACATGAATACAAAATTGACTGAGTGACAGGAAACAAAGAATAGTTATTAATGGATATTTTTCGGGCTGGAGAAAGATTTGTAGTGGAGTTCCCCAGAGATCAGTGTTAGACACTTGCTTTTCCTGATATGTATTAATGACCTAGACCTTGGTGTACAGGAAACAATTTCAAAGTTTGCGGGTGACACAAAATTTGGAATCATTGTGAACTGTGAGGAGGATGGTGTAGAACTTCAAAAGGACATAGACAAGTTGGTAGAATGGGTGGACAGGTGGCAGATGAAGTTCAATGCGGTGAAATGTGAAGTGCTACATTTTGGTAGGAAGAACGTGGAGAGACAATATAAAATAAATGGTACAATTCTAAAGGGGGTGCAGGAGCAGAGGGACCTAGTTGTATATGTGTATAAGTCACTGAAAGTGGCAGGGCCGGTTGAGAGAGCAGTTAATAAAGCAAACAGTATCCTAGGCTTTATTAATAGGGGCATTGAGTACAAGAGCAAGGAGGTTAAATTGAAATTGTATAAGACAGTAGTTCGGCCTCAGATGGAATATTGCGTCCAGTTCTGGGCACTGCACTTTAGGAAGGATGTGAAGACGTTAGAGAGGGTGCAGAAAAGATTCGCGAGAACGGTTCCAGGGATGAGGAATTTCAGTTATGAAAATAGCTTGGAGAAGTTGGGACTGTTTTCCTTGGAGAAGAGAAGGCTGAGAGGTGATTTGATAGAGGTATGCAAAGTTATGAGGAGTGTGGACAGAGTAGATAGGGAGAAACTGTTCCCACTTGTGAAAGGATCAAGAATGAGAGGGCACAGATTTAAAGTAATTGGTAAAACAAGCAAAAGCGACAGGTGGAAAAGCTTTTTCATGCAGCGAGCTGTTAAGGTTTGGAATGCACTGCCTGAGAGTGTGGTGGAGACAGGTTCAACTGAAGAATTCAAAAGGGAATTAGACTGTTATATGAAAAGGTAGAATGTACAGGGTTATGGGGAGAAGGCAGGAACTATGTGAAATGCTCATTTGGAAAATCGATGCAGACACGATGGGCCAAATGGCCTCCTTCTGTGCTGCAACCATTCTATGATTCTGTGATCTGATCTTACATCACCTGAATCACTTTTTTATGGTGTTATATGTTACGTGGTCTATCAGGGAGCCAATGAGCCTTTAGGAGCAGTGTTCCATGAAATAGTGAGTAATAGAGAAAGAGAGGCTTACTTGCTTGGTTAGTCAGCATATTAAAGTAACAGGGACTGTTAGCTTTAAGTTTATTCTTACTAGCTGCTGCATCTGGAATTCTTGACAGCTGTTCACCTGAGAGCTGGCCTGTAAGTCTCCCAAGCAACTACGAGGCCCAAAAGCCCCAGTTGCAACCTGACACTCCTCACAAGCAGTTTAATCTGTTCAGTCCAACCTTAATTAATTGTCTTTCTGTTTAAATGGAAACAGCTGGGACTCCTGTGGTAATCAGGTATGATGCACAGTCAAAAGATGGCTACCTAGGAGTATAATAATACAACTTAATGGCAGGTTTTGGAAATGCATGAACATTGAAATCTCAAATTTGATATATTTCATTCATTTACCGTCTTTTTAAATTTATTTTTATAGTATACTGCATTATTTCTTGCTCGCTGGAAATCAACTGAAGATCAACATAAAATAAACTCGCAATGATGACATTAATTACTAATCTTGGCATATGTATCATGCATCCATTACACAGAACAGCTTGTCTGTTGAGGTCTTCCATTATACCCACTATCAGAAAGAAACATATATTGGAAACAGAATAAAATTATCCCAGATAACTCCTAAGTGCACATTATAAAAATAGCAGATACAATGCATGACTTCAGTAATCTCATCACTGGGTTCATATGGTAGTTATAAAGCACTCAAGCATTAATTTTATGATTTATGACATCATCTGACCCATTCAATGAGATACTGCCCTCTGATTACTGCAGGGTATCTATTACTCTCAATATTAATTATTTGAGGAAACTTGAGGCAAAATTTGATTTGATAAATGGGGCAGCTGGTCTATTTAACAGGGAAAATTTTCCTCAGTCTTTTACCTAAAGGGTTCTGCAGTTATCCAGAGCAATCTCAGTAGATTCAATTAAGGATATGTGAAATTCGATACATTTTGTAGTTTGTCCAACTGACCCACAAAACCCTTTAATAACTGTTCATAATCATAAGGTGCTGTATTGTTAAGAAATTGAGCTCAACATTGTAATGTTTGTGTGTGTCCTTTGTAGGGACGTATCAATAAAGGCACTACACAGAGGTTACAAGTTGTGAAGACTGGATCTTTTACTCTCTGCTTTCCTGTATTCACTGTAAAAACCCTTTAACCTGTTCTCTCTGAGTATGTGTGTATGTGGTTGATCACCTATGTCACAGCTCGATAGGATGGGTCAAATCTTCTTCGAAAAATAACTGCATGATAACGATGCACACTGTTATTAATACATAAATTGACCAGCAAGTTCAAGGGATGATGAGATAAGCTGTGAGTTGCAAATCTCCATAACTTGCTGGTCGATTTAAACTGTTCCATCATTTGCCTCACATAACCGACAGCTCGCCCTCAACCTCCATTAATTGCCCATTAAGATCACTGCAGAATGTTAATTCTCATACTTAAATGCATAAGTACCCTTTCAACAACGTGATAATCATTAAAGCAACACTAATAAACCTCTTCGACCTAGAATGGGAACAATTTAAATGGTTGAGTTTCATTCCTGTGTGTAGTAAATTCTTATAATGATATCAAATTATAAATGTCAGTTTTGTTTTAACTTTTCCTTTCTGTCTCTCTTTTCTCTCTCTCAATCCAATCATTCTTTGCCTCTCTTCATTCCTCAATCTGTTCCTGAGTTGGCTCTAATTCACCCATTCTAATTCTCCTGCCATTCTGTCTTTCTTCTGTTTCTTTCTCAATCCTTAACTTTCATTGGAGATAGGCTGTTGGTCCCATCAGTCACTTAAATCCTAAATGCCCTATTGCCCTCACTGTGCTCTTATCAACTCGCTCTTCCGGAAACTTACAGGGCAAACCATTTTAGAGCTGAAGAGCATTTCATAAGATGCGCTGAACCAGCAAGATTTGACCTGATGTAATGGTTCAAAACTTGCTCAAAACAATATTAATGATATATTTGAAATCATAAAGGTGCTAAACTAATTTATTTATCTGACTTGAAGCCAAGCTAACAAAGCTAATAAAGTAAATAATAAATATTTCCAGCTTTTCCAGGAGAGGAAATGTGGTTTAAAAGTTTATTTGAAATATGTAAGTGTGATTTACAATCACTATATTTTCAAACAATTGCTTCTCTTTCTTGAAGTGCATTTGACTTGGGCTTTGTTTCATCGTGTGCTTATTAGACAGCATAACTACAAGGTACTGAGGTAAAGGCAGTGGCAACAATGATATATAGTGAGATGAGCACACTGGGCTGGGATAAGTACCATCAACTTTTGATGTGCTGCTCCAGTTATATTCTTGTAGAGGACTGACAGATCAACCAAACTTCTCTGCTCTCAAAAAGGATGGACTGTACTAAATTCAGGAACAAGGGATGTTTTTCTGTTGACATGCCAAATAAGGCTATAATGTTCCAATGTTATGTGGCAGATGATTTAGAGAACATTGCAGTTGCTAATGGTGACAAATAACATTGAATAGTCCAGCTTTTCCAGCCATTTTTACCACTTGTTTAGTTTAGTGTAGTTCAAATGTCATTAACAAACTAAGCAAATAAAGGCAGATTTTAATGCCTTTGGAGGTGTGTGGACATTATCATCATCAATCCTTCTGACAGAGTTATTGACTAGGTCTTCACAGAGCCAGAGATAACACACCACCATTGGTCCATCTGCTGTTCAATTCCATTTATGGCTGTCAGAAGTGGTTTGGTCATAGATTGCCTTGGACGAGGGGCAATTTACAAGTCTGTAATTATCAACACAGAACATCATAAAATATGCTTTTCATGATATGCAGCAGGGTTGTCAATTAAGACAAGGAAAATTGAGCAAAGTACATGAGCGTTCCTTGCATAAATGTCACATTAGGACTACCGGGCCAGGATTATCCTTCTAACCTCAGTGTTTTGATTGGGCACCCCCTCGGTTCATGCTATTTTCTCATTCAGGGTTCATCACCGATGCCTGACTGGCTCTCAACAGGATTCCTGCTGAAAAGAGGCAGCCTGCTCCTGCAAAATCCCAACGATGCTGCAGTGGGACTTCCACTGCAGCACTAGATGAGATGGGCAGGCAGGCGAAGGAGCAGGAACACCCAGAAGATGAGATTAGCCTCTGAGGCCTACACAAGGTAAGTGGGGCTGGAATGGATCAAGCTTAGTCTGCTACAAATACTCTCTCCCTACATTGGATGAAACCAGGGCCATCATTTCCCATGGCCTATTCCTACCATCCTTATGACTGCCCCAGGAACTGGTGGTAGGTGCGGTGGATAGGAAGGAGATTCACTGGAGGCTGCCCCAAAAATCGCTACTATGAGCAGGGAAACAGCAGGCAACAGTGCTCACAGTGGGGGTGGCACGGGGAGGGGGGTGGATTGAAATATGAATCGGGGCTCACCTTACCATCTGCATTTTCTGTCACCTGATTTTGGGTGGGATCATGATTGATAATCCAGCCTGTAAGTCTACTTATTATGATCCAGCATTTGCCTCAAATGAGTAATGTGCATATCCTATTCTACAGCTGACCAGATATGCCACATCCTATTAACATTTCTAAAACTGTGCAGAACTTTGTGCTGAGCATTCAGAATATTGACCATTGGATTCATATCATCACAAATTGTCTGGTTTAGTTTAAAGTCAAATTGTAAAGCATTTGATTGTTGCGATTGCGATTCTAAAAAATCCTGTACCCACAGTGGTTTTCATGAACTTTGACACAACTGGCAGTTGTGAGATTGATTTGGGGTCTGAATATGATCCTTTTTTCAAATAGGCACCATATTTGCTGCTGTCTATTCCTTTGGAACAACACCACTTGGCTGGGACAATTGATATAGAAGAGTGAGGGAGCAGATGATTCCACTGGCAAGGCCTTGGGTCTAAACAATGTTTTCAAGATGAGCCCTTACAGAGGTTTGACTCTAAGGTTTGGCACTAAACTCCATCCTTCTCCACAGGGCAGAAAGTGGGATTGGTCTTGATGCTATAAACAGATTTTACAATCTTCTATGAATTTTGAAAGCCTTTCTAAGAATGTTGCACTTCAGCTTAATAAACTCGTACCTCTGGTAAGATGGTGACAGAAGGTTACATTTTTTTCCTATTCTGAAGTACAAAATAAGTGCAAACTCATATATTGTAAATATAACACGAACAAACTCATTTCATCCTTACTAAAACAGTTTTTGCTCATTTTGACAAATAAAGGAAAATATACACCATTTTTCCTCTCTATCCTCTTCCTAATCTTCCCCACTGATCAAAGTATTACCACTTCTTTTTGCAATGTTGCTTAATATTTTTAAAAAATTCTCCATGCATCAAGGGTACATGACATTTTAGAAGGACAGGAAACTAGGAAAAGGTGGAGGGTTAGCTCTATTAATTAAAGATGACATTAGCACATTAGAGGGAGGTGACCTTAGTTCTAAAAATTAAGACGTAGAATCAGTTTGGGCAGAAATAGTAAAGGTAGAAAGTCACTTGTTGGAGTAGTTTATAGGCCCCCTAATAGCAACCACACTGCAGGATGGGGTATACAGGAAGAAATAATGGGGGCTTCTGAGAAAAGTATGGCGATAATCATGGGTGATTTTAATCTACATATAGTTGGACGAATCAGATTGGCAAAGGTAGCCTGGATGCTGAGTTCACAGAGTGTATTCAGGACAGTTTCTTAGAGCAGCACGTTCTGGAGCCAACCTGAGAGCAGACTATTCTAGATTTGTTAATGTGTAACGAGCCAGGATTAATTAGTGACCTCATAGCAAAGGCGGCCCTAGCTAGCAGTGATCACAACAGGATTGAATTTCACATTCAGTTTGAGGGAGAGAAGAGTGGATCTAAGACTAGCATTTTAAACTTAAATAAGGGTAAATATTAGGGGTTGAAGACAGAGCTGGCTAAAGTAAATTGGGAAATTAGGTTAAGAGATAGGTCAGTAGAGTTGCACTGGCAGACATTTAAGGAGATATTTCATAACACTCAGCAAAGATACATTCCAGTGAGAAAGAAAGACTCCAGCGGAAGGACGCATCATCTGTGGCTAACTAAGGAAGTTAAAGATAGTATCAAATTGAAAGAAAACGTATACAATTCAGCGACGAGTAGTGGCCGGTCAGAAGATTAGGCACAATATAAAAACAGCAAAGAATGACTAAAAGATTAATAAGGAGAGAGAAATTAGAGTATGAGAGAAAGCTAGCGAGAAATATAAAAATGCATAGTAAGAGTTTCTACAGGTATTTAAAAAGGAAAAGAGGAAGAAATGTGAGTGTTAGTCCTCCAGAGAGTGAGTCTGGGGAGTTAATAATGGAAAATAAGGAAATGGCGTCGGAAATGAACAGATTTTTTGCATCTGTCTTTACTGTAGAGGGTGCAAATAACATCCCAGAAATAATTGTGGGTGGCACAGGGGCACAATGGTTAGCACCGCAGCCTCACAGCTCCAGGGACCCGGGTTCGATTCTGGGTACTGCCTGTGCGGAGTTTGCACGTTCTCCCTGTGACCGCGTGGGCTTTCGCCGGGTGCTCCGGTTTCCTCCCACAGCCAAAGACTTGCAGGTGATAGGTAAATTGGCCGTTGTAAATTGCCCCCAGTGTAGGTAGGGAATATGGGATTACTGTAGGGTTAGTATAAATGGGTGGCTGTTGGTCGGCACAGACTCGGTGGGCCGAAGGGCCTGTTTCAGTGCTGTATCTCTAAATTTAAAAAAATAAGAGTTGGGAGGGACTTAAAATAATTACCATTACCAGGGAAAGGGTGCTGAGAAAATTATTAGAACTAAAAGCTGACAAGTCCCCAGGTCCTGATGGACTTCATCCTCGGGTCTTAAAAGAAGTGGCTGCTGAGATAGTCGATGCATTGGTTTTAATTTTCCAAAATTCCCTAGATTCTGGAAAGGTCCCATCAGATTGGAAAATAGCGAATGTAACTTGACTATTCAAGAAAGGAGGAAAACAGAAAGCAGGAAACTACAGGCCAGTTAGCTTAACATCTGTCACTGGGAAAATGATGGAATCTATTATTAAGGAAGTTATAGCGGGTCATTTAGAAAATCTCAGTGCAATCAGGCAGAGTCAACCTGGTTTTGTGAAAGGGAAATCACGTTTGACTAATTTAATAGCGGTCTTTGAGGAAGTAATAAGCAACATGGATAAAGGGGAACCTGTGGATGTGGTATACTTGGATTTCCAGAAAGCATTTGACAAGGTGCCACATCAAAGGTTATGAAACAAAAATAAGAGCCCATGGTATGGGGGTAACATATTAGCATGGATAGAGGATTGGTGAGCCAACAGGAAACAGAGAGTAGGCATTAATGGGCTGTTTTCAGGTTCTAACTAACTAGCTCTAACTAGGGGAGTGCCACAGGGATCAGTGCTGGGGCCTCAACTATTTACAAATATATCAATGACTTGGATGAAGGGACTGAATGTATGGTTACTAAATTTGCTGATGACACAAAGATAGGTAGGAGAGTAAGTTGTGAAGAGGACATAAGGAGTCTGCAAAGAAATATAGATAGATCTTCACCTATCTTGCCTCCAGTGTGCCAGTGCAGACTTCAGTCACCTGAGGAAAAGAGTGTTTGACGACAAAGACCTCAGATCTGAAACCAAGCTCATGGTCAACAGGGCTGCACTGTTACCTGCCCTCCCATAAGCATTGAAAACATGGACACTGTGCAGCAGACATCTCAAAGCCCTGGACAGGTATCACCACTGGTGCCTCCGCAGGATCCTGCAAATTCAGTGGCAGGACAGGTGCTCCAATATCAGTGTCCTCTCTCAGGCCAACATCCCCGGTACCGAGACACAGGTCATGGCTAATCAGTTACGTTGGGTGGGCCACATCGCCCGCATGCCTGACACAAGACTCCCAAAACAAACTTTCTACTCTGAGCTCCGTCAGGGCAAGAGGCTACCAAGAGGACAGAGGAAAAGCTACAAGGATGTCCTTAAAGCCTCCCTGAAAAAATGTGACATTTCCACTGATTTGTGGGAATCTCTTGCCCGAGACCGCCTAAAATGAAAAAGAAGCATCCACAAAGGTGCCAGCCAGTTTGCACAATGTTGACATGCCCAGGCAGCGACCAAGTGCAAACAGTGGAAGGAGTGTTCAGAAATGTGAGCATCCCATTCACTCACCTCACCAAACACCACCTGCCCCACCTGTGGCAGAATGTGCGGATTCAGAATTGGACTATTCAGTCACCTAAGGACCCACAACCTGAGTGGAAGAAAGTTATCCTCGTTCCTGAGGGACTGCCTAAGAAGAAGATAGATAGGTTAAGTGAGTGGGAAAAGATTTGGCAGACGGAGTATAATGTGGGAAATTGTGAACTTGTCTACTTTGGCAGGAAGAATAGAAAAGCAATATATTATTTAAATGGAGAGAGATTGCAGAACTCTGAGATGCAGAGGGATCTGGGTGTCCTAGTACACGAAACACTAAAAGTTAGTATGCAGCTACAGCAAGTGATTAAGAAGGCAAATGCAATGTTGTCATTTAGTGCAAGGGGAATGGATAATAAAAGTAGAGATGTTTTGCTACAGTTGCACAGGGCATTGATGAGACCACATCAAGAGTATTGTGTATAGTTTGGTCTCCTTACCAAAGAAAGGATATAATTGCATTGGAAGTAGTTCAGAGACTGATTCCTGCGATGAGAGGGTTATCTTATGAGGAAAGGTTGAACAGGTTGGGTCTGTGTTCATTGGAGTTTAGAAGGATGAGAGGTGATCTTATTGAAACATATAAGATCCTGAGGGGACTTGACAGGGTGGGTGTGGAAAGGATGTTTCCCTAAAACTAGGAGGCATAGTTTAAAAATAAGGGGTCTCCCATTTAGGACAGCGATGAGGAGATTTTTTCTCTCTCAGAGGGTTGTGAGGCTGTGCAACTGTCTTCCCTGGAGAGCAGTGGAGGTAGGGTCATTGAATATTTTTAAGGCAGAGGTAGACAAATTCTTGACAAACAAGGGAGTCAAAGGGTATCGGGGGTAGGCAGAAAAGTGGAGTTGAGTCCACAAACAGATCAGCCATGATCTTATGGAATGGCAGAGCAGGCTCGAGGGGCCGAATAGCCTACTCCTGCTCCTAGTTCATATGTATGTATATATGCATCATTGTTCGCATGGGGAATAGCTCTCAGCAGCATTGCCAATTTGAGCACAAAATCTAGATTGACACTTCAGTGTAGTACTGAGGGAGTTCTGCATTGTCAGAGGTGCCCTCTTTTGGATTAGGCAGTAAACCAAGATCTGCCATTCAGGTGGCTGTAAAAGATTTCCTGGTACTATTCAAAGAAAAGCAGCAAGTTCTCCCAGTTTCCTGGCCAACATACCTCCACCAATAAATACCATCAGAACAAAAGAGTTTATCTGATTACTCAATAATTTTCTGTTTGTGGAACCTTAATTACAAACATCATTGGTATTTAAATTGATGTCTGTTGCAGTAAAACATATTGTTAGATTGGCAGCCATCTTTGTCATTTTAAAACACTCAATTTTAGAATTCTCATCCTTGTTTTCAAATCCCTCCCTATCTCTGTAATCTCCTCCAGCCCTACAACCTTTTAAGATATCTGTACTCATCCAATTCTGGCCCCTTGAGCATCCCTGATTTTAATTGCTCCACCATTGGTGCCTTCTGCTGTCAAGGCCCTGATCTCTGGAAATCCCTCCCTAAATCTCTGCACCTCTCTCTCGCTTTCCTCCTTTAAGACGCTCCTTAATACTTAGCTCTTTGACCAAGCATTTGGTCACCTGACCTACTATTCCTTTATGTGGCTCATTGTCAAATTTTGTTTGCTAATGCACCTGTGAACATCTTGGGATGTTTTCCAATGTTAAAGCCACTATATAAATACATGGTAACATGATGACGACTCCCGCCACCCCCCCCCCCCCCCCCCCACAAGGGTAAAATTCCAGCCACTCATCTTCAACTGTTTCTTCACTATGCAAATTAGTTTGAGCTATCTAGTGCTGAAATCACTGTGTGTATTTTTACGACCGAGGTTGGAGGAATGCACTGTCTTTCTCTAGTTCCACTACTCCATTGGTCACAACATATATTTAAATCTTTTACTCAGTTACCAATATGGCCAATTATATATTTTATCTATATTAGTTTCAGAACAAAAATCCACCAACTAGGTTTCTTTAATAAACAACAAAATTGTTGACTTATTATAAAACAAGACTTAGTCCATAAAGATGCAAAACTTATTAACGCATAGTTTGAAATATGAAAGTATAACTATTTACCCTTCTAAAATATCCTACCCCCCCCCCCCCCCACACACACACACACACACACACACTGGTTAAAGAAAAAATAAAGAAAAATGAAAAAACTGGCTTTGCAGAGACAAACTTAAAAAAATACTTTGGCCAAGTTATTGTCGATTCTTGAAGAAAAAGGATAAGACACGGAATGTTCCAGATGACGTTCGGTCTGGTGTCCTGGTGCACATAGACGGGTATCATGAGACACATGTGGTTGTCACTGGGATCTTTTCAGAATCAGTTCATTCAGAAGATGTCAAGAAGAAGTCTTCCAAAAGCTTCTCAGGAGAAATGCTGCATCAGTTTCTCCAGCTCTCACACTGGATTCTCAGGGTTTCTCAAAAAGGTGGAACAGGATGAGTTGGTGGCTGCTCTCTCTCTGCAGGCTGCAACCCCAACTGTACTCCAAACAATATCCAAGAATGAAACCAAAACTCCTGACAGCCATAAATCCAGACATGTGACTTCTCTAAGTCCAAAATGTTCCATCGTCCATAAGGTTCCGGTTGTTTACGCAGCTTAAGACATGTGACTTCCAGTAAGTTTTTTTTTTAAACAAGGCCCCAAATGTCCTTCCAATGACCCTTTAAAAAAAAACAAGTGCAGGCATCTTCTCAGGTATTTTCCACAGTCTTTTAAACACAAGTCCTCGAAAACATATTAATAATGGAAGCACCTTCATGACAGTATGCTTTACTGGGTGATGATTTCTATTTTTGTTTTGCTGACATGATTCGAATGAAAATTGAACATCATGGAGCCCCCTTCTTACAACATGTCCGTCTCACCAATACTGTAGTATTTGTTATTAATGTCAGTCAGTAACAACAAGAAAAGACTCAGAGCTCAGAGGTTTGGGCTGATAAGTGGCAAGTGATATTCATGCCACACAAGTGCCAGGCAATGACCATCTCCAACAAGAGAGAATCTAACCATCTCCCCTTGACATTCAATGGTATTACGAATTCTGAAACCCCTACTATCAACTTCCTAGGGATTACCATTGACCAGAAACTGAACTGGAGTAGCCATATAAATACCGTGGCTACAAGAACAGGTCAGAGGCTAGTAACTCACCTCCTGACTCCCCAAAGCCTGTCCACCATCTACAAGGCACAAGTCAAGAGTGTGATGGAATACTCTCCACTTGCCTGGATGGGTGCAGCTCCAACAACACTCAAGAAGCTCGACACCATCCAGGATAAAGCAGCCTGCTTGATTGGCACCCCATCCACAAACATTCACTCCCTCCACCACTGAAGCACATTGGCAGCAGTGTGTATCATCTACAAGATGCACTGCAGCAATGCTCGTTAGACAGCACCTTCCAAACCCGCGACCTCTACCACCTAGAAGGACAAGGGCAGCAGATGCATGGGAACAGCATCACCGACGAATTCCCCTCAAAGCCTCACACCATCCTGACTTAGAACTATATCGCTGTCCCTTCACTGTTGCTGGGTCAAAATCCTGTAACTCCCTTCCTAACAGCACTGTTAGTGTACCTACCCCAGATGGACTGCTGTGGTTCAAGAAGGCAGCTCACCACCATCTTCTCAAGGGTAATTAGGGATGGGCAATAAATGCTGGCCTAGCCAGTGACATCCACATCCCATGAATGAATGAAAAATAAAAAAAATACTCAACCACTTCAAGTAATGACATCTAGTTGTCAACCATACAACACTTTCAAGTCAGCGAGTAGTCAGGGAACTTCCGCGCTTGACTATTTATATAAAATAACACCAATATCAATACATCTCTTTTCTCAAAGGAAAATAAATCTTCAGATAAAAAGACTTCATCAACAATTATAAAGTCGAGATGAACTATAAATTCTATCAATTTTAGTATTAAAAGTCCAAAGTCATTTATTTTTACATGGTATTTGCACTAGTATCCATTTTTCATTGTTATGGTAACAGGCTTGTGAATCATATTGTTGCTGGGAGCTTTTTCCATCAGGAGTTCCAATTGCTGGGCTGGTTCACTGTTTGTTGATTATTGGTCACAATTTTTTCTTCTGGTGCATTCTGCTGTGGTTTGTGTTATTGTGGACAGAGTGGGTACCTCCATTTCTATTCTGTACATGTAATCAGATTCTTGGGTCTCCCCATAAAACAATGGCTATATTTCCACAGATGTCTCAAGTTATTCATAAAGCTCCTTCCATTTTCAGTTCTTACATTGTAGGATCTGACTTACACACCCTGTTGCATTGATATCCATCTCCCTTCTCCTACTCAAGCTCATTATTGTAAAACAAGGCCTGTTTGGCATTTTGCAGGCACAGCTTCTCTTTTACATCACTTACTTCAGCTTTCTATAGGGAAGGCTATCCTCGTTTACATACCAACATACGAATTAGGAGCTGAAGTAGGCCACTCGGCCCTTCGAGCCTGCTCCGCCATTCAATAAGTTCATGGCTGAACTGATTTCTCCACATTATCACCTACCCCGATAACCTTTCATCCTCTTTCTTATCAAGAATCTATCTACCTCTGCCTTAAACATAGTCAAAGACTCTGCTTTCACTGACTTTTGAAGAAGAGAGTTCCAAAGACTCACAATCCTCTGAGAGAAAACATTTCTCCTCATCTCTGTCTTAAATGGGCGACCCCTTATTTTTAAACAGTGACCCCTAGTTCTAGATTCTCCCACAAGGGGAAACATCCTTTCCACATCCACCCTGTCCAGACCCCTCAGGATCTTATATGTTTTAATCAAGTCGCCTCCTACTCTTCTAAATTTCTGCGGATACAGGCCTAGCCTGTCCAATCTTTCCTCGTAAGATGGCCTGCCCATTCCAGGTATCAGTCTAGTAAACCTTCTTTGAACTGCTTCCAACGCATTTACATCCTTCCTTAAATTAAAACACCGATACTGTGCACGGTACTCCAGATGTGGTCTCACCAATGTCCTGTATAGCTGAAGCATAACCTCCCTACTTTTGTATTTAATTCCCCTCGTGATAAACGATAACATTTTATTAGCTTTCCTAATTACCTGCTGTACTTCCATACTAACTTTTTGCAATTCATGCACTAGGACACCCTGATCCCTCTGCATCTCAGAGCTCTGCAATCTCTCACCATTTAGATAATATGCTTGTTATTCCTCCTGCCAAAATGGACAACGTTGCATTTTCCCACATTATACTCTATCTGCCAGATTTATTTGAGTCTTAGAACTATCCAGTGTTTCACAGGGTATATTGTACCAATTGAGGAGAACGTGGTATAGGTCTGTGCTGAATTTCTATATTTTTTCTAAGAGTGATTGTAATTTTGAACAGATTGCACTGTTTTGGCAGTTGACAGTATACCTTGGCAGTCTGGTGATACAATTGAAATTGTATAAACTCATGGAATGGTGATCTACGATGCATTTGCAATACTACAGCATGCAAACCAAGTTTTAATATATCTATGACATGTCCCTTGTTTTTAACTGGACAGTCTCTTTGAAATAAATCGGTCTAAATATCAGCACATATGACACAGTTTCTTTCATTTGTTTCACAGGATCTTACTGGTAGTTGGCTAATAATCAGTTCCTTTTGCTACTTAGCTTGAACTGTTTGCATATATCACAAAGATATAGATAGTACTGGATGAAAGTGCAATGTTTGGAGATGGGTTGGGAGAGGAGCGCCCATGACAGCCCCAGCAGGAGGTCGAGGACATTTTAACTCCCAGGCCTCATTTAAATTTCGTCACACTGGTTCCCATCCGAAGCCAGCAACAATGACATGGCAATCAATAGGTAGGAGCAGGATTTCAGACTTCAAGAAGCTGATGCAGAGGACCCTCACGTGTGTCATTCAGGGAAGTTGGTAGGATTTCATGATCAGGGAGGGGGGCAGCCTCGGACAGGGGATTCTTAGGTTTCCATTTGAGGCCAGGGAAAACACTTTCAAAGTGAGCTTTACCTGGGCCTTTTCGAGCACCAATCTGCCTGCCAGCAGTTTTTGCTTATAGCTCTGGCACTGTATACTATTTATGTAAGCCATTGTTAATTTGGGGTTTGAATTGTGTCATCGGATTTCAAATTTTGAATATTGATGAGATGCCAGGCTCAAACACCATCTCTGCAGCCTGAATCGGTAGGTTTAAAATAGTGGCAGGCGCAAAAACATGGGGAACATAAGAGCATAAGTTGTAGGAGCAGGAGTCGGCTAGAAGGTCCCTCGAGCCTGCTCTGCCATTGAATAAAATTATGGCTGATCTGCCACCTCAACTCCACTTTCCTAACCTATCCCCATATCCCTCAAGTCCCTTACATAGTGGGTAGCAGCAGGCCACCATTTAAAGCCCCAGTCCACACCATTTACACCACGCAATTTAGGGTTAAAATTGTGGCTTATGTCTCTAGGTCCTATTTCATTGGTTGACAATAAATGATTCCTCAAACTCTTTGAAGGCAACTGTGAAGCATGGTACAAAGACTCAATCTGTCTTGAATATCAATATATCCTTTGCGAATTGCCATTCTTAAAATGCAGTTCTTCACCTACTACATTCGTTTGCTGGATCTTGGTCACTCCAGCCATAGACAGGGGTAAATATTGCTGCATATGATGCTTTGTACTTGTTTTTCCAAATGTATGGCAATTGACATGACTTTCTTATTATCAACCTTTCTAGTGTTGAGGTAGGGCCGATCAGGGATAGTGAGAGCAGGGCCGATCAGGGATAGTGGAGGGAACTTGTGCCTGGAGTCGGAGGAGGTAGGTGAGGTCCTAAATGAATACTTTGCTTCAGTATTCACTAGTGAGAGGGACCTGGTCGTTTGTGAGCACAGCGTGGAACAGGCTGATATGCTCGAACAGGTTGAGGTTAAGAGGGAGGATGTGCTGGAAATTTTGAATGCGATGAGGACAGGTAAGTCCCCGGGGCCAGACGGGATATACCCAAGGATATTACGGGAAGCGAGGGAAGAGATTGCTGCGCCTTTGGCGATGATCTTTGCGTCTTCACTGTCCACTGGGGTAGTACCGGATGATTGGAGGGTGGCAAATGTTGTTCCCTTGTTCAAGAAAGGGAATAGGGATAACCCTGGGAATTATAGACCAGTCAGTCTTACGTCGGTAGTGGGCAAATTATTGGACAGGATTCTGAGAGACAGGATTTATGATTATTTGGAAAAGCATGTTTGATTAGAGACAGTCAGCATGGCTTTGTGAGGGGCAGGTCATGCCTCACAAGCCTTATTGAATTCTTTGAAGATGTGACAAAACACATTGATGAAGGAAGAGCAGTGGATGTGGTGTATATGGATTTTAGCAAGGCGTTTGATAAGGTTCCCCATGGTAGGCTCATTCAGAAAGTAAGGAGGCATGGGATTCAGGGAAAGTTGGCTGTCTGGATACAAAATTAGCTGGCCCATAGAAATCAGAGGGTGGTAGTAGATGGAAAGTATTCAGCATGGAGCTCGGTGACCAGTGGTGTTCCACAAGGATCTGTTCTGGGACCTCTGCTCTTTGTGATTTTTATAAATGACTTGGATAAGGAAGTGGAAGGCTGGGTTAGCAAGTTTGCCGATGACACGAAGGTTGCTGGAGTTGTGGATAGTGTGGAAGGCTGTTGTAGGTTGCAACAGGACATTGACAGGATGCAGAGCTGGGCTGAGAAGTGGCAGATGGAGTTCAACCTGGAAAAGTGTGAAGTGATTCATTTTGGAAGGTCGAATTTGAATGCGGAATACAGGCTTAAAGACAGGATTCTTGGTAGTGTGGAGGAACAGAGGGATCTTGGGGTCCATGTCCATAGATCGCTCAAAGTTGCCACCCAAGTTGATAGGGTTGTTAAGAAGGCGTATGGTGTGTTGGCTTTCATTAACAGGGGGATTGAGTTTAAGAGCCGCGAGGTTATGCTGCAGCTCTATAAGGCCCTGGTTCGACCACACTTGGAATATTGTGTTCAGTTCTGGTCGCCTCATTATAGGAAGGATGTGGAAGCTTTAGAGAGGGTGCAGAGGAGATTTACCAGGATGCTGCCTGGAGTGGAGGGCATGTCCTACGAAGAAAGATTGAGGGAGCTAGGGCTTTTCTCATTGGAGCGAAGAAGGATGAGAGGTGACTTGATAGAGGGGTACAAGATGATGAGAGGCATAGATAGAGTGGATAGTCAGAGACTTTTTCCCAGGGTGGAAAGGGCTATCACCAGGGGGCATAATTTTAAGGTGATTGGAGGAAGGTTTCAGGGAGATGTCAGAGGTAGGTTCTTTACACAGAGAGTGGTGGGTGCGTGGAATGTGCTGCCAGCGGTGGTAGTAGAAGCAGATACATTAGGGGCATTTAAGCGACTCTTGGATAGGTACATGGATGATAGTAGAATGAAGGGTAGCCAGTTAGTTTGATCTTAGAGTAGGTTAAAGGTTCGGCACAACATCGTGGGCCGAAGGGCCTGTACTGTGCTGTACTGTTCTATGTTCTATGATGCACTCTGCTCAGCAAGAAACATCCTACCTCTCTTGTAGACAATGTCAAATTGACATTTTTGAAGACATAACATCATTCATTGAAGCCTTGAGTGCGTTAATTGGACTCTTTTCCAAAATGCCACTAAGCAGTTTATGATCGTTCTTCACTGTAATTTCTTTCCCAAGACATGCAAAACAAAGGGCTGATAGATTTTTCAATCTGAGCTTAAAAAATTTCAGTTAAAGATTTTGAGGCATAAGCCTCAGATTGACCTTCAACCACATCCTCCCAAGTCCTCTGTCACAGGGTTCTCAACCTTTTTGCTCTGAGGCCTTCCTCCTGCATTATAAAACTTTCACGAACCCCTTGTCACACAACACAAATATTTTTTAAGAGTGGCTCCTGTCACGTCGTAAAAACCAGCAGAAAATTTGTGCATAGCAAGATCCCAAAATGGAAAATCAGGTGGATTGTCATTTACAATGTACACCCAAACGCCAGGCTCACTTCCCATTATAAAAAAGGTCAACGTTCATGGCCACCCACAAATTGTGTGAGTGATGCCCGGGTGGAAATGAACAGCTTGTTTGATCAGCTATCCATGCCATGCTCTGTAAACAGCTGCCATAGCCAAGCAATGGTCAGCCGAATATAGAGGGAAAGGTGAAGTCAGCCGACACTCTCATTAAATCTCAGCCAAATTACCCCACAAAATAGTCATCAAACCCCAACGACCTGCTGCTCCTCTTACCAGATTTAAACATGGCAGCAGGAGAGCGCATGCTATGTGACCTGCCGGGAAAAGAACTTGCTGCCAACTTCTACTAATGTATCTGGGGGAAGAGAGAGGGCATGGTCTCCTCTCCTGCAACTTCAGCAGCGATGATTGCATCACATCAGCCCAACCTCGCATTGGTGCACTGAATTAAATTCTCCCTTTTTTGGAGGTGGGTAAAAAAATTACATAGCCAACTTTGAGATCTTATTCTTAATAACAGTGGTTGCTACATTGCAGAAAGCCAATTGGGAAAGGATAGAACTGCAGCCAATCTTTACACACTTTTATATGTGTTTACAGGGTTACACATTACATGCATCCACCTCCTAACCCAACGACCATAGTTTCACTCTGTGTCTATTTGTAGGGATTCAAGTGAATCACCAGTTAATGCCCACTACCTGCATTTTTTAAAAACAATTTCATGGGAGGTGGCTGTCGCCAGCAAGGCCAGCATTTATTGCCCGTCCCTAATTGCCCTTGAACTGAGTGGCTTGCTGGGCCATTTCAGAGGGCATTAAGACTGGGGAGGCATTGGCGTAGTGGTAATGTTACTAGACTAGTAATACAGAGCCCAGGCTATTGCTCTGGGTACATGGGTTCGAATCTCAGCATAGCAGATGGTGAAATTTGAATTCAATTAATAAATCTGGACTTAAAAACTAGTCTAATGGTGACCATGAAACCATTGTCGATTGTTGTAAAAACACATCTGGTTCACTAATGTCCTTAAGGGAAGGAAATCTGCTGTCCTTACCTGGTCTGGCCTACATGTGATTCCAGACCCACAGCAATGTGGTTGACTCTTAACTGTCTTCTGAAATGGCCCTATTATCAGAACCCCTGATGCGCCACACTGTAGACTTTACTGATGCCAAGGTATTTTAATGCTGCTGCCTCAGACATGATATTCTTGACCTCATCAAGACACTTGTCATGGTGACAGTCCCATGTAAAGTTAATGGCTGGGAGGTTTACTGGACCTGCTCCCGCTCCACCGGGGTTACTGTGCCTAAAATGCATTGGAAACTTTGTTTATGCATGTAAACTTGATTTCTACTTCGCCACTGGTGAAGCAATACTAGGAGAGTGGGAATAGCTCTGTGGAATTTTCCCATCAAATTCTTCTCTCAGTGTATTGCAAAGAAGAGCAGCTCCTTGCAATAACTTTGGTGTCAACTGTTGCAGATAGTTATACCAAGAATTTTCTGGACATATTGGGCAGAATCTTGTCCCCATTAAAAATAATCAAGCAGCGAGGCTATTTCTGGGAACCGACCCTACACTGGCTGTCAGGGCACCCGCCTGATAGATCTTCTCAGAGATGGCCAATTAAGAGGCTGCCTCCAAGTCCACTGTCCAATAAGAATGGTGGGCTGGGTCCTGAGGCTGCAGGCCCGAACAAATCGGCCTGTCGTCTCAACGCTCATATATCTGAATTTCTGAATATCCAACGTTAACATAGCTGAATTTCTTCCCGGTCCCGCCTTCAGCCTGCCCCTGCAACATCGGGAATATTCCACCCATTTTGTGCTGTTAGTATTAAACATTTTAAGCACAACATCAACAGGATCTAGTTTTAATCTGTCTTCAGACCTTTGATGATGCATATACTTCACTTCTCTAGTCTTGAACTTCATTTTATCCTTGTGCAATTTGATACCTTTTTGTGAGTGCCACTTCAACAGCACTTCCAATTTAGATGGTGATTCAGTTCAGCTCATTTCTATCATAGACCAAACTGCCATAACACCAACACCTTCCAGGTTTTTAAAATCTCATGAAATCTTCTCTGAAATTCCTCGATGGCTAGAGAAATGCCAAAAGATTCATGCAACCAATTGACTTCATTCTTCATCTAATGCGACATGCCAAAAAAACATTCCTTGCATCCAGCATAGCACTTTTGCTATTGCTGGTCTGGACATACCTTGTCCTGACATCAAAGAATGAGACCGTGTAATACCTAGTTGTCATGAACACGTGCTATGCCGAATGATGATTTTTTAATCCATCGGCTGGAAACCTGAATTAAATTTTTTAAAATGTGACTGTTAGCAGCTAAAATGGTCATCGAAATTTGCATCAAAATCCCCTGTATTGACAGGGAGTCGAATTGTCTGGCCAGTCCCCTCCAGAACAATGAGTTGAGAAGTTTGGAGTGCCTTATCTGGCCAGTCCCCATTAACAAGACAGTAAAGGCAATCTTGGGACATTAAACTGGTGGGGACAGACCATTCAAAGGTCATCACTTGAACAATGGGACCCTGATTGAGAGAAGAGGAATTCCTAGACATGAATTAAATAAGCTGCTAGAGGAAATACACACTGAGCCATCATATGACAGGCCCACCATCCGTGTGTTTTAAACTGACTTTTCTGTCTCTGCAGCAGACAAGCAACTGACACTGATCAGAAGAGACCCCCTACTTGGGGATCCCTCTCTCTCTCTCTCTCTCCCAGCCCACCTGGCAACTTTTGAACCCTGCCTGCTGGCCGTAACCACCTAAGGCCATCAGTGTGGCAGACAGAGACCCTGTGAAGGAACTCATCCACATTGCTGTTTTCCAGGTAGACCACCGAATCTGCTGGTCACATCTACTAGCCGGAAGCCTCAGGACCACCGAGTTCATCTGGAGGACAACTGAATCACCAAACTCCACAGACTGTATTCCCATTTATATTTCTCCGGACTCTAATCTGACCAATCTATCCTTCTCCACTCTCTAACCTATTTGTGTGTGTGTGTGGCCCTCGAGTGGGTGTGTGTATGCATGTATGTGTGTGTGTGGAAGTTGGAGTGTAGTTTATTATTTTACTTAGATCGGTTTAGGTACAATAAAACTAATCTCTTTCTTTGTTAAACTCAAGAAAACCTGTCTGATTGGTTCTTTTATGTTCATAGCACATAAATACTGAAACACTCTTTGAATTGGTAAGTACATTCAATTTAAAAAGAAATAAACCCTGTTGCCGTCAAACAAGGAGGGAAAAGAGGGGAGCCCTTCGACCCCTCCTCACCTGATCGTAACATAATCATGTACAAATCTTGCACTTGTTCAGTTGTTCCGGTGTTGCCAAAATGGCCAAATAAAAATGGGGCAAATCTGGCACTAAGCGAACCATTTTTGATGCAAGAAACTGCTTCTACTAAATATTGGCAAATATTCGCACATTGGCAACATTCAATTTATACGCCTTGTGAGAATGGTAAATGTACAAAGTTCTAACACAAGTAAAAACAAAAAATGCTGGAAATATACAGCAGGTCTGGCAGCATCTGTGGAGAGAGAAGCAGAGTTAACATTTCAGGTCAGTGACTCTTCATCAGAACTGGAAAATGTTAGAAATGTAATAGGTTTTAAACAAATAAAGTGGGGGTGGGGCAAGAGATAACAAAGGGCAAGGTGTTGATAGGACAGAGGGTCACAGAGAATAGCTGACCACAAGGTCATGGAGCACAGGCAAACAGTATGCTAATAGTGTGCTGAAAGACAAAGTGTTAGTGCAGAGAGGGTGTTAATTGACAGAAAAATGATCAAGCCTGGCCCAAAGCACAAACATGAAAAATAATAGTGGGTAGGCACATGGTAAAAAAAATGAATGATGAAACAAACTAAAATAAAAAAAACAAATGAAAAATAATAAAAAAGAAAAAAATAACTAAAAATAAAAAGGGAGGCCCGTCATGCTCTGAAATGATTGAACTCAATGTTCAGTCTGGCATGCCTAATCGGTAAATGAGATGCTGTTCCTCCAGCTTGCGTTGACGTTCACTGGAACACTGCAGCAAGCCCAGGACAGATATGTGCACATGAGAGCAGGGGGGCGTGTTGAAATGGCAAGCAACCGGAAGCTTGGAGTCATGCTTTCGGACATAGCGGAGGTGTTCCGCAAGGTGGTCATCTAACCTGCGTTTGGTCTCCCCAGTGTAGAGGAGACCACATTGTGAGCAGCGAATACAGTGTACTAAATTGAAAGAAGTACAAGTAAATTGCTGCTTCACCTGACAGGAGAGTTTGGGGCCTTGGATAGTAAGGAGAGAGGAGGTAATAGGGCAGGTGTTACACCTCCTGTGATTGTATGGGAAGGTGACTTGGGAAGGGGACAAGGTGTTGAGGGTAATGGAGAAGTGGACCAGGGTGTCGCAGAGGGAACGATCCCTTCGGAATGCTGACAGGGGAGGGGAGGAGAAAATGCACTTGGTAGTGGTATCACGCTAGACGTGGCGGAAATGGCGGAGGATGATCCTTTGGATGTGGAGGCTGGTGGGATGGAAAGTGAGGACAAGGGGAACCCTTTCGCGGTTCTGGGAGGGAGGAGAAGAGGTGAAGGTAGAGGTGCGGGAAATGGGCCAGACACAGTTGAGGGCCCTGTCAACCACGGTGGGGGGGGAATCCTCACTTGAGGAAAAAGGAAGACATATCAGAAGCGCTGTCATGGAAGGTTGCATCATCACAGCAAATGCGTCGGAGACGGAGAAACTGGGAGAATAGAATGGAGTCCTTACAGGAGGCAGAGTGTGAAGAAGTGTAGTCGAGGTAGCTGTGGGAGTCGGTGGGCTTATAATGAATATTAGTAGACAGTCTGTCCTCAGAGATGTAGACAGAGAAGCTGAGGAAGGGAAGGGAAGTGTCGGAGATGGACCATGTAAAGGTGAGAGAAGGGTGGAAATTGGAAGCAAAGTTGATAAAATTTCCCAGTTTGGGGCAGGAGCAGGAAACGGCACTGCTACAGTCATCAATGTACTGGAAAAACAGTTGGGGGAGGGGGCTTCAGTAGGACTGGAACAAGGAATGTTCGACATATCCCACAAAAAGACAGCCATAACTAGGACCCATGTGGGTACCCATAGCAACACCTTTTACTTGAAGGAAGTGTGTGGAGTTGTAAGAGAAGTTGTTCAATGTGAGAACAAGTTCAGCCAGGCAGAGGAGGGTGGTGGTGGATGGGGACTGGTTGGGCCTCTGTTCAAGGACAGCCCTCAAACCATCCCGGTGGGGGATGGAGGTATAGAGAGATTGCACGTTCATTGTGAAGAGAAGGCAGTTGGGACCAGGAAACTGGAAATTGTCAAAATGACATAGGGCATCAGAAGAGTCACAGGTAAGAGTCTGGACCAGGGGAGAAAAGATAGAGTCAAGATAGGAGGAATTAAGGTCAGTGGGGCAGGAACAGGCTGAAACAATGGGTCTGCCGGGACAGTCCTGTTTGTGGATTTTGGGAAGGAGGTAGAAGCGGGCTGTCCGGGGTTGCGGGACTATGAGATTGGAAGCGGCAGAATGAAGATCTCTGGAGGAGATGAGGTCAGTGACAGTCCTGTGGACAGTAGCTTGATGTTCAATGATAGGGTCATGGTCCGGGGGAAGTAGGAAGAAGTGTCTGAGAGTTGGCCTCAGGAAGGTAGAGGTCGGTGTGCCTGACAACAACAGCACCACCCTTGTCTGCAGGTTTGATGACAATGTCAGGGTTAAACCTGAGAGAACGGAGTGCAGCAAGTTCAGAGGGGGACAGGTTAGAGTTAGCGAGGGGGGCAGAGAAATTGAGATGGCTGATGTCTCGCCGACAGTTTTCAATGAAAAGATCAAGAGTGGGTAAGAGGCCAGAGGGAGTGGTCTCGTTGGAGAGAGAATGCTGGAGGCGGGTGAATGGGTCTGCTGGTCGGGGGCAGGGCTCCTGGTCAAAGAAGTGGGCCCAAAGGCGAAGGCGAAGGAAGAAGAGCTCAACGTCATGCCAAGCACGAAATTCATTGAGGTGGGGGCGTAAGAGGATAAAATTGAGTCCTTTGCTGAGTACAGAATGTTCAGCGTCAGAGAGGGGAAGGTCAGAGGGTATGGTGAATACACGGCAACACAAGGCCACAAGGCCTGACTCCAAGTACACAGTCGTGCATTACTTCGACTTAAACATTAAAGTACGTGCAAAGATTTTGTGGTCCCTGCAGGGAGCTACATTAAAAGAGAGTGAGGGTCAGATGTATGTCGACAGCACTTCCAGGCTAATTCTCTGACCTGTGCTGCCTTCACACATGGCTGCTTGCTGGAGGGCAGAATTAGTGATTTTGTATATTAGGATTTTGGATATTTTCACAGGGATTGACAGAATTAACAATGTACATGTGGTGCTGATTAGTACAGATCAGGTGCACAAATATTAAAGTAGATTAACATTCACTTTCAGCCACAGAATCAACTTCAAATGCAGAAGAAGTTCATGAGGTTCAACAGTAAACAGCTGCCATCTCTGCAATACTGCTTTACATTTCACATCAATGAGAACGAATCAGCCAAATAATTGAAACACCCACTGCATTGCTCCGTGTATCCCAACCAAGGAAGTTTTAATCACACAGCAGCCTGTCCTACCACTGCCTTTCTCACATCAAATGTAGCAAACAGTCATTTTGATTCACTAGAGTGAGCACTGATCAAAGTTTAGATTTGCTTTCCCCATAAAATGACAAGACCTCAATCTATGTGTATTGAGCCAGATTCCGTGTTCATGCTCCATTACAGTATGCAAAACAAAATGTCCCTGGTGGCAGGCAATCTGCAGTCACCTTGATTAGCATCAGTTCAAATCACCAGAAAATAGAGAGACATTGGTAATGTGACACAATAAGGGTAGCTTTGCTCTGAACCAATCTGTCTGTTCTGCTGCAAGGACAAGATGCAAAGAAACTTATAACTCCACTACAAATTCTGTAATTTTGAAAAAGTCATTATGCAGTTAAAGCTTATTGAGAGATTATATCTCTTTGGTACTCAAAGATCGACTAATATCTGTCAAAAATATCTTTACTCTTTTCTTTGGTTGACTGGCTGATACTTTTTGCAAACTTTCAAATGCTCTGAGAAATGTCTAATCAATGGTAACAAAGGTAGAAATTTCTGATGGCATTCAATTTGTGTGCAAATGCAGCAATGCAAGTGCTACCACTGACTGCACTCATATAGCTGCTTCTGTGTAAATTTGGAATTAGCATGAATAATCTAATGTGAGCATGTTCCTGCTGCACAGCAGGCTGCCTGGAGAAACATTTGCCCATGGAACTGACAGGAATTTAAAGGGCTCCAGCATCCTTTTAAAAGGCTACATTCCCAATTAAGATTAAGGATTAGGGCATAGAATAAGAGCTGTTGAATTCCTGGAAAATTGGGACTTCTATGGATGAAGTGGGCCAAAAGAGGCACTGTCCTCTTTGGTATCAAAATGCATGCTACCTAGAATGAATGGCTAAATAATGTCTGGCAGAAGATAACGGACAAAGTAAATACTGCCAACAGCACTCAGCAGATTTAGGGGTAGTTTTAACCTAACCCACCCAGTGAGAAACTGACAGGATTGGATTGGCTGTCCGCTTTAAACCCCGCCAAATGTTGAATTCAAACGAAAGTAAAATCAGCTGGGGTCTGAAATAGGAGCCCGGCACAATCCCATCAGCTTTCAGCCAGCATCCCTGGTTGCAAATACAGAAGATGACACCCAATCCCAAGCTATTGCCCCCAAAATGCATACCACAAAGTGTTTCCACATAACTTGTTCCTCTGTTACTGCTCTCCCATCCAAAGCATTCGTATACTTTTACATTTTGTTGAATGCTTACTATGCATGATGATACTGTAACAGAACACAAATGCAAGTTGCAACATACTTTTGACTCAATTGGACTGAATTTTAAAGGGCTTCACATACCAAAGCCTTCTGACACAACCTATCTACAAAATGAATGCTGATTCACATATATAATAGATGGCAGAATTTAGGCCTTTGCATTCTAACTATGGGTGTGGATGTCAGCAAGTGTATTGTACAGCACTATCATGCTTTCGTTGCTGTTCAGTGGTAAAGGAATTTTTTTTTAATTGCCCTGCTAAACTTTATATCAATCACTTGCTTTGGTACATCTGCAGTAGCAAGTCGGTGGGTATTGTACGAGTCTGGAAGGAGTTAAAGCAGCAAACATTGAGTCATCTTCTCTTCTTCTTAGGCAGTCCCTCGGGAACGAGGATAACTTTCTTCCACTCCAGGGTTGTGGGATCTCAGCTGACTTAATAGTCCAATTCTGGATCCGCACACTCTGCCACAGGTGGGGCAGGTGGTGTTTGGTGAGGCGAGTGAATGGGATGCTCGAATTTCCGAATGCTCCTTCCGCTGTTTGCACTTGGTCGCTGCCTGGGCATATCGATGTTGTTCGAACTGGCTGGTACCTTCGCAGATGCTTCTCCATTTTGGGCAGTCTCGGGCATGAAATTTCCATGAATCAGTGGAAGTCGCATTTTTTCAGGGAGGTTTTAAGGACATCCTTGTAGCGTTTCCTCTGCCCTTGCGGTAGCCTCTTGCCGTGACAGAGCTCGGAGTGGAAAGCTTGTTTTGGGAGTCTTGTGTCAGGCATGTGGATGATGCATTCACAGAGGTATATGAAAGAATGGACCTTAAGGTAAACATACAGAAGACAAAGGTCCTCTACCAGCCTGCTCCCACAGCGCAACACTGCCCTCGCTCCACCCCGCACCCCCCCCCCACTCCCGACTATCAAGATCCACGGCGAACTACTGGACAATGTGGATCAATTCTCATACCTTGGGAGCCTCCTCCCAGCAAGGGCAGACATCGATGATGAAACTCAGCATCGCCTCCAGTGTGCCAGCGCAGATTTCGGTCATCTGAGGAAAAGAGTGTTTGATGACAAAGACCTCAAACTTGGCACCAAGCTCATGGTGTACAGGGTCGCACTGTTACCTGCCCTCCTGCATGCATCGGAAACATGGACACTGTACAGCAGGCATCTCAAAGCCCTGGAGAGATATCACCAGCGGTGCCACCACAAGAACCTGCAAATTCAGTGGCAGGACAGGCTCTCCAGTATCAGGGCTGTAGTCACCTTGACGACCACAGACAATGTCATTACTATGGTGCAGGTTTTCTGTGCACCATCTTGTAGCAGTTGGCATGGTTCTCTCTTCCTGCACAACTGGAGCTTGTGGAGACAATTCTCTGCCTTTGCTAGATAGCAGTGCATATAGCCCTGTGGACATGGTTGTTGGCATATTCATAGGTTAGTCAATAGTGGTACTACCTGACATGCTTTATCCTTCTGGATTAAGTCCAGAGAGAAGAGAGGAGTAAAAAAATCCTATAACTTGGAATTGGACTTAAATTTAAAAAAAGTGAAGCGCAGCTTACAGACATTGCCTCCAGATAGTGAGAAGCTGACTGAGCTTTTAACACCCAATTGAAATGGGTAAGTTGAGAAAGATACATTCAGAGTAAGATAACTCAGGAATTTCACAGCAATGTCCAGTTCTCAGTTTATTAGAATTTAAAATGAAGCTCTTTGACATTCTGTACAAGAGAATGCACTACTGTCTGGTAATCAGATCAGGAGATTTGCACAAGGTACAAAAGTGACTTCCCAAACTTGTAGTTTTATGGCCCAACTTGCACAATTCTCTATGACTGGAATCTCCTCTGTATCGTGCCCATGTTCCCAGTTCTGCCATTTTTATTTATGCAAATTTCCTTAATTATTTCTGAGGAATCACCAAAATCATTACAATAGAATATATAAAATAAATGCATTCTACAGTAAATATAAATGATGCTCTGATGCTTTTCTCTTAATGGTTAATATTTAACACTGCTTAAATCCTACATTTCCTAATCCACATTTTCAGTTAGTTTTTAATATTCTCCAAGTCTGCTTACAAATATTTGATTCTAAAGCCTATGTTCTGGGCCCAGTAAGAATGAGTATGAGCTGCTGGCCCAGTGGCACAAATGTGGCAATACCAGCATCTAAAGGAGTGGAATTTGTCAAATGTTTCAATGGCAGCTCCTCCTCCTAATTTGAGTGGGCTACTCCATACGGAAAGCTTACCTGGAGATCTTGGCTTGTAACACACTTGGCTGGTGAGTGGAAAATCCAGTGAAGTAGCAGCACACAAAGAGCTGCAGATCGCTATTAAAGGGCAAAATGTGCTGCTGGCAGAAAAGTTGACATTGTTCACACTGGTGCAATGGAGATACATGGGTAACACTGCTACCTTTGCTGCTGAACAGTTGGCATTCCTGCTCAGGACAAATAGTGTCCACCCTTCATCGAAAGCAAATGCATAGGCTCCATGGCAGGTGATTACCGACTGGATTGCTGATTGCAGACAGTGCAGTCACCCAAGATCTTTGTACCTGGATGCAGATGAGGAAGATGTTTGTTGGTATCAGGGAAGCTGAAGACAACTGCATTCTTAAATTTTGCTCACATTTCTTGTAGGTGCACAGCAAACATGGTGTAAACCTAAGATAAGCACTCGAACTCTCTTTGAAAGGTACACAATCAATTTTTTGTACATACACTTGCATTGCTCAAAAGCTGCATGGCACACTTTTTGTTGGTAGAGTTGGCAGCCAATGAACAACAAAAATATGTTGCGATATCTGGACTGAGCTGCTCCTCTGTCGTTAGGATTTCTCTTTGTGCGGTCAGTCGCCATGGATGCAGAGGATAGCTCTGTTCGCATAAGAGTCATCCACCCAGCCATCCTTCAAATAATACAATTATAGTGAAATGATACACACTGAAGCAATCCTGGCTGTTTTCCAGATAATGGCTGCTGGCATTTATAATGCAACTGACAGTGGTAGCATTCTTATCATTGAGTAAGAATGCAACAAGTTCAAGCTCCAGTATAGTACATAAGGCTGGCACTTCAGAACTGAGGAGGGAGCCATGTTTTGGCTCAGTGTTCAAACAGATGTAAAAATGTCCCATGACACTTTTTTTTGAAGAATAGTTGGTCAACATCTATCATCATTTAACCACGTTATTTTGTCATGCATATCATTGCTGTTTGTGCAACTTTACTGCATGCAAATTTGGTGTTGCAGTTGGCTACAAATTAATAGTAACTACACATCAAAACAGATAGTTCAACTAGCTACAAGTGTTTTGGAACATCTATTTTGTTTTTGCACTGAAATTGCCCTTTAGAAAACTAGATCACCTGTGAATCAGTAACACAAGACTTGATGCTTATATATGACACAGCATCATCTCAAACAAGGTCCTGGACCATTGATGGGGCCTTCAAAAACGGGCTTAAATTCTTCATCAAAAATTTCGTAATGAATATTTACATTTTCTACATTCACCAGCTACATCCAGATTTTAACACTGAATGCTTATGAATAAATCCATATCCTTTTCAGGATATACGAACAAAAGCTTGAATTTTCCAGATTTCCCAGGTTAGCAAATCTGGCTGAAAGCCATTATCCCTCCTCCACATATATATAGAAACTGGTCTCCATTATGTGATCATGTTATGTCAGGAATGAAGTTAGGAAACAATTCTACATGGAAAGAGTGGTAGAAGTTTGGAACTATCTTCTGCAAACAGCAATTAATGCAAGGTCAATTGTTAATTTTAAATCTGTGATTGATAGATTTTTGTTAACTAAAGGTGCGAAGGAATATAGAGCAAAGGCAGGTATAAGGAGTTGGGTCACAGATCAGCCATTATCTCATTGAATGGAGAACAGGCTAAGGGGTTAAATAGCCTACTTCTATTCTTATGTCCATTGTGCACCAGAGTCAATTTAAGAAATTTGCTTATTTGTGATCCCAAGTTTTTAATTTGTTTTTCTTGGATGCTTCTTTTTCTCTGGAGGAAGTTGCAGCTGTTCTGCACAGCAGTTGGGAGCCATAAATTCAAAGTGAAAGTCAAGCCATATTAAAGGCATGCAATATTTCCATCTACTAATGTTGAAAAGTGCTCGGCACAAGTTAGTCTGTTATAGAAATTTTCCAGCCTCTATTATTATTTATAGAAATTACAGTGCACGAGGAGGTCACTGACCCATTGTGCCTGTGCAAGCTCTTCAACTCTAATCTCATGCCCCTGCCCTTTTCTCTGTACCCTTTTATACACTTTCTTCTCAAGAATTTATCTAACTTTCTTTTAAATGACGATATGATTGCTGCTGGGGCGGCACAGTGGCGCAGTGGTTAGCACCGCAGCCTCACAGCTCCAGCGACCCGGGTTCAATTCTGGGTACTGTCTGTGCGGAGTTTACAAGTTCTCCCTGTGTCTGCGTGGGTTTCCTCCGGGTGCTCCGGTTTCCTCCCACATGCCAAAGACTTGCAGGTTAATAGGTAAATTGGCCATTATAAATTGCCCCTAGTATAGGTAGGTGGTAGGGAAATATAGGGACAGGTGGGGATGTGGTAGGAATATGGAATTAGTGTAGGATCAGTACAAATGGGTGGTTGATGGTCGACACAGACTCGGTGGGCCGAAGGGCCTGTTTCAGTGCTGTATCTCTAAATCTAAATCTAAAATCTAAATCTAAAACAATACTGCACTTGCTCTGATAACCCTCTGTGGGAAAAAATTCTGCTGAATTCAACTGTTATTCTTCCAATGATAATCCTCAGCCTATAACTCTGTATTACTGATTTGCTAGCCAGTGGAAACAATCTTTCATTTGGTACACTCTCAAAACGTTTCAGAAAATTGGAAATCTCTATTTGCTTTCCTTTAACGTTGTTCCAGTGAGAAACACCCAATTTTTGGAGATTACTAACTTCTGTATTTTAGGGAAAGTAACTTGTTGTCCTAACTTAGTCCATTCTATATGTGTCTCAAGTCTCACAACTGCCCTCTGAAGTAGCCTAGCATGTCACTCCATTGTACCAAGATGATGGCAGAACATCACCTTCTTAGGGCAACAAGGCATGGACAATAAATGCAAGCCTTGCCAGCAATGCCAACACCCTGAGAATGAAAAAAACATTGATTTGTCTTTTTCTGGCTTTTCTAATTTCTTTCTACCTTTAAAGATCGATGTACAGTATCTGCATCCCCAAATCTCTGTTTTTCCACTCTGTTAGTCATACTGTTCAAATTCCTTTCACAGCTTTTACCCCAATTCGTACCACTGCATATATTTCGGCATGGAACTGCATCTGCCACATATATGCCCACTCATTAAACTGTCTGCCTGCATTTGTCTTTCATATAATCTGTTGCATCCTTTCAAACACTGCCATGCCCCGAACTTAAATTTTACCATCATTTATATTAATAAAGGACACCCCAACATAGATTTCCAGGCTACATCACAACCAATATTTTGCCAGTCTGAAAAATATCTACATTACCTTACTCATTGCTTTGTATCCCCTAGCTAATGTTCTATCCATTTGCTTATCCATTTATAACATGTACCTTAATTTTCATCAAACACCTTCTGAAGCAAATCTATATATATCTGTCTTCAGCAATATCTTTACTTATAGATTCTCTGATTTCTTCAAAAATCCAATTAGTCAAATTTCCCCTTGACTTTCATGTTGACTGTCCTTGATTAGCCCATGTATTTCTAGGCATCCCCTAATTTTATCTGATATCATGGACTATGAATTTTACCGACAACTGTGGTAAGACTAATTGGCCTAAAATTTCCTAGTTTATCCTTTAACACCATTTTGCTGAAAGAATGGAACTAAGTAAATAGAAACAAACTATTTCCAGTAGTTGATGGGTCAAAAAGGAGGGGCCATAGATACAAGATTAAATGTTAGAGAGACAGAAGAGAGAGGAAGAAAACCTTCTTTACACCGAGAGTTGTAATGATGGGGAACTTACTTCCAGGGTTACAACAACAACCTGCACTTATCTTCTTCTTCTTCTTTGGCCTCCTTGTCTCGAGAGACAATGGGTAAGCGCCTGGAGGTGGTCAGTGGTTTGTGAAGCAGTGCCTGGAGTGGCTATAAAGGCCAATTCTAGAGTGACAGACTCTTCCACAGGTGCTGCAGACAAAATTGGTTGTTGGGGCTGTTACACAGTTGGCTCTCCCCTTGCACTTCTGTCTTTTTTCCTGCCAACTGCTAAGTCTTTTTGACTCGCCACACTTTAGCCCCACCTTTATGGCTGCCCACCAGCTCTGGCGATCACTGCCAACTGACTCCCACGACTTGTGATCAATGTCACAGGACGTCATGTCACGTTTGCAGATGTCTTTAAAGCGGAGACATGGACGGCCGGTGGGTCTGATACCAGTGACGAGCTCGCTGTACAATGTGTCCTTGGGGATCCTGCCATCTTCCATGTGGCTCACATGACCAAGCCATCTCAAGCGCTGCTGACTCAGTAGGGTGTATATGCTGGGGATGTTGGCCGCCTCGAGGACTTCTGTGTTGGAGATACGGTCCTGCCACCTGATGCCAATGATTCTCCGGAGGCAGTGAAGATGGAATGAATTGAGACGTCGCTCTTGCCTGACGTACGTTGTCCAGGCCTCGCTGCCGTAGAGCAAGGTACTGAGGACACAGGCTTGATACACGCGGACTTTTGTGTTCCGTGTCAGTGCGCCATTTTCCCACACTCTTCTGGCCATTCTGGACATAGCAGTGGAAGCCTTTCCTATGCGCTTGTTGATTTCTGCATCGAGAGACAGGTTACTGGTGATAGTTGAGCCTCGGTAGGTGAACTCTTGAACCACTTCCAGAGCGTGGTCGCCAATATTGATGGATGGAGCATTTCTGACGTCCTCTCCCATGATGTTCATTTTCTTGAGGCTGATGGTTAGGCCAAATTCGTTGCAGGCAGCCGCAATCCTGTCGATGAGTCTCTGCAGGCACTCTTCAGTGTGAGATGTTAATGCAGCATCGTCAGCAAAGAGGAGTGCCCTGATGAGGACTTTCTGTACTTTGGTCTTCACTTTTAGATGGGCAAGGTTGAACAACCTGCCACCTGATCTTGTGTGGAGGAAAATTCCTTCTTCTGAGGACTTAAATGCATGTGAGAGCAGCAAGGAGAAGATGATCCCAAACAGTGTAGATGCAAGAACACAGCCCTGTTTCACACCACTCAGGATAGGAAAGGGGTCTGATGAGGCGCCGCCATGCTGAATTGTGCCTTTCATATTATCATGGAATGAGGTGATGATACTTAGTAGCTTTGGTAGATATCTGATCTTTTCTAGTAGTCTGAAGAGACCACCTCTGCTGATGAGGTCAAAGGCTTTGGTGAGATCAATGAAAGCAACGTAGAGGGGCATCTGTTGTTCACGGCATTTCTCCTGTAGCTGACGAAGGGAGAACAGCATGTCAATGGTGGATCTCTCTGCTCGAAAGCCACACTGTGCCTCGGGGTAGACACGCTCAGCCAGCTTCTGGAGGCTGTTTAAAGCGACTCGAGCGAAGACTTTCCCCACTATGCTGAGCAGGGAGATTCCACGGTAGTTGTTGCAGTCACCCTTGTTCTTATCAAGGGTGATGATATTGGCATTGCGCATGTCCTGTGGTACTGCCACCTCGTCCCAGCACAGGCAAAGCAGTTCACAGAGTGCTGAAAGCATAGCAGGCTTGGCACTCTTGATTATTTCAGTGGTAATGCCGTCCTTTACATTTTTTCAAGAGATACAGCACTGAAACAGGCCCTTCGGCCCACCGAGTCTGTGCCGACCAACAACCACCCATTTATACTAATCCTACATTAATCCCATATTCCCTACCACATCCCCACCATTCTCCTACCACCTACCTACACTATTGACAATTTACAATGGCCAGTTTACCGATCAACCTGCAAGTCTTTGGCTGTGGGAGGAAACCGGAGCACCCGGTGGAAACCCACGCGGTCACAGGGAGAACTTGCAAACTCCACACAGGCAGTACCCAGAACTGAACCCGGGTCGCTGGAGCTGTGAGGCTGCAGTGCTAACCACTGCGGCACTGTGTCGCCCTTCCCAGGGGCTTTTCCTCTGGCTAGAGAATCAATGGCATCACTGAGTTCCGATTTTGTTGGCTGTACGTCCAGCTCATCCATGACTGGCAGAGACTGGGCTGCATTGAGGGCGGTCTCAGTGACAACATTTTCCCTGGAGTACAGTTCTAGTTAGTGCTCCACCCAGCGGTACATTTGCTTGCGTCGGTCAGTGATTGTGTCCCCTGATTTAGATTTGAGGGGGGCGATCTTCTTGATGATTGGCCCAAAAGCTCTCTTAGTGCCAAAGTACATTCCTCTGATGTTTCCGGTGTCAGAGGCCAGCTGAATATGACTGCACTTATATAGTGCCTTTAACATAGTAAAAAGCCCCAACGTATTTTACAGGAGCGCTATCAAACAAAATTTAGCACCGAGCCACATGAGGAGATATTAGGATGGATGAAGAAGTAGGTTTTAAGAACCATCTTAAAGGAGGAGACATAGGTTGGGAGGCAGAGAGGTTTAGGGAGAGAATTCCAGATCTTACGGCATAGGCAGCTAAAGGCACTGCCACACCAATGCTGCAGCAATTAAAATCAGTGATGCACAAGAGGCCAGAATTAGAGGAGTGCAGGGACCTTGGAGGGTTATACAGCTGAAAGCAATTACAGAGAAAGGATGGAGGGATTTAAAAATAAGGTTAATAGTTTTGGCAGAAACTATGCCAACATTCAAGATGAGATTGAATAGGTGGATGATGGAAAAGGGAATGAAGAGATATGGGAACAGGGTGAGTAAATGTGGTTAGCCTGGAGGGTTAGCATTGGCATGGGCTGGTTGGGCCACATGACCTGTTTCCATGTTATAACAGAGTGGAATGTTTGTCACTTTCCAGTCCTTTGGTACAAATCCAGTTCAAAAAGATTTTTTGGAAAATTATGGCTCCTCCACAAGTCTTCCAGTATTTTATGGTTCATACCACTTGAGCCAAGAGACTTTACTATTTTTACTGCAATTTGTTTTAATGTAGTGTCCATTTATCTCCAGCTTTATCTCCAGTTGTGGCTCATCCACAGCCTCTGCCAATACTCTGACAGTTCTACTTTCACCTTCCTCTCTAAAAACTTGGTGCTAAATACTCATTTCTTTGCTTAATATTAATGGAATTCTCACAGAACTCCACACTTTTTTTTAAACTTATTTTTCTGATTGCAGCCGTGTTTCTTTACTTCTTATCCTTGGTTCAGCTTCCCTACTATTGAAAACAAGAAGAATCACACAGCTCAGATTATAATTAGAGAAATTAAAAGATAACAGCTAACCACTTTAACTCTTATTTTTATTAATTTAGATAGTAATTTATTCAAACTGGAGGTATTTCTGCACACAAATAGAATTCTAGTTAACAGAGTCTTTAACTATTATATCTATCCAATAGTAACAAACCACTGAATTTGCTCTAGTATGCATTTTTTTCAGTCAGATTCAATTGATAAAGAAGGACTGAGTGTATGGTAATTGACTCACTGATCACCAACTGGGGTAATGTATTTTGTTACCAACAATGAAGCTTACATTATTTTGTTGATAAATATTTGCCTAACGAGAATAATTTTGTTAAAGTGCAACCAAGGTTTTAAAACTCATCATAGCTCCAGACAAAATGTCCTTAAATGGTCAAAGTACATGAAAGATTTAACATTGAACTCACAAGAATAAAAAGAATCTCAGAAGACAACAAAGACTTCTGAATAACAAAAGGCTCACTGCAGGAGTAGCAGCTGAGTTCTGTTTAACACATAGAATCAGAGAATAGTAGGGCACAAAAGGAGGTCATTCAGCCCATCGTATCTGTTCCGACTCTTTGAAGGAGCCATCCAATTAGTCCCATTCCCCCGCTCTTTCCTCATAGCCCTGACAATTTTCCCCTTCAATTATTTATCAACTTTGAAAAGACAGTGATTATTGAATCTGCTTCCACCACTCCTTCAGGCAGTGCATTCTAGATCATAACTTGCTGCTGGTTCTTTTGCCGATGATCTTAAACCTATGGCCTCTGGTCACTGACCCTTCTGCCATTGGAAACATTTTATCCATAATACTCTATCACAACTGTTTATGATTTTGAACACCTCTATCAAATATCCCCTTAAATCTTCACTGTTCTAAGGAGAACAATTCCAGTCTCTCTAGTCTCTCCAAGTAACTGAAGTCTTTCATCCCTGGTACCATTCTAGTAAATCTCTTTTGCACTCTTGAAGGCTTTGACATTCTTCCTAAAGTGTGGAGTTTGGAATTGGCCACAATACTCGAGCTGGGGCCTAACTAGTCTTTTATGAAGGTTTAGGACAACGTCCTTGCTCTTGTACTCTATGGAGGAGGGAGGCAAGTTTGGTTGCATGCGAGGACTTAAATCAAAGAACAAAGAACAAAGAACAGTACAGCACAGGAACAGGCCATTCGGCCCTCCAAGCCTGCGCCGATCTTGATGCCTGCCTAAACTAACACCTTCTGCACTTCTGGGGCCCATATCCCTCTATTCCCTTCCTATTCATGCATTTGTCAAGATGTCTCTTAAACGTCGCTATCGTATCTGCTTCCACCACCTCCCCTGGCAGCAAGTTACAGGCACTCACCACCCTCTGTGTAAAAAACTTGCCTCACACATCCCCTCTAAACTTTGCTCCTCGCACCTTAAACCGATGTCCCCTAGTAACTGACTCTTCCACCCTGGGAAAAATCCTCTAAAAGTGACATTGGGTCGGAAGCCCAAAATCATCATGCGCACTTCCGGGTTTCACCTGAACAGGGTGAAGGTCAGCGGGTACCCCTGTCCAGCTGTCAGGTTAGGCAATTAAATATTACAATAAGTACTTAGATGATGGCATCCGTCTATCACAGGAGATGATGGACTGCGTCCGGGTTGTATATCACTCCTGGATTGAACATCATCTGTTGTGGCCGATTCGTGAGTCACACTCCCTTCTGCAGCTGGCCCGAGGTCAACTGATGTTTTTACCTATTGCTGGCTCTTTTTTCCACCCTTTAGTCATTTCGTTTGTCCTCTGTTTTCTCCACACCCTTCCTGACTGCTTGTCTCCAGGCACTCCGATCAGTAAGAAGGACTTCCTATACATCGGCTCCGATGCTAGCTAACCTGAGGTCTCGCTTACAGACATCCTTGTATCACAGATGTGGGTGACCTGTTTGTCCCGTGCTGTAGCAAGCTCACTGTAGAGCATGTCTTTGGGGATGCGGCCGTCATCCATTTGGCTCACATGACCCAGCCAACAGAGACGCCGCTGACTCAAGAAGGCGAACATGATTGAGATCCCTGCACACTGGTGTACTTCTGTATTCGGCACTCTGTCCTGACAGGAGATGCCCAATATTCATCTGAGGCAGCGGAGGTGGAAGCTGTTCAGCCGCTTTTCTTGATTTGCATAAGTTGTCCATGCTTTGCGCTGTAAAGGAAAGTGCTGAGAACACAAGCCTTGTACACGTGGAGCTTTGTATTTATGGTTAGGTTGCTGTTGGTCCACACTGTAATGTCCTTTAGAGAAGAAAATCTGCCATCCTTACCTGGTCTAGCCGACATGTGACTCCAGACCCATAGCAATGTAGTTTACTCTTAAATGCCCTCTGAAATGGCTTAGCAAGCCACTCAGTTGTATCAAACCACTACAAAGTGTAAGAAAAGGAATGAAACTGGACAGACCACCCGGCATCGACCTAGGCACTGGAAATGACAATGGCAAGCTCAGCCCTGTTGACCCTGCAAGTTTTTCTTACCAATATCTGGGGGCTTGTGCCTACTTGACCTCATCTTCACCAATCTACCTGTCGCAGACGTATCTGTCCATGACAGTATTGATAGGAGTGATCACCGCACAGCCCTTGTGGAGGCGAAGTCCCGTCTTCACACTGAGGATACCCACCATCGTGTTGTGTGGCACTACCACCGTGCTAAATGGGATAGATTTCGAACAGATCTAGCAATGCAAAAATGGGCATCCATGAGGAGTTGTGGGCCATCAACAGCAACAGAATTGTATTCAACCACAATCTGTAACCTCATGGCCCGGCATATCCAACAGTTCACCATTACCATCAAGCCGGGGGACCAACCCTGGTTCAATGAAGAGTACAGGAGTGCATGCCAGGAGCAGTACCAGGCATACCTAAAAATGAGGTGTCAGCCTGGTGAAGCTACAACACAGGACTGCTTGCATGCCAAACAGCAGAAGCAGCATGCGATAGACAGAGCTAAGCGATCCCACAATCAATGGATCAGATCTAAGCTCTACATTCCTGCCACATCCAGCCGTGAATGATGTTGGATAATTAAACAACTGACATTAGGAGAAGGCTCCACAAACATCCCCATCCTCAATGATGGGGGAGCAGAGCACATCAGTGCAAAATACAAGGCTGAAGCATTTGCATCCATCTTCAGCCAGAAGTGCCAAGTGGATGATCCATCTCGGACTCCTCCTGAGGTCCCCAGCATCATAGATGCTATTCTTCAGCCAATCTGATTCACTCCATGGGCTGAAGGCACTTAAGGCTGATAACATTCCGGCAATAGTACTGAAGACTTGTGTTCCAGAACTAGCTGCGTCCCTAGCCAAGCTGTTACAGTACAGCTAGAACACTGGCATCTACCCGGTAATGTGGAAAACTGCCCAGGTATGGCCTGTGCACAAAAAGCAGGACAAATCCGACCCGGCCAATTACTGCCCTATCAGTCTACTCCTGATCATCAGTAAAATGATGGAAGGGATCGTCGACAGTGCGATCAAGTGGCACTTGCATAGCAATAACCTGCTGAGTGATGCTCAGTTTGGGTTCCGCCAGGGCCATTCAGCTCCTGACTTCATTACAACCTTGGTCCAACTATGGACAAAAGAGCTGAACTCCAGAGGTGAGGTGAGAGTGATTGCCCTTGACATCAAGGCAACATTTGACCAAGTATGGCATTAAGGAGCCCTAGCAAAACTGGAGTCAATGGGAATTGGGGAAAACTCTCCCTGCTTGGAGTCATACCTAGCAAAAAGGAAAATGACTGTGGTTGTTGGAGGTCAATCATCTCAGCTCCAGCGCATTACTGCAGGAATTCCTCCGGGTAGTGTCGTAGGCCCAACCATCTTCAGCTGCTTCATCAATGACCTTCCCTCCATCGCAAGGTCAAAAGTGGAGATGTTCTCTGATAATGCTCAATGTTCAGCACCATTCGTGACTCCTCAGATACTGAAGCAGTCTGTGTCAATATGTAGCAAGACCTGGACAACATCCAGGCTTGGGCTAATAAGTGGCAAGTAACATTTGCGCCACACAAGTGCCAGGTAATGACCATCTCAAACAAATGAGAATCTAACCATCTCCCCTACACATTCAATGGTACTACCAATGCTGAGTCACCCATCATCAACATCCTGGGGATTACCATTGACTAGAAACTGAATTGCACCAGCCACATAAATGCTGTGGCTACAAGAGCAGTTCAGACGCTGGGAATTCTGTGGCGAGTAACTCACCTCCTGACTCCCCAATACCTGTCCACCATTTACAATGCACAAGTCAGGAGTGTGATGCAGCTCCAACAATACTCAAGAAGCTCGACACCATCCAGGACAAAGCAGCCCGCTTGATTGGCAGCCCATCCACCACCTTCAATGTTCACTTCCTCCACCATTGATGCACAGTGGCAGCAGTGTGTACCATCTACAAGATGCATTGCAGCAACTCACCAAGGCTCCTTCGACAGCACCTTCCAAACCTGCGACCTCTATCACCTAGAAGGACAAGGGCAGCAGATGTATGGGAACACCACCACCTGCAAGTTCTCCACCAAGCCACACACCATCCTGACTTGGAACTATATCGCCGTTCCTTCACTGTCGGTGGGTCAAAATTCTGGAACTCCCTTCCTAACAGTACTCTTGGTGTACCAACAACCCAAGGACTGCAGTGGTTCAAGAAGGCAGCACACCACCACCTTCTCAAGGACAATTAGGGATGGGCAAAAATTACTGGCATAGCCAGCGACTCCCACATCCCCCGCATGAATAAAAAAAAAACACCTTCATAGTACTTAACTGTTGTTTTAACCTAGCATTCTGGCTTTAACAGCTAGGGCACTTGATGTCCCACCTGTCAACAACTCGCCATGGTTAGCCAGGCGAATGTACAGCGGGGATTGCTTCTTCAGTGAAACTGACAATTTGGGAAGTCTTTGATCAGTGAAACTGAAGAGCTCGAGCCATGGCCATGTGAGAGGCTGTTGTTCATTGCACTCTCTGCTTTCCGTCTCTTAAACAGAAACTGCTCCTTTCATCCCATGGGCTTCAATTTTGCTTCTTTGCATGGCGCTTTATCAAAAGCCTTTTGAAAGTCCATATACACAACACCAACTACACTACCCTCCTCAACCCTCTCTGTTACTTTATTAAAGAACTCAATCAAGTCAGTCAAACATCAATTGACTTCAACAAATCTGTGCTTGCTTTCATTTATTAACCCATATTTTTCGAAGTCCAATTAATTTCGACCTGATTAATGTCTCTAAAATATATCCACCACTTACATTAGACTCACTTGCCTGTTTATCGCTTTCCCCTTTTCTGAACACAGATTTAACATTTGCAATCCTCCATTCCTCTGGCACTACTACCATATCTAAGGTGGATTGGAAGATTGTGGCCAGAGCCTCAGTAATTTCCATCCTTAATTCCTTCAGCAGCATAGGATGCATCACATTTGAATCGGGTGATCTTTCTACTTCGAGTGCTGCCAACTATTTTAGTATCGCCTCTTTATTTTTATCCTATCCAAGTTCTCTACTACCACCTCCTTTACTGTGACACTGGCAGCATCTTCTTCTTTAGTGTAGATAGGTCCAAAGTACTCACTTAGTACCTCAGCCATGTCCACTACCTCCACTAGATGATTTCTTTTTAGTCCCTAATCATCCTTTGACCATCCTTTTACTACGTATAGTTCAATAATTTCAGCCTGGGAGGGACTTCAACAGCACACTCTATGAGGAAGTAAAGAATCTCCAAGAGCAACTTCAGGATTTTCATGTTTAACTGGACATGTGTGGAGTCCAGAAGTTGCTGTCAGTTTCAGAAGATAGCAAACGCCGACAGTTTCACCATCATTACGACCGCAGAACCTGAGCTTATATGTTTAACCATCCAGGGAGCTTTGGATGAACTTTTTTTCCCCCTCAGATGTGTCTAGTCTAGTGCCAAACTATCTCCTCTTTGAAGGCCTTCCATGACTCATTTACTGTTTTACTTGCAAATCTTCGATTTCTATCCAGCTGGACCAGATCCCTTTTTGACCCATTGACATTAGTCCTCCTCCAATTGAATATTTTCATGTTAGATTTTTCCTTGTTCTTTTCCACAATTGGTATAAACCTATGATACTGTGATTACTGTTTGCCAAATGCTTTCCCACTGAATCATGCTCCACTTGATTCATTAGAACCAGATCCAACACTGCTTCCTTGGCCGGGATTTTGTGAGGGCCCCCTGAGGCGGGGTCGGAGGCGGCAGGGGCACGGAGTATTGTGATGGCGGGCAGGGTGGGGGGGGCCGCGGTAGATCGTAGGGCCCGTTGCCCAGCGGTCTTCCCGGGGCCGGGGTAGGCCGATGATGGCCTTCCTCCCCAGAGGATAATTGAGGCCCTTAATTGGCCTATTAACAGTCAATTAAGGGCCTCTTCCGACCGCTGCTGGGATCTTGGAGGCCTATGCTGCAGCAAGGGGAATGCCTTGTAAAACGAGGCGCCCTCCCTGAGGGCTTGGGGGGTCCCCCCTTCATTGGCAATTTGTGACCCATGGAGGACCCCCACTGGGAACAACTTTACCCCCCGGGACCCCCTCCCCCTGGACTGCATAACCAACCCCCCAGCAACCCTGTCTCACCTACCTCTGGTCCAGGGCTCCATTGCTAGGCCTTGGTTCGAGGCCTCTGCTGTAATGGCAGTGGCATGGCTCCTGGTGGCACTACCAATATTGCTAAGCTGCAGCCCTGATTGACCAGCAGCTCTTGGAGGCAGGATCCCTGTCCCTTTAAAGTTTTTAAAGGGACGGGGATCCCGCCTCCTTAAACTTGATTCAAAAAGACTGAAGGATCACTCTGGGAGTGGGGGTGGCGGGGGGGTGGCTGTTAGGCGGGGAATGAAAATGCAGAGGCTGGGTTCCCCCCACCTTTACAGCCCAGCACCAGGGGTCCCGCCTCCAGCACAAAATCCAGCCCCTTCCTTGCCCGTTAAACTGCTGTTTTCTCTCAATCTGTATTAGTATAATTCAAGTCACCCATTATCACTGCTCTGCAATTCTTGCATCTTTCTTCAACTTGCCTGCAAATTTGCTTCTCTATCTCCTTCCCACTATTTGGTGGCCTATGGTAGTTATCGACCACCCAACAGCATAATCGCTCCTTTTTTGCTCCTTATTTCTAAAAAAAATCCTTCTTTAAACTCTCAAATATACCGTCCCTTTTTAGTGCTGTAACAATATTTTTGATCCATACTGCCACCCTAATCTTTTCCCTTCCCTATCTTTCCTGAACATAGACTCGTTATGTAAAATTGTGCAACAATAGCTGGAATAACTAACCTCCTAGTTAATTGAGTTCCACTGACTGCACACAGACCTCAGCCAATCCTGAAGCTAAGAACATCCTGTTGGGGCAACATTCATAGTGAATGGCAGGTAGGGGGTGGGAAGCTGAGATGCCTCAGGACCCTGGCTCAAATTCCCCACCATTGAGTTGAGCAGATGTTTCCCTCTCCATATACCAAAACAGAAGCAAACATTTGGGTGACTACTGATTGTATGATTGGTATCAATAAGTTTTTGCATTTTCTTATACCTATTACTATAGACTTTTTGGTTCCTGTGGCTTAGGTCACTTTTGTTGGTGTGTTCCAAACCATTCTACCTTCAAGAATGCCTTCACCAGCCTTGATAACTAGGTAAATACTTGATATTGTTCCCAGGATAATGAACAGACTATCTGGGTTGGAAATTGCTTTGCAGCAGCCTGCTTGAGTTAACTGGGTGCCAAGGCCGATCAAAACTCGGCATTGGGCCTTATTTAAATTAACTGGGTGAGCTGAGGACACCAAGCAGTTCATTGGTAATCAATTTCGGACTGCTGTGATGCCAGAGTTTTGGATTTATAATGCAAGATTGAGAAAATCCCTATGGAAATTACTGGTGCTTATGCATTGGAACTGAATTAAAGAGATCGCTACAAGACTACAGTCATAGTGACCATGAATGCCATAGACATAACAGAATATTAAAATGGTAGAGGCACACAGTCTGTAACCAGTAAAGAACAAGAAACTTCTGAATATATGGAAAACATGCCTGCCGCAGGATCTTCGCTACCAGGACACAAAATCTGCTTATTTTACCACTTCCGTGCTCTATATCAGACCAACCAATCAAGCAAGAGTAGAAATGGAATACTGAAGACTTAAGTGGGCTTGCCATTATTGATATATATGAAAAATAATGGAAAGACACTGGTTACGTTGTTGCAGAAAAGTTCTATGTAGGGCTTTGAATGTGCATAATTTTGCTTCCCATTCCTTTTTATTTGAGAATTGCAGGAACTTGAAATGTAACAGGAAAGGCAGTCTGTTTAATGATTCCACCTTTTCCTATTACTGTATAGTATCCAGTTTTGAAAAAATGTGGCTGCCCCCTATTCCGACATGTGTAGAGGTAAAGAAGCCACACCATCAGAGGGACCAAGCAGCCACAGGTTATTCTCTAGACAATGGAAGGAAAATTGACATCATTCCTCGAACATACTCTCCAATATTACAGTGCCAGGAGAGTATGGCTAACTGACTGGTTTATCTGGAGCATGTGATGTTGTGCAACAAGGATACCTGAAAAACTAAATTGTGAGGAATATTCAGATCCTATTGGAGTTTTTAATTTTTAAATCAGATATCTGAAAGTACTTTTAAATTAGTGCTTTGGTTCCAGGCACAGAAGTGGAAGCCCAAGCACCTTTGTCTCCTTTTCACTATGCTTTTGTGTTGTTATGCCCCATTGGAAGGACAATTTAAAGTACCTTTGACCTGCAATCTTGGAATCCACAAAATCCTTGATATCACTGAAGGTGCTAAATTCACCTCATTTAACTTAATAAGCTGGGCATCCTGCATTACCCTGAGCTATCACTTTAAAACCCACATCATATCCATAACCAAGACCATCTATTTCCACAACACTGCCTGCCTCTCTGTTATATCCTCGGCCCCCCCCCCCCACCCCCCACCACTGAAACCCATATGTTTTAATCACCTGCTGACTCAACTATTACCATGCCCTCTGTTCAGGCCTCTCATCCACCCTTCACAAACTCTAACTTGTCTAAAATGCAGCCACCTATAGCCTGTCCCTCATAGGCCTAGATTGTGCTGTAACCAGTTAATGAACATCACCCAGTTATAGTTCGAACTTGACCTTGTCCATTTAATCTCCACGATAACTTATGCTGCAAATTGCTGGAACTGCAAGATGGAAATGCATGCTGCCCTCTACAGGGAATATGGCATCTGAATGAAAAGGGCAAGCAACTGTATAGCTCTTTAAGGAATTAGGTAGAAAGATTGAGAAATTAAAAGTGCAGAGACTGAGGAGGAAGTGTAAGAATGGTGAATTCAGTGTCAAATTAGGTATGGAAAGAGAAATAAAGAAAGGGAAAGAAAGATTAGGTTAAGATAGAGCGAATAAAGAAACAGAATTAAAAAAGTAAAAGAAGTTTCTTATTTGTTGAAAAATATCAAACAATTAAAACCTAAAGGAATGAAACTCTACACTTGTAATAGTTAATTTTCAGTGCCAGAGAGGCTTGCTGGCAGTAATTGACACTTATCATTAAAAGGATACTTAGTCTTAAAATGACTTGACTTAACTTTTTGTGGCAACTTTGCCTATTGTGCAAGTACAAGAATGTCATGCTGGTCAATGCATTTGAATGTGGAGCCAGACAATGAGGGGGCACTGTCGTGAAGCTAACCATGGAGCAACGCATCTCCAACAGCAGCTTTTCAGTTTCTGTGTTCAATTGCACGTCTGCCCTTACCTGAAATCACTGTGGCATTTCTATAAAATAACAGTGAGCATTATTAGCCTCACCACTATTCTGACAACAAATTTTGAGCCATTAGGTTCTGCTGGCCCATCATCCTTGTCATCACTGGCTCCCTACTCCCATAATGTGTTAGTTTTTAGCTACTCATCCTTCTTTTCAAATCCCTCATTGGCCATCTCTGGAACCTCCTTCAGCCATATAGTGCTTTCCCTTCACCCTTCAATCCTTTGACTTTTGTATGTTCCGCCTTCCTCTTACTCCATTGCTGGTGGCCCAGCTTGGCTCAATTCTCTGGAACTCTCTCTTGAAATCCCTCTGTATCTTTACGTCTCTCCCTGTCCTCCTTCAAAAGCCTTTTCAAAGCTCATCTTTTTGGCCAGGCGTTTGGTCACCTGTACTCATTTCTACATCTATGGTTTGCTGTCCATTTCTCTATCATTTCCATTTATGGAGTGCTTCAACACATTTTTACATGAAATATGCTCGATAAAAGCTGTTGTTGTTATTGCGTGATTGAATGTAATGCAGTGTCAATTCCTCTTTTGAGAAGCAATCTTTGTATTTTTCTTCCCCTCATACAATGATTATTTTTACTACCTTTATACCATCAAAGCACAAAGCAGACAAACCTGCAATCGCTGGGTAAACTGGTTGAAATTTGCCAAATGGTTCCAGTATAATATAAATCCATTGCCATATGTATGTTGAGCTAATACTGTACAAAGTTCCCATGTGCAAACAATAAAAAATCCTATAAACTATACTTTTGCATCAAAATGGCGGAGTCCCCAAAGATATTTGCCAGAAAAACTTAATACTTGAGCTGAATTCAACTGTACGACGTTAATTTATAACATGTACGTTGCGTTGTGTTTTTTTTTTAGCATAATCCTTTGTTGCGAGATGTAGTTTTGCATTTTCCTCTCGTGTTAGTTTATTTAAAATCCAATTTTCTCTGGCTGACTTCCTTACACAGATAAATCAAAGGAACATAACTGAATGGCAAAACATCAGAGACTGCACACTTAGATCTCAGTAAAACTTTACTGCTGGCAGGCCGTGCCTTCTGAGTGTTGCATTTCAAATCAAATCTCAACTGAAGTATAATTTTTTTCCCTGTTGTCAAATGTATAGCAGACTTGCAGGTTTAAAAAAAAATCTTTTTCTCTTTTCCCCATTACTGCATAGCATCCAGGATCACACAGGACTGAGCTATTTGTTCTATTTCACTGCAGGCTTCTGAACAGTATTAAAAGACTAAAACATTTGTATTTGACAGGCAAAATTGACACTGCATAGTTTCCAATTTGCACAGTTTAAATTTACTGCTGAGCGTGACTTATTTTTCTTTTTGGATGGTCTATGAGTTAACTTGTGAAAAGTAACTAAATATATTTTCTGAGCATTCTGTCGATCTCCTGCTGGTATTTTGGTGGAATCCCCATGGAATTTCTGCCCCAGTATACTTTATTTTCCAGTCATGCTCCATTTTGCCTTGTACAGTGAAGCTGGATGTCAAGACATTAATTGAGTACTGGAAGAATTGTTGGCTGCAATTAGGATGGTATCATGCAAAATAATATGGACTGAGTTATGGCTTTCAAAATCTCTTCAGAGCACTGTCATATGATTGTAATTCTTCACTTTTTTTCCCCATGGGCTTAAAGATCATATCTGTCATGTACTCGGGTGCTCTCAGTTCAATTTTTAGCAAGTAAGAGTCCAAAATACAAAATAACCTCTAAATCTGCACTTTGCTCATAGCATGGCTGCTGTGGCAAATTGAATAATGTAACACTGATGCAGCAGGGAGTTGGGACAGAGCAGAGGGGTTGTAATCTAAACCCAACCATGCAATATCTGTACATGTACCACCTATCAGTATTTGGAGCTGAAATACTGCAGTCAATCATTTGGGGCCCAATCCAACTGTCAGCACTCGCTGACAAAACTCAACATGCACAATATCTTTCACCCCCCAGCATCGTTCCTCAAGTCTTGCTGCTAATGGGATTGATACCATCTGCTGTCGATTGGAAAAATTCTTGGTGGAATGAGGGGTCATGCCTACTGTATGCAAGAGTAGGAATTACTTCAAGCAGCAGGACTCAGTAAATGTGATACTGAGAGGAAAATGAAGGATGGGGATCGGATGGCATTGAAGGGGCAAGAAAAGAAACGAATGGCTAAAGAGCAGAGGGAAAAGGAAAATAACAGCATGGGGAAGGAAGAAATGAAGAACAGAGGGAACGGTCAGAAGCTATGTGAAGCATTTTGTTAGGGGTGGGGGTGGGTGAGGGAAAAAGAAAAGCAGGGAGTGATGCTTTCGGGCGGGGAAAGTGACTGTCAGGATTAACTGTGTATGGGGAAGGGGAAGAATGATAGCATAATCTGAGAAAATGGGAGAGGGAAGAGTGTCAGCTTGAAAGGGAGGATGGAGTGGGACAAAAATGTCAACACAAGCTAAGGGGTGAAAGAGTGTCAGTTTGACCTGAGGTAGTTTGAAAGTTCGCATTTAAAATCCTTGTTAAATCTGCCACCCGCCCAAGTACCAATTTTCTAAATGATCTACCTTCACTGCTTTCCTCCCTCAGCCTTTACACCCAGTGACATCTCATCCTTGGTGATTTCAACCTCCATCTGAATTCATCATGTTCTCTCTCCTCTGAGTTCACTGCCCTTCTACGCTCCCTAAATCTCTCCCTCCATGTAAACTACCCAACCCATTTTCCCAGCCACCCATTTGACCTTGCCATCTTACGTGGCCTTGCTACTCCCATCGTATCAATCACAGATAAGGCGATCTTTGATCACTTCCTTGTACCACACTCCATCCACATCCCAATTTCCCCTCCTACTTCCTTCTGTATCTGTCTCAGAAAAGTATCTCCCCAATTCACTTACAACTGCATTCTCAAAACCACAGCTGCCGAGCCTTTGGCCCTCTGTTGACCACAACATTTCTGCAGCTACCAAACCCTCACCTCCACCTTTGACATCCTAGTCCACATTAAAACCATTATTCTCTTTCACCTTAGCTGTTCCCCTGGTACGTCCCTTAGCCTCACAGCTCCAGCGACCCAGGTTCGGTTCCGGGTACTGCCTGTGTGGAGTTTGCAAGTTTTACCTGTGACCACATGGGTTTCCGCCAGGTGCTACGGTTTCCTCCCACAGCCAAAGACTTGTAGGTTGATAGGTAAAATTGGCCATTGTAAATTGCACCTGGTGTAGATAGGTGGTAGGAGAATGGTGGGATGTGGTAGGGAATATGGGATTAATGTAGGATTAGTATAAATGGGTGGTTGATAGTCGGCACAGACACGGTGGGCCGAAGGGCCTGTTTCAGTGCTGTATCTCTCTATGACTCTATGACACAGACTTGGATGTATATGGCTGACAACTGATTTAGCCATTCACTGCCAGAGCTAGCTGAACCACATAAGCACGAGAGTGTTCTCCTCTCTTCTGTGAAAACTGCTCACTAGTCCAGGATCATCCTGGAATGCAAAGGTAAACCCATCTTCTTTTCTCTACTGCAAGACATCTTCTTAAACCCCTCTTGTTCTCACATTGAACAACTTCTCCTTCAACTCCACGCACTTCCTTCAAGTAAAAGGTGTCGCTATGGGTACCCGCATGGGTCCTAGTTATGCCTGTCTTTTTGTGGGATACGTCGAGCATTCTTTGTTCCAGTCCTACTCAGGCCCCCTCCCCCAACTCTTTTTCCGGTACATTGATGACTGTATCGGTGCCGTTTCCTGCTCCCACCCCGAACTAGAAAACTTTGCTTCCAATTTCCACCCTTCTCTCACCTTTACATGGTCCATCTCTGACACTTCCCTTCCCTTCCTCGACTTCTCTGTCTCCATCTCTGGGGATAGGTTGTCTACCAATATCCATTATAAACCCACCGACTCCCACAGCTACCTCGACTACACTTCTTCACACCCTACCTCCTGTAAGGACTCCATTCCATTCTCCCAGTTTCTCCGTCTCCGGCGCATCTGCTCTGATGATGCTACCTTCCATGATGGTGCTTCTGATATGACCTCCTTTTTCCTCAACCGAGGATTTCCCCCCACTGTGGTTGACAGGGCCCTCAACCGTGTCCGACCCATTCCCCGCACCTCTACCCTCACCCCTTCCCCTCCCTCCCAGAACCGTGACAGGGTTCCCCTTGTCCTCACTTTTCATCCCACCAGCCTCCATATCCAAAGTATCATCCTCCGCCATTTCCGCCACCTCCAGCGTGATGCCACTACCAGTCGCATCTTCCCCTCCCTTCCCCTGTCAGCATTCCGAAGGGATCGTTCCCTCCGCGACACCCTGGTCCACTCCTCCATTACTCCCACCACCTCGTCCCCGTCCCAGGGCACCTTCCCCTGCAATCGCAGGAGGTGTAATACCTGCCCATTTACCTTCTCTCTCCTCACTATCCCAGGCCCCAAACACTCCTTTCAGGTGAAGCAGCGATTTACTTGTACTTCTTTCAATGTAGTATACTGTATTCGCTGCTCACAGTGTGGTCTCCTCGACATTGGGGAGACCAAGCGCAGATTGGGTGACCGCTTTGCGGAACATCTCCGCTCAGTCCACAAGCAGGACCCAGAGCTTCCGGTTGCTTGCCATTTCAACACTCCCCCCTGCTCTCATGCTCACATCTCTGTCCTGGGATTGCTGCAGTGTTCCAGTGAACATCAACGCAAGCCCGAGGAACAGCATCTCATTTACCGATTAGGCACACTACAGCCTGCCGGACTGAACACTGAGTTCAATAATTTCAGAGCATGACAGCTCCCCATTTTACTTTCATTTTTAGTTATTTTTTTCTTCCTTTTTTTTTACATTCTTTTTTACAATTTTTTTTTTGCACTTATTTCATTTCATCTTAGTTTGTTCAGTTTGCTTACCCACAGTTTTTTTTCAGGTTTTTTGTCAGTTCCGAAGAAGGGTCACTGACCCGAAACGTTAACTCTGCTTCTCATTCCACAGATGCTGCCAGACCTGCTGAGTGGTTCCAGCATTTCTTGTTTTTAATTCTTAAACCCCTCTCCCTTGTCTGCGCCACACGCACCTCCAACAACAAATATGAGGAACTCATGGATTTCTCTAATCAGCTATCTCTGCCGTTTCCTTCCCTTCTACTAGCCCACCAGGCCAAACTTCCTTGAAGGTTCCCCCTTCTCTAGCTCTGAACTTGCATCTTTCTCGAGCTGCTCTCCTATTTCCCCTCATGCCCTTCCAAGCTCATCTTGTCCATGAGACCAATCTCCTGCTCTCTCAACCCTATTCCCACTAGATTAGTAATCACCTAACCACCCTTCCTGGCCACCATGTAAACTGACTTTGTTAACTGTTCTCTCTCCTCAGGTTCTATTGCTCTCTCTTTAAATCTGCTGTCATCACCCCTCTCCTCAAAAAACAACCTTTGACCCAACCGTCCTTCCAAACTACCGCCTCATCTGCAACCTCCCTTTCCTCTCCAAATTTCTTGAATTTGTTGTATCCTCCCAAATTTGTGACCATCTTTCCTGGAAATCCATGCTGGAATCCCTCCAATCAGAGTTCATTCCCTAGCACAGAACCAAAATGGCTCCTTTCAAGGTCACAAATGACATCCTATGTAACTGTGACAAAGGCAAACTATCCCTGCTCATCCACCTCGACCTGTCTGCAGCCTTTGACACAGTTGATCACACCATTCTCCTCCAACGCCTCTCCACTGTCACCCAGCTGGGTGGGACAGCACTTGCCTGGCTCCATTCTTGTATATCTACCCAGAGAATCACCATCAATGGCTTCTCTTCCTGCTCTCTCTTCATTAATTCTGGTGTTCCCCAAGCTTCTATCCTTGGCTCCCTTCTATTTCTCATCTGCATGTTGCCCCTCGATGACACCATCTGAAAACACAGTGTCAGTTTTACATGTATGCAGACAAAACCCAGCTCTATCTCACTAGCACCTCTTTCAACTCTTCCATTGTCTCGAAATTGTCAGACTTTTGTCTGACACCCAGTACTGGATGAGCAGAAGATTAAATATTGGAAGACTGAAGCCAGTGTCTTCGGTCTCTATCACAAACTCCATTCCCTCATCACCAACTCCATCCCTCTCCCTGGAAATTGTCTGAGGCTGAACCAGATTTGTTCACAACCTCGGTGTCATATTTGATCCTGAGATGAGCTTTCAACCATATAGAGTCATAGAGTTATACAGCACAGAAACAGGCCCTTGGGCCCACCGTATCTGTGCCAGCCATCAAGCACCTAACTATTCTAATCCCATTTTCCAGCACTTGGCCCTTAGTCTTGTATGCTATGGCGTTTCAAGTGCTCATCTAAATACTTCTTAAATGTTTTTTTTTATTCATTCATGGGATGTAGGCGTCACTGGCCAGGCCAGCATTTATTGCCCATCCCTAATTGCCCTTGAGAAGGTGGTGGTGAGCTGCCTTCTTGAACCGCTGCAGTCCATTTGGGGTAGGTATACCCACAGTGTTGTTAGGAAGGGAGTTCCAGGATTTTGACCCAGCGACAGCGAAGGAACGGCAATATAGTTCCAAGTCAGGATGGTGTGTGACTTGGAGGGGAACTTGCAGGTGCTGATGTTCCCATGTATTTGCTGTCCTTGTCCTTCTAGTTGGTAGAGGTCACGGGTTTGGAAGGTGCTGTCTGAGGAGTCTTGGTGCATTGCTGCAGTGCATCTTGTAGATGGTACACACTGTTGTGAGGGTTCCTGCCTCTACCATCATTTCAGGCAGTGCGTTCCAGATTGCAACCACCCTCTGGGTGAAACTTTTTTTCCTCAATTCCCCTCTAAACCTTCTGCCCCTTACCTTAAATCTATGCCCCCTGGTTATTGACCCCTCCGCTAAGGGAAAAAGTCTCTTCCTATCTAAACTATCAATGCCCCTCATAATTTTGTATACCTCAATCATGCTCCCCCCCCCCCCATCCTTCTCTGTTCTAAGGAAAACAACCCTAGCCTTTTCAGTCTCTCTTCATAGCTGAAATGCTCCATCCCAGGCAACATCCTGGTGAATCTCCTCTGCACCCTCTCCAGTGCAATCACATCCTTCCTATAGTGTGGTGCCCAGAACTGTACACAGTACTCCAGCTGTGGCCTAACTAGCATTTTATACAGCTCCATCATAACCTCCCTGCTCTTATATTCTATGCCTCGGCTAATAAAGACAAGTATCCCATATGCCTTCCTAACCACCATATCTACCTGTGCTGCTGCCTTCAGTGATCTGTGGACAAGTACACCAAGGTCCCTCTGACCTTCTGTACTTCCTAGGGTCCTACCATCCATTCTATAATTCCCTTGTCTTGTTAGTCCTCCCAAAATGCATCACCTCACACTTCTCAGGATTAAATTCCATTTGCCACAACTCCGCCCATCTTACCAGCCCATCTATATCATTCTGTAATCTAAAGCTTTCCTTCTCACTATTTACGACACCACCAATTTTCGTGGCATCTGCGAACTTACTTATCATGCCTCCTATATTCATGTCTAAATCATTAATGTACACTACAAACAGCAAGGGTCTCAGCATCAATCCCTGTGGTACACCATTGGTCACAAGCTTCCACTTACAAAAAACAACCCTCGACCATTACCCTCTGTTTCCTACCACCAAGCCAATTTATGATCCAATTTGCCAAGTTGCCCTGGATCCCATGGGCTCTTACCTTCTTAACCAATCTCCCATGTGGGACCTTAACAAAAGCCTTACTGAAGTCCATGTAGACTACATCAACTGCTTTACCCTCATCTACACATCTAGGCACCTCCTCGAAAAATTCAATCGTTAGTTAGACACGATCGCCCCCTGACAAAGCCGTGCTGACTATCCCTGATTATTTCCTGCCTCTCCAAGTGGAGATTAATCCTGTCCCTCAGAATTTTTTCCAATAGTTTCCCAGCCACTGATGTTAGACTCACCGGCCTGTAATTACCTGGTCTATCCCTGCTACCCTTCTTGAATAATCCGCACTGTCACTAAGGCTATTTCCATCTCAGTAGCATCACCTGACTCCGCCCGTGCCTCAACTCCTCAGCTGCTGAAACCCTCATCAATGCCTTTGTTACCTTAGATTTGAATATTCTAATGGACTCCTGGCCAACCTCCCACATTCTACTCTAAACTTGAAGTCATCCAAAACTCTGCTGCCTGTGTCCAAACCACCTATCACTCCTGAGCTCCCTAACCTATATTGGCTCTCGGTTAAGCAACGCATTGATTTTAAAATCCTCATCCTGGTTTTCGAATCCCTCCATGGCCTGGCCCCTCCCTATCTGTAATCTTCTCCAACTTTGCAACTGCCCAGGATATCTATGCTCCTCTAATTCTGGCCTCTTGATGATGCTGATCTGAATCTCTCCACCATTGGTGGCCATGCCTCTGGCTGTACAGGTCCTAAACTTTGCAATTCCCTCCCTAAATATCTCCATCTCTCTACCTTGCTTTGTTCCTTTAAGATACTCCTTAAAACCTACCTCTTTGACCAAGCTTTTGTTCATCTGCTTGAATACCTCCTTCTGAGGCTCGGTGCCATATTTTATTTTATAATGCCTCGATGACGTACCTAAGGATGTTATATTACACTAAAGGCAATATATAAATACAAGCTGTTACTGTTGTTATTGGGAAAAGTGTGGCCGGTGGTGGGGGGGCGGTGAAGGGAATGTGGGGAGTGCCAGCAAATGGAAGAAGAGTCCCACATTGAATCAAAGTTCAGAAAACGTGGAGAACTGGCTAGGCGACAGTGCTTCAGTGAATTGAATCTAAAGGGCGTGAACTTTCCCTGTAAAGTATGACAGGGCAGAATTGATTATGGGACAGTGCTAATGAGGTAGCTTTTAGGGAACTTATAGTTAAAAGTTGATCAATTGTAAAATATAAACTGTGTAATATTAACTAGACTCCTTAATTTTAATGTGATAATTCTAATTCTGTTGAAGAACATGCCTAAGGAGCCCTCTGAAAATACCCAACTATTTTGAGCTTTCAATGGCTATATTTCACGTTTTACTGGGCATATGTCCCCCTTCCCCCGAATACATATAACTGAAAGAATATTACAGCTTACATTATAAAGCTAGGGTGAACTACCAGTTTTCACATTTCATAGGTTTCAAACCGGGTCATTCCTGAATTGTCAGTTGGCTTATTTATGGGGGGAGAGAGGCTGCGCCAGCTATTTTGAAGCTGGACAATCAGTAAAGATTTCCTGGTTGACATTTCCGTATATGGCAGGGTGATTGAAGCTGAGAGAGGTAACTTGAAACATTCCATTTTCTAGCACTGACATTCCCCACCTTGATAAAGATTTATGAAAAATAGACTCATAAAAAACTGTAATTATAGGGAAAATGCCAGGCTTGTTTGGGACATATAAAATGGCACCACAGTTCAATGATCTTCCTGTCAGATAGTACTCAAGAAACCACAACTGATTCTTTTTTCTGCATGTTCAAAATGTCTAGAAAAATAAGTCAAATGTATGATTGATAACGACCCAATTTTTCCGTGATGTGTGTTTAACTCGGCAGGGATCTCTGAACTTCTTGCTGAATTAAATGGCTACTAAAATGTACTAAGACATTTTCATAAATAATTGTGCCAGTGCACCTCAGCATTCAACCTGCAGTTTTGATGGGAACTGTTTGTTGGACACATAGAGAAACCACATATTTGGTTTTAAATATTTGCTCCTGAATTCAAGCTGAAATTTCCAATCCATTCACTGAACCCCACCTTCCAGCTAAGGAGGGTTGAGCAGAATGTTCTGATTTAGCATGCCATTGAACAGGCATCTGTCACATTTCCTGTTAATTTACTCCACCCAGAAGGAATGCCGGTTTTAGTACAAATCAAAAGGTCTGAGATAATTTTGTGATGTGGATGGACCCTCATACTGACCTGCAACAAGATCAAATTTCTCAGTTCACATCAGCCAAGACCGTGAAAAGATGAACTGTCAGAATGACTGACTTCCAGGTATTTGTGAAGTAAACAAAGCACCCACTTGGCAGTTTCTGACATATTCTACTCCAATTTTTCATGAATAATATACTCAATCTTTATTAAGAATCTGCAACAATTCAGAAATGATATTGAAGGAAACACTGTTAAGCGCTTTAAAATGGCACTTGTGACAATATTGTGGCAAAATCTAGTCTCCATCTTGTTTGGACAGATTCTCATGACTAGAAGGAACTGTTCTGCAATTTAGGTAGTTAGAACAAGTAGGGATCACCTTTATAGAATGTCTTAAAGTTATCATCTCTAAAAATGTTGTAATATTAAATTTACATTGTATTATATAGAATGGATAGCACAGAAACAGGTTATTTGGCCGAACAGGTCTATTCCAGTGTTTATGCTCCAAATGAACCTCCTTCCACCCCTCTTCATCTAACCCTATCAGCATAACCACCTATTCATTTCCCCCTCATATTTATCTAACTTCACCTTAAATGCATCTAAGCTGTTGGCTTCAACTACTCTCTGTGATCGCGAGTGCTATATTCTAGCTACTCTCTGAGTAGATGGTCTTCATTTTATATACATATATATGTTCATGGGAGATGGGCATTGCTGACAAGGCCAGTATTTATTATCCATCCCTAATTTCCCTTGAGAAGGTGGTGAGCTATCTTCTTAAACTGCTGCAGTGCATTTGGTGAAGGTGCTCTCACGGTGCTATTAGAGAGGGAGTTCCAGGATTTTGACCCAGCTACGATGATATTTTACAAGTCAAGATGGTTTGTGACTTGAAGGGGAAATTGCAGGTTATGGTGTCCCCATACGTCTGCCACCCTTGTTCTTCGAGGCAGCAGAGGTTCTGCATTTGGAAGGTGCTGTTGAAGGAGCCTTTGCGAGTTGCTGCAGTGCTGCTTTTCATGGTACATATGGCAGCAATGGTGTGTTGGTGGTGGAGGGAATGAATGCTTAAGGTGGTGGATGGGGTGTCAATCAAGGGGGCTGCTTGGGCTTGAATGGGAGCAAGCTTCTTAAATGTCATTGGAGCTGCACTCATCCAGGCATGTGGACAGTACTCCATCACACTCCTGACTTGTGCCTTGTTGATGATGGACAGCAACCAGGTGGTGATTTTCTCACTACAGAATTCCCAGCCTCCGACCTGCTCTTGTAGCGAGTAATTATGTGGCTGGTCCAGTTAAGCTTCTGGTCAATGTTGACCACTAGGATGTTGATGGTGGGGGAATTCAGCGATGGTAATGCTGTTGAATGTCAAGTCGAGATGGTTAGACTGTCTCTTGTTGGGAGATGGTCATTGCCTGGTACTTGAGTGGCATAAATGTTACATGTCATTAATCAGCCCAGCCTGAATGTTGTCCAGGTCATGTTACATGCAGGCACGGACTGCTTCATTATTTAAGAAGTTGAAAATGGAAGTGAACATTGTGCAATCATCAGCGAACACCCACTTCTGACCTTATGATGGAAGGAAGACAATTGATGAAGCAGCTGAAGATGGTTGGGCCTAGGACACTGTCCTGAGGAACTTGTGCATCATTGTCCTGGGGCTGAGATGATTTGCTACTTATGCCGATGCATTTAAGTGTTATCCACTCCCATTTTAAATGCACAGGCTCAGCAAGATGTGATGCAAGATACACCAGTTGGTATCTGGCATTCAGCAGTGCTGGCAGGTGGTCCTGGGGATAAGGGCCTTAACTTCCACAACACAGAAGTGTGTGTACAGGTGCACGGTTTTGTTAGCTTGGTGGTGGTGATGATGGGGGCCAGGGGGTACTTTGCTCTGGTATCTCTGTCGGAGGGAATCCGGGGTTTTGCGGAACCATGGAGGGAAATTCTCAGGTTTGGCAGAACCGACAGGTGGAATGTAGAGTTTGGCTCACGGTGGATTCAGGGTGTCTAACAGCAGTAAGGTGACAAGGAGGGCATGGGCCTTCACAGAAATGCAGCAGAGAAGGGGCTGAATTTGGCAACACTGATTTGTAAGTTTCTAAGAGATCTCTGCAAATATTATATTCAATGTATGTGATTGGTTCCTGGACATGTGTTCTATATGTATTTCTCTTCATTATTTCTATTGCAAATTAGAATATTTATATAACTCAACTAGCAACAAAACACAGATGATAAAACGAGCCTTTCTTTCTACCTGAAAGGCTCTTAGAATTAATTATTTTTATTTTGAAAAATCCTTTTATGTTTGTCCCTCTCAGATTAATGTTTCTAACGTTTGTGGCCTTTTTATAATCTGAATACAAAACAACATAAATTTGCATTTGATATAATGTTTTGTGTAGATAACTGGTCCAAGGCCCATCACAGTAGTTTATGAGAAAACAGAAGAGACAGTACGAATGGTAAATTTAATTCGTTTGCTATGAAAGGTATGATTATTTTTTATGTTTTTATTTTAAGACCTTATTTTGTACATTAAAGATTTTACTGACTGAAGAAAAATGGTCCCTGAAATATTCTTCAAAGCAGCTTTGAGTGATTCAACCTTATTTTTTTTTAAATCGGTATGTTCTTCTGATTGATTATTCAGACTTGGCCATTTTTAAAAGTCCTTAGGAGTTTCTCATTAGCAGTTTTCCAGTCATTTACTTTGCTTTAGAGTTGTACCTTCCCTACACCTTTGGTGCTATTTTCCTTTGAGCCAACTTACAACGAGCTACAGCGAAAGCATTGCAAAAAAAGTGTGGCAGTGAAAAAGGCAACAATAAAAATGTGGCAAGCAGGAAAAGTATGCAAGATGTTTAATATATTGTCGGTATATACTAGCAGATGCTCAGCAGTGTTGTTGCAGTAATTCAGAGAAAACACCATTCATTCTCATGTAACATGCAATATATTATGAGGACCACTGATAAGAAGAGTACATAATGCAATGAAGAATATTCATTTGCTGGGATATTTTAGGTGTTACTCAAGAACAGCAGTAGGCATTCACCCCTGTTTCCCAATCTGATGGTTGATCTGTAACTCAATTCCATTTACCATTTTGTTCCAAATTCCTATTTACCTTCATCTAACAAAAATCAATTGAGTTCAGTCTTGAAAGCTTCAATTTGCTCAGCACCACAGCCTTTTAAATAGCAAGTTCTGTCTCCTTAACTGTTCAGTCTGGTGTGCTGATCTACATTTTCAGTGAATATCAGAGCCTTTGGAAAGAAAAAATACCTGTATTTATATAGCGACTTTCACAATCTCAGGACGTTCCATGGTGCTTTACAGCCAATGAAATACTTTTGAAGTGTTGTAATGTAGAAAATGTAGCAGCCAACTCCCACAAACAGCAATGAATTAAATGATCAGTTTATATGTGTTAGCTGTTGATGGAGGGATAAATATGGCCAGGTCACTGGGACAATGCCCCTGCTCTATTTCGCCACAGGATATTTTACATCTGCCTGTGAGGGCAGACAAGTTCTCAGTTCAGTATCTCAATTAACAAATGATACCCCAAACAGTGCTGCAATCGTTCAATAGGATCATAGGAAATAGCAGCAGGAGTAGGCCATTTGGCCCCTCGAGCCTGCTCCACCATTCAACTAGATCATGGCTGATCTTCTATCTCAATGCCATTTTCCCACATTATCCCCATATCCCTTGATATCTTTAATATCTAGAAATCTATCAACATCTGTCTTGAACATCCTCAATGACTGAGCTTCTGCAGCCCTCTGATTCACCACCCTCTGAGTGAAGAAATTCCCCCTTATCTCAGTCCTAAATGGCCTACTACTTATTCTGAGACTCTGTCCCCTGGTTCTAGGCCTTCTAGTCAGCGGAAACATCCTTCCTGCCTCTACCCTGTTGAGCCCTGTAAGAATTTTGTATGCCTCAATGAGATCACCTCTCATTCTTCTAAACTAGAGTCTCTTCAATCTCTCCTCTTAGGACAATCCCACCATTCCAGAGATCAGTCTGGTGAACCTTTGTTGCACTCGCTCTATGGAAAGTATACCCTTCCTAAGATAAGGAGACCAAAACTGTACACAGTACTCTAGGTGCGGTCTCACCAAGGCTCTATACAAATGCAACAAAACTTCTTTACTCCTGTACTCAAATCATTTTGCGATAAAGGTCGACAACACAGAAGTGCCAGCCTAGATTATGTAACTAAGACCTTGACCTCTGCCTCAGATTTGAGAGTGATAGCACTGAGCCAATATACCAAGTGATGCTTCCTGCCTGCCATATTGGAGGCTTAGAAGGTTGTTTAGGACTGAAAAATGGGGTGCACAGCCATCTTGAAGGCCATGGGGGCTAAACTGGATAGCCCCCAAAATTGGGCATAGGGATCATGATGTGCAATTAGCCCGCACCTATTCAAAGTGATGCAGGCAGTACGCAAACTTCGTGCTGAACATCTCAGCAAGGGGGACATGTTCATGTGAGACTAGTACTACTTAATGTTATCCTGTACCTCCTAAAGGCAACATGCATTCTGGCTGCAGCAGAGGCTGAAACTGGTTGAAGTGAAGTGGAATAGCAGGAGGAAACTACAAAAATGGTACAATAGGCCAGAGAGGGGGTCCAAGGTTATCAGATACTGCGCTGGAGGCCTTGGTGCAGGAGGTTGACAGGATGAGAGAGTTCCTCTTCCCTTAGCGGGCCAAGAGACCCCCCAGACACATATTGAGGAGGCAGTGGGGACAGGTAATGTGGCAGTCAATTCCAAGAGTCTAACCCGAGAACCTGGATGCAATGCTGGAAGAAGGTTAATGACCTCACACAGTGCTCAAGATCAGTGACTGCATCTTCAAATGCCATATCCTTACAAATAAACCGTTGCCTCACACGCTGCTCAATTCACCACACCCATTTCACTCACCTCCAAAAATCTCTATCAAACATGGTTCAAATCTCACATTCATATGTTTCACCTCACCCTCACACTTAGCACTGCTGGAATACATAAGGAGGGAGGAAGTGTTGAGTATTCTAAAGGACATTAAGGTGGACAAGTCCCCAGGTCCGGATGGGATCTATCCCAGGTTACTGAGGGAAGCGAGAGAGGAAATAGCTGGAGCCTTAACAGATATCTTTGCAGCATCCTTAAACACGGGTGAGGTCCCGGAGGACTGGAGACTTGCTAATGTTGTCCCCTTTAAAGGTGGAGATCCTGCCTCCAAGTGCTGCTGGTCAATCAGAGGGCCAGCAGCACCACTGGGAGCACTGGCCACTGCTGGTGTTGCAGCTGGTGAGGAGCAGCAACAATGGAGACGGCCTTGGAATGCAGGTAAGTAAATAGGGCTCACCAGGGCCAGTCAGGCAGGCCCCAACGAGGGTGAGGGTGGTGGTGGGGGGATGTCCATGTTCAAAGAAGGTTTGGGGATTTACGAGGAGGGATCCCTTCCCACAGGCGGGGCGGTCCGTGGGCCTAAGAGTGCCTGATGATGAAGGCCCCCCCACCCTTCCGCCCCCGAGCCTGCAAGGAGGCCACCACCTTGTACTGGGCGGTCTCCCCATGCAGCAGAGGAGCCCTACCCACCCCCGGCCACTGGTAAAATACCAGCAGCAGCAAAATGGGACCCTTATGGGCCTCTATGAACCTCTGGACGAGAAGGTCATCCTCGATCTTTCCTGCTGCTGATAAAATTGCATGCCATAGGGAAGACTACATGCAATCTACCCCCTGCCTTCCCTCATCATTTTAAGGCCCCCCAACACCCAGACCATCCCTAGAGGGTTAGTAAAATGCAACCCTGTGAGTCACTAGCTCGAGTGGCCTGCAGCCATGACAGTGGGGAAGATAGCGTGGGTGCCAGCTCCCCAGAGGGTGAGGTCACCGCATGAGTTCTGTTGCAGGGAACTCAGATGACTAATTCAGTGAGGCAGCATATATAAAAGGCTAGTGGGCATACATATAGAAATGTATGGTGCATTGGCAGGCCAGCCAGAGAGCTGGCTGTCACCGTTAAGCACATGGAGGAGTCCGGCTCCAACATGGCACTGGGCATTGTGCAGATCTTGGAGCCCATCCGTTCCAGCATTCTTGCAGAATCTGATAGTTGATGTCTCAGCTTCCATTGCAGCACAGGCAGAAGCCACCAAACGTCTGGGTGCTGCACTGAAAGCTCAAACTGAGGTCACGAAATCTCTGCTTGGTGTCATGCAGAGACGGTTGCCATCATGTCTGCAGATACCAGTGCTCATTGGGCATGCAGGCTCTCACAGCAGTCCAGCAACCTGTGCTCCAGCAGAATAACTAGGATTGCTGAGATGCTGTCCAGAAAGAGTGGCAGTGGCTTTATGGAGCTTGGGATTGCTGTCTGCTGTCAGGATGACAGAATTCATCACCTCACGACTACCATTCTGCCAGTGCCCTTATTGTTGCCTGTCAGCCCGCCCAGACTTTTGCTGTTCATGCCGAAGTGATGAAGTCCAAATCCGGGCCTTCTAGCCCTAGAGCTGCTTGAGGTTGTCCTACAAGGCCACCTGCAGTCTCCCCCATTAGAAGTCAGCAGTCTCCCACCAGTTATGCTGCAGCAACTGATAGGGTAGACAGTCAGAAACTTTTTCCCCGGGTGGAGCAAAGCGTTACAAGGGGTCATAAATTTAAGGTGAAGGGTGGGAGATATAAGGGGGATGTCAGGGGAAGGTTCTTTACCCAGAGAGTGGTCGGGGCATGGAATGCCTTGCCTGGGGAAGTTGTTGAGTCAGAAACTTTAGGGACTTTCAAACGGCTTTTAGATAGGTATATGGATAAAGGAGAATGATGGGGTATAGATTAAATTGTCCTTGACAGAGGACAAAGGATCGGCACAACATCGTGGGCCGAAGGGCCTGTTCTGTGCTGTATTTTTCTATGTTCTATGTTCTATGTTCTATGTTCTATGTAACACAGCATAGGAGCACTATGACAGCCCCGCACGAAGGGAATTCACAAGGGTGATTAATTGAGTATTGTATCAAGTACTGGATGTCTTGTTAGATAAAGTTGGTATAGAATGGTTGCTTTCTGGAGATTTTCATTTTAGGATTGTGTCCAAGAGGATGTGGTGATGATCTGTAATGGAGGGATGGTAGGATGTGAAAATATTGACCAATGGGGGATTTGGGGTTTTATTCACTGAACTGGAGTCTGAAGATGCACTCATGGACAGCCTGTCCGGAACTTGAATGTGCTGGCTGCCTCCTCCCTTCCTTATCCTCCTCCTCCTGCTGAGGTGTTCACTGAATCTGTGGTTGCATGGGCAGCACCTCATGATGGTCAGCTTGTGAAAGATACAACAGACCAACACGAATGGAAACACCCGCTCTGGGGTGTATTGCAGGGCTTCTCCAGAACAGTTGAGGCAGTGGAACCATTGCTTCAGTGCCCCAATTGTCTGCTCGATGACATCCCCATTTCAGCTTTGCTCTCATTATATGAATGCTGGCCACATGTAGTTGGGTTGTGGAGGGGGCGGGGGGGGTGGGGGGGTCATGAGCCTGGTGTAGAGCAGATAGCTCTTGTTGCTGAGCAGCTGTCCTCTGGTTCCAGGTAGTGGCTGAGAGATTGATGGAATAGTGGACTGGTGCAGAATGAAAGCATCATGACTGCTGCCAAGATAGTGGGCGTTCACTGGCATAATTTGCTGGGCATGGTCACTCACCAGCTTCTCATGGAGTGGGTGGTAATCTTTGTGGTTTTGGTACATCTCACCATCGAGGTGCGATGCCCACAAAGTCACATGCGTGCAGTCGATGGCACCCTGCACCAGAGGGAAGCCCTCTATCCTGGCAACCCTGTGTGCGCACAATGCCTGCTTTTGTCTGTTCATAGAGAAGACAATGAAGCCCCCCCATCTGGTATATAAAGCTTTTGTCACCTCCTGATGGACCAAGAACAGCAAGATGTTAGCTATGTCAGCTGTTCCAGCCTGGAAGGATCGACTCATGAAAATATTCAGATCCATGGTCACCTTCACGGCCACTGACAGTGCCATCCTTGCCCTGCTCTGAGGCTGCAGGTCTGGTTCCAAGAGGTGGCACAGTTCTGCGACCACCCCCTTGGTGAACCCGAGCCACTGAACACACCGCTCCTAGCTTAGGTGGAAGTAGGAGAAGTGCTCCTGGAAGATTCTAGTTGGGTAAGGCCTCCACTGAGAGACCTTCTTCCCCTCCTCCTTCTCCCTCTGCAAGTAGCTTGTCTTCTTTGCTGCCTCTGCTCCATCTCCCTCTGGTGCTGCAGCCCAAGGGGAACACTACTATAGCCCCCAGGACTGGGAGCAAGAGGTGTGCTCAGACCCCTTGCAGTAGCAGCCAACACCTTCACCACTTGCAGCACAATTCCCTGCAGACTTTACCAACTGTTATCAACTCCTCCAAACATCCAGTATCTCCACAAACTCAGCAACTGCCAGTAGAAAATAATAAGGAACTAACTTGCAAATTGTTGATGATCCTTTATATAGTGCTGGTCAGGGGCCCTTCATGCTACTGAATACATGTTCAAGAGAGGGCATTAACTAAAGCGGCAAAGTCAAAAATGGCAGGTCAGGCATCAAATGAGCGTTAGTGGACAGAAGTGGCCCAGATGGCATTTTTCAATTAAACTGGTACCCATAGCGCTGAAACTACCAGTGCTATGCAGCCAAATTTTGTGGTTCTAGCACTGTATAATCTTTCTCTGTTATGCTAGTCCTCACACATTCAGTATTTGTAGTGAACTGAAATAATCATTTCATTGTACTGTTACTATTTATTCATAGAAAGTGCTGGAAATACTCAGCAGGTCTGGCAGTATCTGTGGAGAGAGAAACGTTGCAGGTTGATGACCTTTCATCATTGACCTGAAACACTAACACTGCTTCTCTCTCCACAGATGTTGCCAGACCTGCTGAGTATTTCCAGCACTTTCTGTTTATATTTCAGATTTCCAGCATCCGCAGTATTTTGATTTTATTACTTTATTAATTTCTGGCTTGAAATGGCTAACTCAGAAAATTGACTGAAAGGGGATTTTTCAGTGAAGGGCCACAAGGCCAACCAATCTGCCCATAAATGTTGACACAAAGATTCAAATGTATCAAGCAAAATGAAAATTATTCATCAAATTAGAAATATTCTATTTGGTGAACATTAAAGATTGCTGGGAGTCATAAAGCAAATCTACTGCTATTTTAAAAATCAGTTTTCTTATTAAGAGGTTTTACCAGTCTGGTCTTCCAATAACTATATTTACATGAAGATCACAATGCACAGATCTCAGTCCACACCCCAAGTATTGATTGATGCAGCATCACGTTTGCAAGGCCTTTGGAAAACTATCATGTCTATAATAGCCAAGATTACATTCATAGCAGTATGCTGCTAAGATTCTCTGCATTATCATTTCAGTCTATATTGATTAGTGAAAATGATAAAGAATGGTCAATATTTAATTAAATGCAACACAGAAGCTGCTAGTCAAAAACCTTTTGCCAAATGAAATAACAGGCATTGTCTGCTTCTTGCCAGTCTGCTGATCAAAGAGCACCGATAGTGATCTTGGAACAATAATTCACGCAAATCATTTGATCTGGCAGATAGAGGAGGCTGCACAGTAGTCAAAGAATAAAAGAGCAAACTTGGGAGATTACAAAAATATACAGAACAATACTTTGACTTTCATACAACCTATGAAAGGTATTACTCCCAGCAACAATCAAAGCATACTGGAAGCTATTACTTAGTAAGAATATTGTGGCTTCAAATTCAATAAAATCAGCTGTGTCTCTTATAACAAGAAGTAAAAAGACCTCAATCTCCTTGAGAACAAGTATGTGTGGCAATGCCCATGAACAGAAGTCAAACATGAACTAAATAGAATCAGACAAGTTAAAAATACAGAAAGCCTGTGTGAATCTTGGGTGCATATCCCATCTTCATGGCAGCATTTTTCAAACTTGTAATAATTAATTGAAGAACAGGCTCTGTTCAATTTCACTGAGCATCAAGTGGTCATTGGTGCTAAGAAAGGGGAAATCAAAAAAAAAATCATCAAACTCATTGGCCCTGATTTTCATGGCCTCAGCCTAGTAAGAATGGAGTGATAGCAGGCCAAAAACAGCAGTACAATGGTCATCACTTCGTGTTTGTTCCTCTTGCGACTGCTGCCATTTCTACCCCGTCATAGAAATGGGCAGCCAGATCAGCCACTTGTTTTGGGTAGCAGCCTATTTATAGTATGTTAATCAAGGTCCTACATCAGTTGCAGGGCCCTGAGGCAATTTTGTGATATCACTGTACATGGTCCAACATTGGTACTAGGTGTTGAGCAGCCTAACCAGAGGTCCTTAATAAAGAGATCATTGCAGGCCTCTCTGGAAACAGGTAAAGTTGCTGGATACAAATGAGGCGCATGATCTCAGCTGATGTTTTCCCTTTCCTATCACTGGTATTTTCAGCCCATTGTTGTCTTCTCAATACTTTCCCAGATGAGATCTACTAAATAGGCACAAACTAGGAACCGAACCTGGAAATTTTCTAATCTGTAGGACTCAGTACACCACAGAAACACAGGAAAAGAGTAGGCCATACAACCCCTCAAACATGTTCTGTCTTTCAATTAGCATATGGCCAGTCTGCTCCTCAACTATATTTACTCATTTGATTTATAATCCCTTGATAATGTACCTTGCTGCCTGGAGCAGCACCAGGCATACCTAAAAATGAGATGCCAACCCAGTGAAGCTACAACACAGGACTGCATGCATGCTAAACAGCAGAAGCAGCATGCTACAGACAGAGCTAAGTGATCCCATAACCAACGGATCAGATCTAAACTCTGCAGTCCTGCCATATCCAGTCGTGAATGGTGGTGGACAATTAAACAACTAACTAGAGGAGAAGGCTCCAAAAATATCCCCAATCTCAATGATGGAGGAGCTCAGCACGTCAGTGCAAACGACAAGGCTGAAGCATTTGCAATCATCTTGAGCCAGAAGTGCCGAGTGGACAATCCATCTCGGTTTCCTTGTGAGGTCTCTGCCATCGTAGATGCCAGTCTTCAGTCAATTTGATTCACTCCACGTGATATCAAGAAATGGCTGAAGGCACTGGATACAGCAAAAGCTATGGCCCCGATAACATCCCACCTGTAGTACTGAAGACATGCTCCAGAACTAGCCGCGCCCCTAGCCAAGCTGTTCCAGATGGAGATGAGGCATGAGCCCCAATTCGGAACATGTCTTGGGCCTCCAGCTTCTGGTGCATCTATAAAGCACGTTGCTGATCCCATGCCTGAAAATGGGTCAAAACCAATCTCTCCTCCAGTGGCTCTAGGAGAGGAGGGATAAAGTTAATCAATGTAAAAAATGGCATAAGAAGTCCTATCTCAGAAGAAAGGACATGCTGAGGATATACCACTAAATAAAGAACCTATCAACTTTCTTTATAATAATTCAGCTAAGTCACTGTTTGCTGTGATGAACAAGTCAATTGCATGAATTATTCATGTGAATTGATATTAAATTCAGCTCAGGTTGCCTTAGCTCATAATCATGTTCTCTTAATTTTGCAAAAGAAGTGTCTCCACACCCATCCTAGCAATTCTCTTCTAAAGATTTACATTACATTTCTACTTCAGTCTTCATTGCAATGTGAATAGATTCAACTCTCAGCTCTCGTCACAAAGTACTAATTTAATACTTAGTATAATTTTTGTTTCTTATCTTCAAATTCTAATCCAGTACTGGATGAGCAGAAATTTCCTCCAATTAACTATTGGGAAGACTGAAGCTATTGCGCTGAACTTTGCGCCATCCCGACAAGCGGGATGGTGGTGGGGTGGTGGTATAAAATGGAGCGGGAGGACCTGGGAGACCTTCCCGACCTGCTTCCACCTCTGCTGCCACTTTACGCAGGGCAGTGGCGCGAAAAACGGCCCATCCGCCCCAGGTCAATCAAGGCCCTTAAGTGGCCACTTAACAGCCACTTAAGGGCCTTCACCTGCCTCCACGCAAAGCTTATGTGTGGCAAGCGGGTGTCCTGGACCCAAGAGAAGCCGCCTGACAAAACCAGGTGGCTCCCGAACATCCCGGGGGGTGCCCTCATGATCAGGCACCCTGTGACCAATGGAGGGCCGCCCCCACTACCCCAACTACCCCCAACATCCAACACGCCCCCCACTTGCCCCCAATCGGCCATCCTTGCCTTGCCGGGGGCCGACCAATTACCCCCGGCAAACCAAAACCTAGCCACTGTCCAGGCTCCACAGCACTTTGATTTGTGGCTCAGCTGTAGTCCCAGCAGTGACCACCGCTCCTGGTGGTGCTTCTGGGTCTAGGAGCTGCCGGCTGGCAGCTCCATTAGGCGGGATTTCCTACCTCAAGTGGATAGAAGTCCCGCCTTAGAACAATTGAAGCCCGGCAACCCACAAAATATGGGTCTGATCCCCAGGCGAGGCGGAAGCAGGTTCACCACTGATTTTTCAGTTGGTGGCTGGCTCCCGTCCACCCGAGGGTAAAATCCTGGCCATTGTCTTTGGTCCACACGACAAACTCCGTTCCTTGGCTATCAACTCCATCCCCCTCCCTGGCAACAGTCTGAGACTAAACCAGACTGTTCACAACCTTGGTGTCAAATGTGATCCAGAGATGAGCTTCTGACAACACACCTGCACCATCACTAAGACTGCCTATTTCCACCTCCATTGCATTGCCCGACTTCATCCCTGCCTCAGCTCATCTGCTGCTGAAACTGTCATCCATGCCTTTGTTAACTCTAGAATGCAGCCAACACTTGTACAATTGTAGCAACAACCATTAGAAATCAATCACCAACTAACTTGAAAGCAGTTGATGATCCTTTTAACTAGCACTGATTGGATGTCCTTCTTGCCGCTGAATGTGTGCTGAGCTGTGCATGATTAAGAGCGGGTGTTTGCTGGAGCACTGAGCTCCAAAATAGCAGCATTGGTGTCAAATCAGTGTTACATACTGATTGACATTATGATCTGTATACTTCCAGTGGATGTGCACATGCTCACACCTTCACTAATATGGCGTCTGGCACAACTCAAACCTGAAGGGTGCTTATACATTGCGGACAGCATTTTGGACATCTAAAGGTACTCATAGCACCCAATAAACAGGTGCACTCCTGGCTGGTCTCCCACATTCTACCCTCTGTAAACTTGAGGTTATCCAAAACTTCACTGCCCATATCCTGACTCGCATAAAGTCCTATTCACCTATCCCTGTGCTTACTGACCTACATTAGCTCCATGTCAAACAACATCTTGATTTAAAAATTCTCATCCTTGTTTTCAAATCCCTCCAAAGGCTCACCCCCTCCCTATCTCTGTAATCTCCTCCACCTGAACCGTGCTGGGTCCAGTGTTCTAGCAAACCATATAACGAGGGAAGTAGAGAGGGCTTGAAACTAAACAAGGGGAGTGACGGATAAGCTTGAGTAGATATAGCAAATCAAGGGGTAGAGTCGAGGCAGGAGAGCAGAACAGTAATATGGGAAATGAAGGTTAGAGAATGGCAAGAAAGGACAGAGAGAAAAAACCTAAGAACACACCAACAGTCGAGACTAGATGTTACAAAGATAACAAAAAGACAAAACTAAAGGCTCTGCATCTGAATGTACGTAGCATTCATAACAAAGTAGATGAAGCGATAGTGCACATTGAAGTAAATAATTATGATCTGATAGCCATTACGGAGACGTAGCTGCAGAATGACAAGAATTGGGTCCTGAATATTGAGGGGTATGAGACATTCAAGAAGAATAGGAAGCTAGGTAAAGTTGGAGTGGCAGCACTGTTAATCAAGGATGGCATTGGTGCAATAGTTAGAGGTGACCTTGGTTCAGGAGATCAGGATGTAGAATTGGTTTGGGTGGATCAGAGGAATGGTAGGGGAAAGAAGTCACTCGTGGGAGTGGTCTACAGTAATCAGAATATAGGACAAAGTATACAAGAAAAAATGCTGGGTGCTTGTGATAATGGGATGGCAATAATCATGGGTGATTTTAATCGACATATAAACTGGAAAAATCAGATTGGCAATAGTAACCTGGATGAGGAGTTCATAGAATGCTTTCGAGATAGTTTCTTAGACCAGCATGTTCTGGAACCAACCAAAGAGCAGGTTATATTAGACTTGGTCTTATGTAATGTGACAAGATTAATTAATGACCTCAGAGTAAAAGCACCTCTAGGTAGCAGCGACCACAATATGATTGAATTTTACATCAGTTTGAAAGAGAGAGGAGTGGATCTAAGACTAATATTTTAAACTTGAATAAGGGCAACTATGTGAGGATGAAAGCTGAGCTAGCTTAAATGAACTGGGTTACTAGGCTAGGAGATAGATCAAAAGAGAAGTAGCGGCAAACATTGAAGGGGACTTTTCAGAATACTCTGAATAAGTATATTTCTGCTATAAAGAAAAATTCCAAGAATAGGACCCACCATCCACAGTTAACTAAAGAAGTTAAGGAAAGCATCAAACTTAAGGAAAAGGCATATAATTGTGCAAAGATGAGTGGCAGTTCAGATGATTGGTCAGTATATAAAGAGCAGCAGAGAATGACTGAAAGGTTAATCAGGAGAAAGAAATTATAAGAAGCAAGCTAGAAATGTAAAAAACAGATAGCAAGAGTTTCTACAGGTATTTAAAAAGGAAACGAGTAAGTAAAGTGCCCCTCTACGTTGCTTTCATTGATCTCACCAAAGCCTTTGACCTCGTTAGCAGACGTGGTCTGCATAGCGGCGCCTCATCAGACCCCTTTCCTATCCTGAGTGGCGTGAAACAGGGCTGTGTTCTCGCACCTACACTGTTTGGGATTTTCTTCTCCTTGCTGCTCTCACATGCGTTCAAGTCTTCAGAAGAAGGAATTTTCCTCCATGCAAGATCAGGTGGCAGGTTGTTCAACCTTGCCCGTCTAAGAGCGAAGACCAAAGTACGGAAAGTCCTCATCAGGGAACTTCTCTTTGCTGACAATGTTGCATTAACATCTCACACTGAAGAGTGTCTGCAGAGACTCATCGACAGGTTTGCGGCTGCCTGCAATGAATTTGGCCTAACCATCAGCCTCAAGAAAACGAACATCATGGGACAGGACGTCAGTAATGCTCCATCCATCAATATCGGCGACCACGCTCTGGAAGTGGTTCAAGAGTTCACCTACCTAGGCTCAACTATCACCAGTAACCTGTCTCTAGATGCAGAAATCAATAGGCGCATGGGAAAGGCTTCCACTGCTATGTCCAGACTGGCCAAGAGAGTGTGGGAAAATGGCGCACTGACACGGAACACAAAATTCTGCGTGTATCAAGCCTGTGTCCTCAGAACCTTGCTCTTCAGCAGCGAGGCCTGGACAACGTATGTCAGCCAAGAGTGACGTCTCAATTCATTCCATCTTCGCTGCCTCCGGAGAATCCTTGGTATCAGGTAGCAGGACTGGATCTTCAACACAGAAGTCCTCGAGGCGACCAACATCCCCAGCTTAAACACACTACTGAGTCAGCGGCGCTTGAGATGGCTTGGCCATGTGAGCCGCATGGAAGATGGCAGGATCCCCAAGGACACATTGTACAGCGAGCTCGCCACTGGTATCAGACCCACCGGCCGTCCATGTCTCCGCTTTAAAGACGTCTGCAAACGCGACATGAAGTCCTGTGACATTGATCACAAGTCGTGGGAGTCAGTTTGCCAGCGATTGCCAGAGCTGGTGGGCAGCCATAAAGGCGGGGCTAAAGTGTGGCAAGTCGAAGAGACTTAGCAGTTGGCAGGAAAAAAGACAGAAGCGCAAGGCAAGAGCCAACAGCGAAACAGACCTGACAACCAATTTTATCTGCAGCACCTGTGAAAGAGTCTGTCACTCTACAATTGGCCTTGATAGCCACTCCAGGTCCTGCTCCACAAACCACTGACCACCTGCAGGCGCTTACCCATTGTCTCCTGAGACAAGGAGGCCAAAAAAGAAGAGAAGAAGAAGAAGTAAAGTAAGTGTTGGTCCTCCAGAGAGTGAGAATGGGGAGTTAATAGTAGATAACAAGGAAACGGCAGATGCAATGAGCAAATATTGTGCTTCTGTCTTCACTATAGTGAATAAAACAAACATTTCAGTAAAAGCTGTAAATCAGGAGGTGGAGGGAAGAGAGGAACTTGGTGAAATTACAATCACCAGGGAAGCAGTACTGAGCAAACTGATGGATCTGCGGGCTGACAAGTCCCCAGGTCCTGATGGATTTCATCCTAGGGTCTTAAAAGAGGAGGTTAATGAGGTAGTAGATGCATTGGTGTTAATTTTTCAAAATTCACTAGATTCTGGAAAGGTTCCATCAGACTGGAAAGTAACAAATATAACCCCTCTATTCAAGAAGCGGGGAGGTTGGAGAGGCAGGAAACAGGTCACTATAGGCCAGTTATCTTGACATCTGTCATGGGGAAGGTGTTAGAATTGATCATTAAGGAGGTTGTAGCTGGGCACTTAGAAAAACTCAAGGTAATCGGGAATAGTCAGCATGGTTTTGTGAATGGGTAGCTAAATTTGCAGATTTTTGACACAAAGATAGGTAGGAAAGTATGTTGTGAAGAGGACATAAGGAGGTTGCAGGCCAATATAGATAGGTTGAGTGAGTGGGCAAAAATCTGGCAGATGGAATATAATGTGGGAAAATATGAAGTTGTTCACTTTGGCCAGAAGAATAAAAAAGCAGAGTATTATTTAAATGGAGAATGACTGCAGAATTCCGAGATGCAGAGGGATATAGGTGTTCTAGTGCATGAGTCACAAAATGTTAGTATGCAGGTACAGCAGGTAATAAAGAAGGCTAATGGAATGCTATCCTTCATTATGAGAGGAATTGAAAATAAAAGTAAGGATGTTATGCTTCAGTTATACAGTGCATTGATGAGAACACATCTCTAATACTGTGTACAGTTTTGGTCTCCTTATTTAAGGAAGGATGTAAATGTGTTGGAGGCAGTTCATAGGAGGTTTACTTGATTGATACCTGGAATGAGAGGGTTGTCTTATGAGGAAAGGTTGAGCAGACTGGGCTTGTTTTCACTGGAGTTTAGAAGAGTGAGGAGAGACTTGATTGAAGTATATAAGATCCTGAACGGTCTCGACAAGGTGGATGTGGAAAGGATGTTTCCTCTTGTGGGTAAGTCTATAACTAGGGGGCACTATTTTAAAATTAGAGGTCACCCTTATAGGACAGAAATGAGGAGAACTTTTTTCTCTCAGAGGGTTGTGCAGCTTTGGAACTCTTTGCCTCAGAAGGTGGTGGAGGCAGGGTCTTTGAATATTTTGAAGGCGGAGGTAGATTCTTGTTAGGCAAGGGAATCAAGGGTTATCTGGGGTAGATGGGAGTGTGGAATTTGAAAAACAAACAGATCAGCCATGATATTTTTGAATGGCAGAGCAGGCCCAAGGGACTGAATGGCCTACTTCTGCTCCTAATTCGTATGGTCATATGTTTGTAGCCCCACAACCCTCCGAGATATCTGCGCTCCTCTAATTCCGGCCTATTGATCATCCTCGATTTTAATCGCTCCACTATTGGTGGCTGTGCCTTCAACTGCCGAGGCCCTAAAAGCTCTGGAATTCCCTCCTGAAACCAGTCAGCCTCTCTACCATGCTTTCCTCCTTTAAGATGCTCCTTAAAACCTACCTCTTTGATCAAGCTTTTGGACATCTGCCCTAATGTCGCCTTATGTGGCTTGGTGCCTAATTTTGCTTTATAACACTCCTGTGAAGCGGCTGAGGATGTTTGTTATGTTAAAGGAGCAAAATAAATATAAATTGTTGTTGTTGAATTGGAAATGCATGCTCTGTAATATGTGTCTGTAAATAAAAGCTTGTCAGTGTATAACAACTATGGTTCAGCTCTATCCTTCACTGCCTGCATGGCTTTCTCAATTATAAAATGCATTACCTCCTGTTTCAGAATATTACATGTTTTTAAGCTTTTGTGCAGTTACTAAATTGCATCCTTTATATTCAATTTAAAATATTCTGCTGCCCACACAATGTGGTGTAATTGGGATCATATATAATGACTTCATTAAAGCTATTAATAATTATGATGAACAGCAGGGTTCCAGGACTGATGTCTGGAGGATTACAGTGGTGCCAGTTGTCCAATTACAACAATTGTATCTGAGACTACCCTTTGTTTCCTGTTACCAAGACAATTAATCATTTAATTTGTAACTTCATCCTGGATCCTATGAGCTTTCTCTTTTATCATTATTTTCCTGTAAAAGATCATATCAGATACATTCAAACCACCAAGCTACACCCTCAAAGACTTCCAATAAATTTGATAGGCACCACCTGCATTTCGTATTGCCTTTATCTTAATGGATGAACAAACAAAGAACAAAGAACAGTACAGCACAAGAACAGGCCATTCAGCCCTCCAAGCCTGTGCCGATCTTGATGCCTGCCTAAACTAAAACCTTCTGCACTTCCGGGGACTGTATCCCTCTATTCCCATCCTATTCATGTATTTGTCAAGATGCCTCTTAAACGTCGCTATCGTACCTGCTTCCACCACCTCCCCCGGCAGCAAGTTCCAGGCACTCACCACCCTCTGTGTAAAGAACTTGCCTCGCACATCCCCTCTAAACTTTGCCCCTCGCACCTTAAACCTACGTCCCCTAGTAACTGACTCTTCCACCCTGGGAAAAAGCTTCTGACTATCCACTCTGTCCATGCCCTCATAACTTTGTAAACCTCTCTCATGTCGCCCCTCCACCTCCGTCGTTCCAGTGAAAACAATCCAAGTTTATCCAACCTCTCCTCATAGTTAATGCCCTCCAGACCAGGCAACATCCTCGTAAACCTCTTCTCTACCCTCTCCAAAGCCTCCACGTCATACTGGTAGTGGCGACCAGAATTGCACGCAATATTCTAAGTGTGGCCTAACTAAAGTTCTGTACAGCTGCAGCATGACTTGCCAATTTTTATACTCTATGCCCCGACCAATGAAGGCAAGCATGCCGTATGCATTCTTGACTACCTTATCCACCTGCGTTGCCATTTTCAGTGACCTGTGGACCTGTACGCCCAGATCGCTCTGCCTGTCAATACTCCTAAGGGTTCTGCCATTTACTGTATAATTCCCACCTGCATTAGACCTTCCAAAATGCATTACCTCACATTTGTCTGGATTAAACTCCATCTGCCATTTCTCCGCCCCAGTCTCCAACCGATCTATATCCTGCTGTATCCTCTGACAATCCTCATCACTATCCGTAACTCCACCAATCTTTGTGTCGTCCGCAAACTTACTAATCAGACCAGATACATTTTCCTCCAAATTATTTATATATACTACAAACAGCAAAGGTCCCAGCACTGATCCCTGCGGAACACCAGTAGTCACAGCCCTCCATTCAGAAAAGCACCCTTCCACTGCTACCCTCTGTCTTCTATGACCGAGCCAGTTCTGTATCCATCTTGCCAGCTCACCTCTGATCCCATGTGACTTCACCTTTTGTACCAGTCTGCATTGAGGAACCTTGTCAAAGGCTTTACTGAAGTCCATGAAGACAACATCCACTGCCCTTCCTTCATCAATCATCTTCGTCACTTCCTCAAAAAACTCAATCAAGTTAGTGAGACACGACCTCCCCTTCACAAAACCATGCTGCCTCTCGCTAATAAGTTTGTTTGTTTCCAAAGGGGAGTAAATCCTGTCCCGAAGAATCCTCTCTAATAATTTCCCTACCACTGACGTAAGGCTCACCGGTCTATAATTTCCTGGATTATCCTTGCTACCCTTCTTAAACAAAGGAAGAACATTAGCTATTCTCCAGTCCTCTGGGACCTCACCTGTAGCCAATGAGGATACAAAGATTTCTGTCAAGGCCCCAGCAATTTCTGCCCTTGCCTCCCTCAGTATTCTGTGGTAAATCCCATCAGGCCCTGGGGACTTATCTACCTTAATGCTTTGCAAGACGCCCAGCACCTCCTCCTTTTTGATAACGACATGACCGAGACTATCTACACTCCCTTCCCTAGACTCATCATCCACCAAGTCCTTCTCTTTGGTGAATACTGATGCAAAGTACTCATTTAGTACCTCGCCCATTTCCTCTGGCTCCACACATAGATTCCCTCCTCTGTCCTTGAGTGGGCCAACCCTTTCCCTGGTTACCCTCTTGCTCTTTATATACGTTTAAAAAGCCTTGGGATTTTCCTTAATCCTGTTTGCCAATGACTTTTCATGACCCCTTTTAGCCCTCCTGACTCCTTGCTTAAGTTCCTTCCTACTGTCTTTATATTCCTCAAGGGATATCCTCAAAGGATGTTCCTAGCCTTCCAGCCCTTACGAATGCTTCCTTTTTCTTTTTGACTAGGCTTACAATATCCCACGTTATCCAAGGTTCCCGAAACTTGCCAAACTTATCCTTCTTCCTCACAGGAACATGCTGGTCCTGGATTCTAATCAACTGACGTTTGAAAGACTCCCACATGTCAGATGTTGATTTACCCTCAAACAGCCGCCCCCAATCTAAATTCTTCAGTTCCTGCCTAATATTGTTATAATTAGCCTTCCCCCAATTTAGCACCTTCACCCAAGGACTACTCTTATCCTTGTCCACAGGTATCTTAAAACTTATGGAATTATGGTCACTGTTCCCGAAATGCTTCCCCACTGAAACTTCGACCACCTGGCCGGGCTCATTCCCCAATACCAGGTCCAGTACGGTCCCATCCCTAGTTGGACTACCTACATATTGTTTCAAGAAGCCCTCCTGGATGCTCTTTACAAATTCTGCTCCATCCAAGCCCCTAGCACTAAGTGAGTCCCAGTCAATATAGGGGAAGTTAAAATCACCCACCATTACAACCCTGTTACTTTTACATCTTTCCAAAATCTGTCTACATATCTGCTCCTCTACCTCCCGCTGGCTGTTGGGAGGCCTGTAGTAAACCCCCAACATCATGACTGCAGCCTTCCTATTCCTAAGCTCCACCCATATTGCCTCATTGCATGACCCCTCTGAGGTGTCCTCCCGCAGTACAGCTGTGATATTCTCCTTAACCAGTAATGCAACTCCCCCACCCCTTTTACATCCCCCTCTATCCCGCCTGAATGCTTGAGTTAATTTCATTAAATTGATATTATTTATATTGGTTGTTGTATTTTGCACTCTTGATTTCACACTAACAGGGCGCAAAATTCGGAGGTGTGGCGCCTGTTTATTGGCTGCTATAAGTACCTTCAGAAGTCCAAAGTGCTGTCCGCAATGTGTAAGCATCCTTCAGGCTTGAATTGGACCAGATGCCACATTAGCGAAGGCATCCACTGGAAGTATACAGATCATAATGTCAGTCAGTATGCAACGCTGATTTGACACCAATGCTGCCATTTTGGAGCTCAATGCTCCAGTGAACACCCTCTCTTAATCGTGCACGACTCAGCACACATTCAGACCTCCAACCAGTGCTATTTAAAAGGATCATCAACTGCATTCAAGTTAGTTGTTGATTGATTTCTAATGCTGTTGCTACAATTGTACAAGTGTTTGATGCATTCAAGAGTTATTTACAATTATTAAAGTCTGCAGAAAGAGGTGTGGCAGGTACTGAAAAACTGAAATAAAAACAAGAAATGCTGGAAATACTCAGCAGGTCAGGCAGCATCTGTGGAGAGAGAAGCAGAGTTAACGTTTCAGGTCAGTGACCTTTCATCAGAACTGAAAGACTGAAACCTGACTTCAAAGCTTCTGCACAAAAGGGTGGCACAATGGCGCAGTGGTTAGCACCGCAGCCTCACAGCTCCAGCGACCCGGGTTCAATTCTGGGTACTGCCTGTGTGGAGTTTGCAAGTTCTCCCTGTGTCTGCGTGGGTTTCCTCCGGTTTCCTCCCACAGCCAAAAGACTTGCAGGTTGATAGGTAAATTGGCCATTATAAAAAAAAAATTGCCCCTAGTATCGGTAGGTGGTAGGGGAATATAGGGACAGGTGAGGATGTGGTAGGAATATGGGATTAGTGTAGGATTAGTATAAATGGGTGGTTAATGGTCGGCACAGACTCGGTGGGCCGAAGGGCCTGTTTCAGTGCTGTATCTCTAAATCTAAAAAATTTCAACCAGTAGCTTCAAGACATGGGTACAATTATAGGCATTCCCCTTGGACTACAGCATGACTGAGAAAATGAATAGAGGTGATGCACAGCTGGGCAAGCTGCTAGAAAAAGGTGGAGAAGGAGGAGCAGGAAGAAAGGCTCTTAGCAGGAGTCCATATCTGCCCAGGGTGTTCAGGGAGCAATTCTCCTATCAGAACCTCAGTAAGGAACAGTGCATAAGATGTTTGCATGTCAGTAGGGGCATCCACACTTGCAACTGCCACCTGCTAAAACCACAACTACAACCTAGGTGTAGAACAAGGACTACATTGCCAGTAGTTGTCAAGGTGACCATGGCCATGAATTTTTTTGCATTTGGCTCCAACCAGGTTGGAGCTGGAGATATTTGCAACATCTCACAACCTGCCATCCACTGTTGCATGAGGGAGGCCACTGAGCTTCGCTATTCAAAGACAGCTCACTACATTTCATTCTTTAGCCAGAGATTAGCAGGTGGAGCGAGCAGCTGACACCCTTTGGTTTATGAAAAGCGAACAATGGCATCATGACTGCTGCCAGGATACTGGGAATTCACCTGCATGATGTTCAGAGTATGGTCACACACCAACTGCACATTCAGGAAGTAGAACCCTTTGTGGTTGTGGTACATCTCTGCATTCAGATGCAATGCCTGCAAAGCCATGTGGGTGCAGTCGATGGCACCATAGGGAAGCCCACTATCCTGGCGAAGCCACGTGCACGTTCCACCCACTTCTCTCTGGTCAGTGAGAATGCAATGTCCTCCGCTCTCCTGGCATACACAGTATCAGTCACCTTTTATATACAATAGTGAACAGCAATCTAGGTGGTGTTAAAGGTGTCACCTTCTCCAGCATAGAAGGATCCTGACGCATGGAAGTTCATGGCCTTCACTCCCACTGGCAATGCGATCCTTGTCCTCCTCTAAAGCTGAAGGTCTGCCTGCAACCAATGGCAGATTGCAGTGAGCATCTCCTTCGTAAAATGGAGACGTTACACACACTGTTCCTTGCTGAGTTTGAGGTGAGAGAATTTCTCCCTGAAGACCCTTGGTGCTTAAGGCCTCCTGCTGAAAGCCCTCCCTCCCCTCCTCCTCTCTCTCTGAGCAGCTTGTCCTTCTCTGTGTTGCCTCTCCTCAATCTCTCTGTCAGGCTGCAGGCCAGCGGGGAATGGTAACTACAGCACCCATGACTGGGAGCAAGTCGTGTGAGCAGAACCCTTGAAGCCAGAACCAAGGCCTTCATTTGTAACACCACTCCCCACAGACTTCACCTACTTTAAATAGCAGTAGAAAACTCACAGCACTTTTACAAACTCAGCAACAGCCAGTAGAAATCAATCTAAATTAACCTGAAAGTAGTTGTTGAACCCTTTAAATTGCACTGGTGTGGGTCTTTCCTTCTGCTGAACATATGTTCAGTTGTGCATGTTTAAGAGAGGGAATTAGCTGGAGTGGTGAGGTCAAAAATGGCATCATTGGCATCAAATTAGCTTTATACGCTGACTGACATCATGATCTGCTTACTCTGCATGTTTCTGCACTGCATGCTCCTAACGCCTGTGCTAATGCCCTCACCAAAATGGAATCCGGCATGGGCTGCACCAGAACTGTGTGCCTGGTGCAGACACCACTTTGCAACCAAAATGGCACCCATAGCACCAAAAATACAGTCACTATGGAGCCGAATTTTATGGCCATAATATATGGAAACATTTAACAAAAGTGAAATTTAAGATGTCTAAAATTATTTTCCTAGATTGCCATTTCTGGGTAAGTGCATATTGGCACAAAACAGCACCAAATAAACTCTTTTCTCTTTTTGTTTACTTCATGCTTCCTTTTTCTGACACAAAGTATCTATTGGGGTCAACCTGGCAGATTGTCTTACGATGTTATTCACATCTCTTTCCATCAGGAAACCATTACTCATCTTTTCTCCACACAAGCCCAATGTGATGCATGCCTTCTTCTAAACACAATACATATATCCATAATTTCATTTAAAATAAAAGTTCTCACAATATTTCAATTTAATTTACTTTTGAAGATGTTTTAAAATAAATACCTCTCATCCTAAACCATAGCTTCATTATATTGAGCTCCACACCATTTCTGTTAGCACTCCACACAATTGATGAAGAATTTATTATGAACATGCTGGATAGTTTCAAAGCCAAGCCAAAGATCAAAGCAGCTTTGGGGGCAGCAGAATGTTCGGTTGCTCAATCAACCATTTTTTCGTGGCTGTAATTCAATTCTGAGAACAAAATTGAAATTGTTCTTTTTCACTTTATATTTTGCTCCTTGATGGTTGTACTATGCCACCTCTTCCAGTCAACAGATCAAGATCCTATTTCACAATGACCACAGTCAATACATTTTTATTCGTTCTTAGGAAGTGAGTGTTGCTGGCAAGGCCAGCAGTTATTGCCCTTGAGAAGTTGGAAGTAAACCACCTTCTTCAACTGCTGCAGTCCATGTGGTGTCGGTACACCCACAGTTCATTTGTTCTGACGCATTTTCATGCAACTGAGTGTCTTGCTAAGCCATTTTAGGGGCAGTTAAGGGTCAATCACATTGCTGTGGATCTGGAGTCACCAGACCAAGTAACGATGGCAAATTTCCTCCTCTGCAGGTCATTAGTGAACCAGATGGGTTTTTATAACAATCCATTAGTTTCATGATCATTATTAATGAGACTAGCATTTTATTCCATGGTGGGATCATGAACTCAAGTCTCTGGAGCATTAGTCTGGTCCTCTGAATCACTAGTCCAGAACATTACCACTTATGCTACTGTCCCCTACTGTTCCTTGATCATAGTATAAGAGCAGTAAGCTGGTTTGCATTGCTTTTTTTGGCCTCACATTCAGAAGAAATACTTCAGATGTGTCTGGTACATCTGACTGAGAATTTTGAAAACTCAGCCAAGAGAGTTGGAGTAAGAAAGCATATTGGGATACAAATAATCATTGCCTACCAGTTAGGGGGTCTCTTTGACCTATTGGGTCATCAATGTCTATTGGTTCACTTACTTATTTTTCTTGACCATCTTGAGAGACTTCAGTGTGAACTATCTGTTCTTTGACTACTGGTAAAAGATTATAATCACTGAAGTCTTCACTTTTGAAATTTTATTCAGGAGGCTGACTTGGCTATGATTTAAACAACACCTTTGCAGTATGACACTTAATCTGTGTATCTCAATCACTTCAGAGGCCCATTATTCCTTAAGTAAAGTCCTTTATCAAAAGGTTTTTGACAGGAAATTACTAGCTGTTTGAGTAAATCTTCTCAAGTTTCCGTCAAAAAAGGGGAAAGCTGGACTTGTGCTGTCAAAGCTTGCTGGCATGTGGTCTAAATATTCTACTGAAGGCAGATAAAGATTCAGGGAACTGCAAGCTGCAGTCAATCTTCCATCATGCAGTGAGTGGGAGTTTTGCTCTTGCAGTGGCCTATTTTATTCACAGTAGGAGTTCAATAAACTATTTCCTGAGAAGCCAGAATTTTTAAGAGGTCAGAAAATGTGAAAGATAAAACATCAAAATGGATTTTTGCTGGTAAAAGTTTGCTGAATTTACTTTAAAATACCTTAACATATACTGAGTCAATGTTTTACTTTTAGCTTCAAACCTTTCCTGAATTGTGGTATGTGGCATTTTCTGACAGTGTGAAATCGTTACGCAGTGCAATGCTTTCACTTCATTGAAAATTGAAACATTAAATTATATTTCCTTGACGAATAAAAGCACCACTGGAAAGGTGGTATAGCCCTGGTTAACTAGAGAAGTTAAGGATAGAATTAAATTAAAAGAAGCTTACGATATTGTTGTAAAACAACACAGCACTACATGGGGAGATGGTGGTGCAGTGGTAATGTCACTAGACTAGTAATCCAGAGGTCCAATCTAATGCCCCAGGGACATGGGTTCAGATTCCACTATGATAGCTGGTGGCATTTAAATTTAATTAATTCTAAATCTGGAATTGAAAGCTAGTCTCAGTAATGGCGAAACTATCATTGATTCTTGCAAAAACCCATCTGGGTTTTCACTAACGTCCTTCAGGGAAAGAAATCTGCCATCCTTACCAGGTCGGGCCGATATGTGACTCCATACCCACAGCAATGTGGTTGACTCTTAACTGCCGTTTGAAATAGCTGGCCAAGCAACTCAGTTCAAGGCAATTAGGGATGGGCAACAAATGCTGGCCTTGCCAGCGACACCCGCATCTCATGAAAGAATAAAAAAAAATGCATGCTAAACAGTGGAAGCAGCATGCAATAGAACAAAGCGATCCCACAACTAAGGATCAGATCCAACCTCTGCAGTTGTGCCACATCCAGTTGTGAATGGTGGTGGGTAATTAAACAACTAACCAGTGGAGGAGACTCCATAAACATTCCCATCCTCAATGGTGGGGGAGCCCAGCACGTCAATGCAAAAGGCAAGGCTGAAACATTTGCAACCATCTTCAGTCAGAAGTACCGAATGGATGGCCCATCTTGGCCTCCTCCTGAGGTACCCAGCATCACAGATGCCTGGCTTCAGCCAATTCAATTCACTGCATGTGATATCAAGAATTGGCTGAAGGCACTGGATACAGCAAAGGCCATGGGCCCTGAAAACATCCCATCAGTAGTACTGAAGACTTGTGCTTCACATCTAACCGCAACCCTAGCCAAGCTGTTCCAGTACAGCAACAACACTGGCATCCACCCGACAACGTGGAAAATTTTCCAGGTATATCCTGTCCACAAAAAGCAGGACAAATCCAATCCGGCCAATTACCACCCGATCAGTCTATCCTCAATCATCAGAAAAGTGATGGAATGTGTTGTTGATGGTACGATCAAGCAGCACTTACTTAGCAATAACCTGCTCACTGATGCTCAGTTTGGGTTCTGCCAGGGCCACTCAGCTCCTGACCTCATTACTGCCTTGTTCCAAACATGGACAAAACAACTGCAGTGAGGTGAGAGTGGCTACCCTTGACATCCAGGCAGCATTTGACTAAGTATGGCATCAAGGAGCCCTGGCAAAATTGTAGTCCATGGGAATCAGGGGGAAAACTTTCCACTGGTTGGAGTCATACCTAGTACAATGGATGATGGCTGTGGTTGTTGGAGGGCAAACATCTCAGTCCAATCACAGGGCCAGCAGCTCCACTGTTGGTACTGCAGAGGCCTCGGACCCAGGCCCAGCAATGGAACCCTGGACCAGAGACAGATGAGGTGGGGTTGCCGGGGCCAGTCCAAAAGGCCCTAGCAAGGGAGGTGGGCATTCCGTCCAGGGGGAGGGGTTTGATCCTGGTGGGGGTCCTCCATGGGCCACAAACTGCCCACAAAGGAGGGACCTCCCCACTCCAAGCCCAAAGAGAGGGTGCCTCATTTTCTAAGGTATCCTCCCTGTGCGGCAGAGGCCCCCACCAGTGGCGACAGGAAGAAGCTCCTATTTGGCCTCTGGGCGGGAAGGTCGTCTTCAGCCAATCCTGCCCCCGGGAGAATCAGAACCTGGATTCCCGGGGACGAGTTCCGTGGTGGGCGATTCTTCCCTCATTCTCCTGCCCCCACCTTCTCCGAAACACGCCATCGGGTTGTACATGAAATCCGGCCCAGAGTGTGGATACCTTTACGGTTGTGGTACATCTCTGTTTTTAGATGAGGCACTCTCAAAGCCACTGGCACCCTGCACCATGGGAAAGGCTGCAATCCTAGCAAAGCCATGTGCACGCTCCACCTGCTTCTCATTCGTCAGGGAGAATTCTATTTTAGAATTTTAGAATTTAGAATTTAGAACATTACAGCGCAGTACAGGCCCTTCGGCCCTCGATGTGCGCCGACCTGTGAAACCATCTGACCTACACTATTCCATTTTCATCCATATGTCTATCCAATGACCACTTAAATGCCCTTAAAGTTGGCGAGTCTACTACTGTTGCAGGCAGGGCGTTCCACGCCCCTACTACTCTCTGCGTAAAGAAACTACCTCTGACATCTGTCCTATATCTTTCACCCCTCAACTTAAAGCTATGTCCCCTCGTGTTTGCCATCATCATCCGAGGAAAAAGACTCTCACTATCCACCCTATCGAACCCTCTGATTATCTTGTATGTCTCTATTAAGTCACCTCTCCTCCTCCTTCTCTCCAACAAAAACAACCCAAAGTCCCTCAGCCTTTCCTCATAAGACCTTCCCTCCATACCAGGCAACATCCTAGTAAATCTCCTCTGCACCCTTTCCAAAGCTTCCACATCCTTCCTATAATGCGGTGACCAGAACTGCACGCAATACTCAAGGTGCGGTCTCACCAGAGTTTTGAACAGCTGCATCATGACCTCGTGGCTCCGAAACTCGATCCCCCTACTAATAAAAGCTAACACACCATATGCCTTCTTAACAGCCCTATTAACCTGGGTAGCAACTTTCAGGGATTTATGTACCTGGACACCAAGATCTCTCTGTTCATCTACACTACCAAGAATCTTCCCATTAGCCCAGTACTCTGCATTGCTGTTACTCCTTCCAAAGTGAATCACCTCACACTTCTCCGCATTAAACTCCATTTGCCATCTCTCAGCCCAGCTCTGCAGCCTATCTATGTCCCTCTGTACCCTACAACACCCTTCGACAATATCCACAACTCCACCGACCTTCGTGTCATCCGCAAATTTACTAACCCACCCTTCTACACCCTCTTCCAGGTCATTTATAAAAATGACAAACAGCTGTGGCCCCAAAACAGATCCTTGCGGTCCACCACTAGTAACTCAACTCCAGGATGAACATTTGCCATCAACCACCACCCTCTGTCTTCTTTCAGCTAGCCAATTTCTGATCCAAAGCTCTAAATCACCTTCAACCCCATACTTCCGTATTTTCTGCAATAGCCTACCGTGGGGAACCTTAGCAAACGCCATACTGAAATCCATATACACCACATCCACGGCTTTACCCTCATCCACCTGTTTGGTCACCTTCTCGAAAAACTCAATAAGGTTTGTGAGGCACGACCTACCTTTCACAAAACCGTGCTGACTATCGCAAATGAACTTATTCTTTTCAAGATGATTATAAATCCTATCTCTTATAACCTTTTCCAACATTTTACCCACAACCGAAGTAAGGCTCACAGGTCTATAATTACCAGGGCTGTCTCTACTCCCCTTCTTGAACAAGGGGACAACATTTGCTATCCTCCAGTCTTCCGGCACTACTCCTGTCGACAATGACGACATAAAGATCAACAACAACGGCTCTGCAATCTCCTCCCTGGCTTCCCAGAGAATCCTAGGATAAATCCCATCTGGCCCAGGGGACTTATCTATTTTCACACTTTCCAAAATTGCTCACACCTCCTCCTTGTGAATTTCAATCCCATCTAGCCTAGTAGGCTGTATCTCAGTAATCTCCTCGACAACATTTTCTTTCTCTACTGTAAATACTGACGAAAAATATTCATTTGACGCTTCCCCTATCTCCTCTGATTCCACACACAACTTCCCACTACTATCCTTGATTGGCCCTGTTCTAACTCTAGTCATTCTTTTATTCCTGATATACCTATAGAAAGCCTGAGGGTTTTCTTTTATCCTATCCGCCAATGACTTCTCGTGTCCTCTCCTTGCTCTTCTTAGCCCTCCCTTTAGATCCTTCCTGGCTAGCTTGTAACTCTCAAGCGCCCTAACTGAGCCTTCACGTCTCATCCTAACATAAGCCGCCTTCTTCCTCTTGACAAGCGCTTCAACTTCTTTAGTAAACCACGGCTCCCTCGCTCGACAACTTCCTCCCTGCCTGACAGGTACATACTTATCAAGGACACGCATTAGCTGCTCCTTGAATAAGCTCCACATTTCGTTTGTGCCCATCCCCTGCAGTTTCCTTCCCCATCCTACACATCCTAAATCTTGCCTAATCGCGGCATAATTTCCTTTCCCCCAGCTATAATTCTTGCCCTGCGGTATATACCTGTCCCTGCCCATCGCTAAGGTAAACCTAACCGAATTGTGATCACTATCGCCAAAGTGCTCACCTACATCTAAATCGAACACCTGGCCGGGTTCATTACCCAGTACCAAATCCAATGTGGCATCGCCCCTGGTTGGCCTGTCCACATACTGTGTCAGAAAACCCTCCTGCACACACTGGACAAAAACAGACCCATCTAAAGTACTCGAACTATAGTATTTCCAGTCAATATTTGGAAAGTTAAAGTCCCCCATAACCATTACCCTGTTACTCTCGCTCCTGTCGAGAATCATCTTCGCTATCCTTTCCTCTACATCTCTGGAACTATTCGGAGGTCTATAGAAAACTCCCAACAGGGTGACTTCTCCTCTCCTGTTTCTAACCTCGGCCCATACTACCTCAGTAGACGAGTCCTAAAACGTCCTTTCTGCCGCTGTAGTACTTTCCTTGATTAACAATGTCACACCCCCCCCTCTTTTACCCTCTTCTCTGTTCTTACTGAAACATCTAAATCCCGGAACCTGCAACATCCATTCCTGCCCCTGCTCTACCCATATCTCCGAAATGGCCACAACATCAGGATCCCAGGTACCAACCCATGCTGCAAGCTCACCCACCTTATTCCGGATGCTCCTGGCGTTGAAGTAGACACACTTGAAACCAAGTTCTTGCTTGCCAGTGCCCTCTTGCGTCCCTGTAACCTTATCCCCTACCTCACTACTCTCAACAGCCTGTACACTGGAACTACAATTTAGGTTCCCATTCCCCTGCTGATTTAGTTTAAACCCCCCCGAAGAGCACTAACAAATCTCCCCCCCAGGATATTGGTACCCCTCTGGTTCAGGTGAAGACCATCCTGTTTGTAGAGGTCCCACCTACCCCAGAAAGAGCCCCAATTATCCAGGAAACCAAAACCCTCCCTCCTACACCATCCCTGCAGCTACGTGTTCAACTCCTCTCTCTCCCTATTCCTCTCTTCGCTAGCACGTGGCACGGGCAACAACCCAGAGATAACAACTCTGGTTGTTCTCGCTCTAAGCTTCCACCCTAGCTCCCTGAATTTCTGCCTTAAATCCCCATCTCTCTTCCTACCTATGTCGTTGGTGCCTCCAGGCATAAAGAGCATCAGTCATAGCGCCGAAACTATGGGTGTTATGGAGAGGAATTTTGCAACCTTGCGTCTGTCTTCACAGCAATTATGTGGAATAAAGGGTCTAATGAGAGTGAGGAACTTCATGACATTAATTAGTTAAATAAATAATTGGAACTAGAAGCTGACAAATCTCCTGGATCTGATGTGCTACATCCTAGTGTTTTAAAAGAGGTGGCTGCTGCGATAATGGATGCATTTATTTTGATCTTCCAGAATTCCCTCGATTCTAGAATGGTCCCCACAAATTGGAAGGTAGCAAATGTAACCCCACTATTCAAAGAAGGAGGAAGAAAGAAAACACAGAGAACTTTAGGCCAATTAGCCTGACATTGGTAGTCGACAAAATGCTAGAATCTATTATTAGAGATGTGGTGTAATAGGGCACTGAGAAGATAATAACATGATGGGCAGAGTCTATGACAGGTCACAGACCTGAAACATAAACTCTGCTGTTCTCTCCACATATGCACCCAGAGCTGCTGAGAATTTCCAACATTTGCTGTTTTTACCTACGAAAGGGAAATTGTGTTTGACAAATCTATTAGAAATTTTTGAAGGTGTACCTAGCAGGGTAGATAAAGGGAACCAGTGAATGTAGTATAATTGAATTTTCAGAAGCCTTTCGATAAGGTGTCACACCAGAGATTGTTACACAAGATTAAAATAGTCTCATGGGATTGGGGATAATATATTAGCATGGATTGAGGATCGGTCAATTGGCAGAAAACAGAGAGTCGGAATAAACAGATCGTTTCCGGGATGGGAAGATGTAACTCGTGGAGTACTGCAGGATCAGTGCTAGAGCCTCAGCTATTTACAATCTATATCAAAGACTTAGATGAGGGAACCATGTGCAATATATCCAGGTCTGCGGATGATACAAAGCTAGGTAGGAAAGTAAGCTGCAAGGAAGATGCAAAGAGGTTGCAAAGAGATATTTTCTAGTTATAGGCAAGAATGTGGCAGATGTGGGGAAGTGTGAAATTATCCACTTTTGTAGGAAGAATGAAAAAGCAGAATTTTTTTTAAAAGTTAGACGCTAGTAAATGTTGGTATTCTGCCTCATTTCTTACAAGAGTGATTATACTTCAAAAGTACATCTGGTGGTCATGAAAAGCACTGTATAAATGCAAATTTTTCTTTTCTTTTTGATTCAGAAGAATTTGGGGGTCTTTGTACATGAATGATAGAAAATTAATATGCAGGTGTAGCTAGCAATTAAGAAGGCAAATGGTATGTTAGCCTTTATTGCAAGACAGTTGGCGTATAAGAATAAGGAAGTCTTGCTGCAATTATATAGGGCTTTGCTGAGGCCATCCCTAGAGTACTATGTACAGTTTGGGTCTGCTTAAGTAAGGGAGAATATACTTGTCTGAGAAGGGGGAGCAACAAAGGTTCACTAGATTAACTCCTGGGATGAGAAGGCTGTTCTCTGAGGAGACATTGAGTGGAACGGGCCTATATGATTTCACTAGAATGTGTAAAATTCAGAGAGGGCTTGACAGGGTAGATGTTGAAAAGCTGTTTCCTCAGACTGGAGAGTCTAGAACTAGGGGTCATGGGCCGGAATTTTAAATCCTCCCCACAGGAGCAGGTTGGTGGGAGGGGGGGGGGGGTGGAGAAGGGCGTAAAATTGAGTGGGAGGTTGAGGGTGGTGCCGTTTCCAATGCCTTCCCATCCTTGTTGCAATTTTATCAGGGGCGGCGGTGGGGAGAAATGGCCCACCTGCCTCAGGCCAATCAAGGGCCTCCTCCCACTGCCGCTGGTGTCTTACCAGAGGCCAGCAGGCGTCTCAGGCCCCCAGGACGTGGCCAGGTAAAACCTGGCCACCTCTTTGCGGGCTGAGGGAGCCCTCCTGATTGGGCACCCTGTTCCCCACAGACAGAAGTCCCCGAAGCCCCAACTGCCCTCACTGAAATAAAGTCCCCCCTCCCACAACTGACCACCCCTTGCCTCACTGGGGCCCAGCCAATTGTGCCTGGTGAGGCCCCAAAAACGTACCTTTCTCCTGGGGCCAGCATCCATGATCCTGTTGTGTCTGGGTGCAGTCCCAGGAGTGGCCACCACTCACAGTGGTGCTGCTGGGATTGACAGCTGCCAACCCGTTGATTGGCCGGCAGCTCTTGAGGCAGAACTTCTTGTCTCAGAGAGGTGGAAGTCCCGCTCATGTCCAATTAAGGGCCTGGCCCACGTAAAATCCTGGCGTGGCTCCCAGGCCCGGCAGAGGCAGGCTTGCCCCCGAATTTTTGGCCGGCCTCTCGCCTGCTGTAAAATTCCCGCCATAGTTTCAAGATAAGGGGTCAGCCATTTAGGAGTGAGATGAGAAATTTGTTCACTCAGTGGGTTGTGAATCTCTGAATCTCTCGCCCAAACGACCGAGGATATTCAGTGAAAACATCTTCAAGATGGAGTTTGATAGATTTTGGGGCACTAAAAGAATCAAGGGATATGGGGATAGGGCAGGAAAGTGGAGTTGATGCAGAATTTCAGTCATGATCTTACTGAATGGTGGAGCAGGTTCGAAGGGCTGTATGGCCTACTCGTGCCCCTATTTCTCATGTTCTTACACATGACCACAGAAATCAGAGCTGCTTAAAGTGCATCTTAATGGAGAGAAGGGTGGGGGACAAAGAAACAATAGATAGATGATTTTCAATTGGCAGAATGTGTGTGCCACAACCTCCTTTGTATGCTGTTTATATAAAAGATTTAGACGTTGGCAAAAAATGCATGATATTGAAATTTGTTGATGACACCAAATTTGGAGGCAAGACAAACTGTGAAGAATGCAGGAGTTTGCAGGAGAACGTAGACACGTTTAATGGTGAGCAAATAGAAAGTAGATGCAGTTCGATGCAGAGAAATATGAAACATTTCCAGAAAGATTGTAGTTAAAAGAACGCTAAATGGTTTTATTAGCAAAATACAGAAGTAGCGAGATCTAGGTGTACAGCTACCAAATCTTTAACAGTGGTAGTGCAGTTCAGGTAAGAAAGAAATCCTTGAAAAGGCAAATATGGCTCTTATACAGAGGGGCATTTAATGCCAAAGCAATGTTGAATTTTTACAAAGTATGAGGCCACAGCTAGCACATTGCATGAGGTTCTGGGCTCTCCGTTATAGGCAGGATATTGAAACTATGGAAATGATACAGCAAAAATTAACTTGGGTGATACGAAGATTGCGAGAATATAGCTTTGAATATAGATTTGAAACGTTCGGACTTTATTCACTGAACCAAAGAACATTTAGGGGTAATCAAATAGACATTTCCAAAGTTATGAAAGGTTCTGAAAGGATAAGCAATAAAGGATCACTTCCACTCACTGGGAAGTTAGTACTAAGGGGAAAAGCTTCAGATCATCACTCAAAAAATAAATTGGGAAATTTCAAGAAATGTTTTCATACAGAAGGGTTATTCGAACATATCATGCTTTACCATAAGTGGTTATTCAAGCAGAGAATAACATAATTGAAAAGGTAATTTGCTAAGATTTTGAAAAAAATATGTAGAGAACAAGAGTGAGCAAGTTATAGAATTCAGGTAGATAGCTCCAGTTGAAGTGCTAGCACCAGAACAGGTGTGATGGACTGAAAGGCCTCCTTCTATGCTGTAATTTCTAGCATTCTAGGAGTAATACAGTGCTGACCATTTATGGCGAAGGGAACAGTAAACATCACATTGCTGCCTGTTCATTTCTCTAGAGTATGGGCTAATTCAAGTTACATTTGCCATTGTTATGGACAACAAAACCTGCTTGTAAAGACTCTTCAAGGACATAACATCAAAAGAATAAAATTTCATTATATTACTTATACCTGCAGTAAACATGGACATAAAGAAAGAAGTGAAAAACTGGAATAAGCAGTGATTGAAATATCCTATTTGCATATTATTATCCCATCTAAACAAAATCGCACTCTTGTAGATTTTAACGTCTATTTCCATAAATCAATTGTTTGCATCAGCACTTACATGCCTTATTGCAGGTGCAGAAGGCATTTCTAAACAACTATGCATGGCTAACATGAAAAGCCTAATCAGCCAGTCAGAAACGTCACATTGCTGAACCTAAGTGGAATGCTGGTGGTGGATCCTTACAGAAGATATCAGTGAATGGACATACCACTGATAGGCAAAGCATCAGCCAGCCACTGACACAATCCACTGACAACAGAAAGAACAGATGATTGTCCCTGGAGGCAATAATACACCACAAATGCAACATTGACTAAACATCATATTCTGCATCATTATCGTTGAGATCAACAAGTCAGGTCTTTCAAGAAAGGAGGAAGATGGGATGATCTATGTTATATTCACAGATTCTAAGTGATGATTAATTATACTTAGTGAGATTATATGCAGTATCTTCATTTCAACCTTCCCCTTCATGAAAATCTTGCTGTGACTGTGACTCAGCAAGAGCCAAAGAAACAGGAAAATAATGAGTGGGATTGCTGAAATGGGAATGGGAAAAAAATAGTGAAAGTAAGAGAAAATTCAAACTCAATAAGGGAAATATAACAATTTTAAATAAGGTATCAGTGTGATTGTTGTTGGAAAATGAAAGGTAGAAAGAAATTATTTAAGTATAAACAAATAAATATACATTATAATAAAAGCCAAATACTGCAGATGCTGGAAATCTGAAATAAAAACAAAAAAAATGCTGGAAATACTCAGCAGGTCTGGCAGCATCTGTGGAGAAAGAAACAGAGTTAACGTTTCAGGTCAGTGACCTTTCATCAGAAGTGGCAAAGGCTAGAAATGTCATAAGTTTTAAGCAAATAAAGCAGGGATGGGGTAAATATACATACATAAAGGTACTTATCAATAAATAAAGAATAAATGTTGTAGCAGTTGCTGTATTGGCAGATATTAGATTAGCCCACTGTTCTGACGCTTGCATAGTTCTGAAATAAACTGATTTCAATCTGCTGCACAAGGTAACATTGCACATTGTCAGTTCAAGATGGGATTGGAATTCAACCGAAAACAGGTAAACCAGAAATGCCTGCAATTGCTCAGCAGCTGTTCCCTCACATCACAAATAATGCACTCTAGTTACAAAAGAAGGTTGTGTTGAAGCCAGAATGAATCTATCCTTCTGTCTATATTACCTGATGGTAATTTTTGAATATCAGGATAACCTGATGCCTAATACCTTGAAGTATGATACAACTGCTGCATCAGTGCAGCTACCAAATGGATAAACTGAAACAAACAGATTGTGCACTGCAAGCCTATGTACTCAGGCTTTCAGCTCCATTTAGTATCAATTATAATCAGCAACATTGACTTTCAGCATTCCAGCAAATGCAGAATAATGCAAAACTTAATTTTCAATGAAATATTTTATTCTTAATTTAAACTGTTCTTGGAGGTTGCCTTTTGTAATGTCATTAAGGTATTCAAGATTGCTATTTCATACTCTGGGGTAAATTTCCCTTATTCCACAAGACTTTAAGCAAATTATCTAATACACAGCACTGCATATTTAATAGTTAAAAAAGACTGACAGTTCAGCATCTTAGTCACATCAGAAACATCATCCAGTAATCCAGAAAGTTAGATTTGAGCTACTTTTAATCTTTAAGGAGAGATTTATAAACATGTTCTCAGACTCCCGTAGGTGAAACCATGCTAACAAAATGGGGAGGTGTGGGTTGGGGGGATTGTTTTGGTTGCCTTGTATATCAATATCAACAATGACACATTTATGATCACATATAGCAACCACAACATTCTTCTTACCAGGTGATTAATAGTATCAAAAGAAAGTTCAAGGTCATACTCAATTGCTGAAGTATATTGCAACTCAAAAAAAGTTTGAGTTAAATGAGCTGGAACTCAACCAGAATTTATAGAAATAAGTGGGGAAAATCCAGATATAGACAAAAATGTCTTCCTGTACAATGAATGATGAGAACCTCTGTATAATACACAAGAAGAATTGGATAGCTCACAGTGATTATAAGGCAGTAACCAAGTGTTGATGGTGCCTTCAGCTGCAAAGGTGAAGCACAAAACTACATTATAGCCTTGAAATCATTCCAATATATTATTTTGCCAATAATCTATATACTGTGAAGTGCACTAGGCAATCTTCTTCAGTTTTATATCATCTGCTGCCTCTCATTGCAGCCACTGACAACCTGAGTACTCCATATCGCTGATGTTGATGGCATTTCCACGAAAAAAAATCAAAAAATAGTACAAGTGTATTTATTTAAATCGCTCACATCAATTGTTCTGAAGAAATGTACTGACAGTTTATGATCAGATTTGTTTTTGTCTTTTGATTTTCTTCTTCTTGTGACTGGCCTGAATTTTACAAGGGATTTGACGGTGAACTGTCAGCATTTGCCAACATCACCCCTCTGAAATTGACTGCAACTTCAGGATTTAGTTCCCTGGCAGCTTAACACGATCTGTCATTCACTGCTCCATCATAGGCTGGACTTTTTCCCACCCCCACCCCACCTGACCCTGCCTTATAGCCAGCAATCAGTGAAATCAGTTGATGTAGTGAGAACCTCACCTTCCCCGTTCCCAAATCACTATTAGAAACCAAATAAAAAGTTAACCTTGTTCAATGAGGTGTAATGGAGTTTTTAACAGCAATCTGAGTAACAACTATTGCTGAACAACAGATCTGGCCCTGAAAAAATAATTTTGTATTTGTGGAGTGTTGCTAAAATTTTCCATTATGATTAAATACCAGATTTTTAAACTTTTTAAAAATAATGTTTAAGCTTTTCATGATATTTCAGTTTCCACCTTCACCCCATGTGTATGTCCCAATATTTATTTTGCTCCATGTAATTTTTAAAAAAGTGATTTGATTATTAATGCTTTTCATTTCCTGGTTGATTTCTGTGAGAATTCTTTAATGTGATTGGCTGCTTGGGCAGCTTGATGGCATCACTGTAGCTTACGGTGGGAATCCTTTAAAGAATGCTACTATCAATTGCATCAAGAGAGTTAAAGTTTTTGCCACAGAGGTCACTAGATTTATCAGCGAGGCTTTTATTGAGGTCAGTGGCAAGTGCCCTTGCCTCGCAAAATCCAGGCCATTGTGTTTGCAGATTCAGCACACTGGGCCAGAGTGAAAGTGAGAATTGGTTCAAAACAAGGAAGATAAAAGCATGCATCTGAAAATAAATGTAAAAAAAAAAATTCACAAATTATTAATATTCAGGGTAATCATCAGTTATTTGATCACAGGTATAAATGCTGAAAATTTAAACCAATTTTATTTACCTTTTGAGGATGAATTAATACAAAGAGAATGTCAAATAACTTTCTAATAACTTGAGTCTTGTTTTTGTTACTATTGGTTCTAGCCTCAAAAGATAATGCAGTATTAACTTCTTATTGATTAGATGATTGAATTTTTCCACACTTCTAGAAATGTTGCTGCATTTTCTAAACGTTATTTTCAGGAAAACATGCTATGCTGAATGAAGATTTTTAATTCATCGGTTGGAACCCTATATTAAACTTTTAAAAAGGAAAGCTGGGACCCTACATTTAACTTTTAAAAAGCTGTCAGCCAAGATGGTCATCACAATTTGCATTGAAATACCTCACATTCCAGGACATTGTAGATACATGTCTAACAAGGCTCCCAGCCAGGACAATGGATTGGATAGTTGAGTAGATTATCCAGTATCATCCTCATTAACAGGACATTCAAAGCCATCTTGGACCATTCACTATTGGAGACGTACATCCAGGGGGTAAACATTGACACAATACAACCTGAGAGAGATTTGGGTTTTAGACTGAGGACCTCAGGTACTGAGAGAACCATGCAACAGTCTCCCCAGTCTGTGTAAAACTTTGAGTTTTTTGTTACACACAACAGACAAACTTTTGAGAGTCAACCCATGCAAGACCCCTGTGGGGCTGTGTGTCTCTCTCCAAACCTGTCTGCATCCAAGTCTACCATTGCTCCAGACAGAGACCCCGGGGAGAAAGTCAACTACATCACTGTCTCCAAAAAAAACCCTGAACCAGGTGGACCAGCTACAAGTGCACTTTGACCGGCCAGAGACTTCAGAATGACAAATTCACCCCGAAGACAACTGAAGTACCAGGCCCCACAGACTGTATACTATTTTTACTTGTCCTGGACTCTAATCCAACCCAAACCATTCTTCATCACTCTGTGACCTATTTGTGTGTGCATGATTATTGTGTGTGCATGTCTGCATGTGTGTAGGTGAGTGTGAGAGTTGGAGCATAGTTTTATTATTTTTCTTAGATCGAGATTAGATTTTAAGTACAATAAATTAACCCCTTTCTGGTTTAAACTCAAGAAAAGCTGTCCGATTGGTTCTTTTATGATCATAGCACATAAATGGGTTAAACAATCAATGAATTGGTAAGCACATTCACTGTTTAAAACCCTATTGCGGTCATATAAGGTGAGGGACAAGAGGGGAGCCTTGCGACCCATCCTCACCTGATTGTAACATTACTCACTATTGAGAGACTTCAGCCCATGTGATGGATGCAACTTTCTATTTTCAACCTTCTTTAAGATAGTGGTGTGAGGAGACGCAAATTCCCCGAGCAAGAGTTGTCAAACCACCGAGATGATATATGGACTTTTAAGCCTCTATACTTGTAGAGTTCGTAATCTCTATACCTATCTAAATAATTTTGATGTTATCTAATTTTGTGTATTTCTTACTTTTAGCATACGAGACCTATCTTTGGAAAGAAAGGTGATGTTGTGTGATTACCTTTAAGAGTAATGTACCTTTAAGATCTTAGTATACTAATGAGCCAAGTTCCAGGATACAGACATGTGACACCAAGAGGCAAGTCCTGTAAATGGTTAGCTGTGTACTGTATGTATTAGTTAGCTGTTTAATAAACTTGTTTGAGATCTTCAATCAACTGAACTCCATGCATCTCATTTTATGTTGCATCAGACAACATAAAAAGCTTCTCATTACAGACTCAGGATAGAAAATTTTATAGCGAGGATTTGTCTTTCTGCCTTTGCAAAGCTTTTGATCTGGTAGTCTGGTGAAAACTGTTAGAACTCTGAAAGAAGGCAGCACTGAGAATCAAAGCTGCTGAAAGTACAAAGATTTTATTTTAACAAATGATACTTCACAACCACATTCCCCTTTCCCAAGTAGTATAACCCCAGGTAGTGAATTAGCAACGTCTTCACAGTAAATTACTTTGTACAGACTACAATTATGAGACTAGGATGTGAGGAATCACAACGTAAGGTGGGGGCCTTCACATGTTGACTTTAATTGTATGAACTTTGTAGCTGGCACTAGTCATCACAGAAAATGTCTATGTTCCAAAGATTGGTTGTGAATGTATATACAATTTGTCTGCTTGCTTTTTGTTCAAATGGTGCCTGTGATCTAAATAGCAGATTACCTCATTGATTTAATTAGCAAAGGCTTCCTATGGCGTAAAGAATTGGTAATCCATTTCAGCAAACTCTGCTGATGATCAGAAGGTTTTCTGGGATATTACGTGATGTTGACAAGGAGGAGTGTGTGTGGAGATTTTCGAAAGTGTTAGTTTTGACACCGACAGAATTAAAAACAGCTCATTTTGGAGGAGGTGAGATATGCTGAAAGCTGTCTGTCTGAACAAGTGGAGCAGTTCTCAGAAACAAATTCTAAATAACGGAAATAAAGTGTTGCACTGAGGGCAACACAGACTAAATGTTCAGTGCAGTAACAAGAAATTTGTTCTTCAGTTTGACAGAGAGAATGGAATTAAATCAGAAGCCATGCTAAGGTAACCTTGCAGACATTCTTTTTGTGACCACTTTATATCTAAATTGTGCTTTTAGTATTTGCCTTGATGTTTCATTTGTCTATAAATAAAGTTGTTTTAGTCTATAAACCTCTGGCCTTTGTGACAATAATGTTCACATCTCATAGAGTATTTGGTAGCATTGTGTGAAATTATGTAAAGGTACAAGGGGGTCAGAGTATAATGGTTATAGTATTAGATGAGCAACTTAAAAGGTGTGAGTTCCATTCTTACCAAAGAAAGGTGTGAATTTGAAGTCAATAAATAAAGTAATTTATGGACTAACACTAGAGAAAAATGGCCATGAAAACTGGTGTTTTCTCATTAAAAAAAACAAATTGGTTAATTAATGTTCTTCAAGAAAGGGAACCTGTCAACCCTATCCTACCCAATCTGGCATAAAGTGACTCCACACTGTGTGGATGATACTCGATTGTAAATAAATTATTACAAAATTATGACCACCACCTAAGAGGCCATATCCGAAGAACAAATAAAAAACTCAGTAAGCAGATTACGAAGATACATCTCTTGAATGACAGAGTATTGTAAAAGGTAGAGCTTCTGCATTGCAGGAAAAAAAGTCTTCTTAGAGGAGTAGCTGTTAGACCTTTGTGGAAGAAGAATAACAACAACTAATATTTATGTAGTGCCTTAAACATAATAAAACATCCCAAAGCACTTCACAGGAAAGTTACAAAGCATAATTAGATACTGTGCCACATAAGGTGATATTAGGGCAGATAGTTAAAACCTTAGTCAAAAAGGTATTAAGAAGCATCTTAAAGAATGAAAGAGAGGTAGAGAGTTGGAGAGGTTTAGGAAGAGAATTCCAGCGCTTAGGGCCTAGGCAGCTGAAGGCACGACCACCAATGGTACAGCAATTAAAACTGGGGTCACTCAAGAGGCCAGAATTAGATGACTGCAGATATCTTGGAGGGCTGTGGGAGAAGTCAGTGCTAAAATCCCTGAAACACTAACAGGGTGCTATAAACCTGTCAAACTCATTGGGAGAATAAAAAGCTTCAAATACCACTTGTGGGTCCAAAACTAACTCAAGCTATTGTTTATTTCTAGGAATGCTTTTGGCTGCTGTTATACAGCAATAATTTTTTTGACAGCTGGCAAATACTTAATAAATAGATCTGCAATAGAGAACCAGAAATATAATCATTACTAATAGTATGACACACTGCTGTTACTCTAACCAAAATTCCCACAGGAAACCTCTTCACCTTACTATCCTAATTCCTTAGGGGTCAAACATATATGAAAACTGCCACTGGTTAAATATCTTCAAAAGCTAAAGGGTTGACTATTCCTGTGATAGCCTGCTTATGATGGATTTGGAACTTCCACCAGTCCAATGAATCTTCTTCTTTGGCCTCCTTATCTCGAGAGACAATGGGTAAGCGCCTGGAGGAGGTCAGTGGTTTGTGAAGCAGCGCCTGGAGTGGCTATAAAGGCCAATTCTAGTGTGACAGGCTCTTCCACAGGTGCTGCAGAGAAATTTGTTTGTCGGGGCTGTTACACAGTTGGCTCTCCCCTTGCGCCTCTGTCTTTTTTCCTGCCAACTACTAAGTCTCTTCGACTCGCCACAATTTAGCCCCGTCTTTATGGCTGCCCGCCAGCTCTGGCGAACACTGGCAACTGACTCCCACGACTTTTGATCAATGTCACAGGATTTCATGTTGCGTTTGCAGACGTCTTTAAAGCAGAGACATGGACGGCCGGTGGGTCTGATACCAGTGGCGAGCTCGCTGTACAATGTGTCTTTGGGGATCCTGCCATCTTCCATGCAGCTCACATGGCCAAGCCACCTCAAGCGCCGCTGACTCAGTAGTGTGTATAAGCTGGGGATGTTGGCCGCCTCGAGGACTTCTGTGTTGGAGATACGGTCCTGCCACCTGATGCCAAGTATTCTCCGGAGGCAGCGAAGATGGAATGAATTGAGACGTCGCTCTAGGCTGACATACGTTGTCCAGGCCTCGCTGCCATAGAGCAAGGTACTGAGGACACAGGCCTGATACACTCGGACTTTTGTGTTCCGTGTCAGTGCGCCATTTTCCCATACTCTCTTGGCCAGTAGGACATAGCAGTGGAAGCCTTTCCCATGCGCTTGTTGATTTCTGCATCTAGAGACAGGTTACTGGTGATAGTTGAGCATAGGTAGGTGAACTCTTGAACCACTTCCAGAGCGTGGTCGCCAATATTGATGGATGGAGTATTTCTGACGTCCTGCCCCATGATGTTTGTTTTCTTGAGGCTGATGGTTAGGCCAAATTCATTGCAGGCAGCCGCAAACCTGTCGATGAGACTTTGCAGGCACTCTTCAGTGTGAGATGTTAAAGCAGCATCGTCAGCAAAGAGGAGTTCCCTGATGAGGACTTTCCGTACTTTGGACTTCGCTCTTAGATGGGCAAGGTTGAACAATCTGCCCCCTGATCTTGTGTGGAGGAAAATTCCTTCTTCAGAGGACTTGAACGCATGTGAAAGCAGCAAGGAGAAGAAAATCCCAAAAAGTGTGGGTGTGAGAACACAGCCCTGTTTCACGCCACTCAGGATAGGAAAGGGCTCTGTTGAGGAGCCACCGTGTTGAATTGTGCCTTTCATATTGTCATGGAATGAGGTGATGATACTTAGTAGCTTTGGTGGGCATCCAATCTTTTCTAGTAGTCTGAAGAGACCACGTCTGCTGACGAGGTCAAAGGCTTTGGTGAGATCAATGAAAGCAATGTAGAGGGGCATCTGTTGTTCACGGCATTTCTCCTGTATCTGACGAAGGGAGAACAGCATGTCAACGGTCGATCTCTCTGCACGAAAGCCACACTGTGCCTCAGGGTAGACGCGCTCGCCCAGCTTCTGGAGCCTGTTTGGAGCGACTCGAGCAAAGACTTTCCCCACTATGCTGAGCAGGGAGATTCCACGGTAGTTGTTGCAGTCACCGCGGTCACCTTTGTTTTGATAGAGGGTGATGATATTGGCATCGCGCATGTCCTGGGGTACTGCTCCCTCGTCCCAGCACAGGCATAGCAGTTCATGTAGTGCTGAGAGTATAGCAGGCTTGGCACTCTTGATTATTTCAGGGGTAATGCTGTATGCCTTTATATAAACCACATCAAAACACCCTTAGCGAATGTAATCACCTCTGTAAGTCCGCCAAATGATGCTTCACCTCCCGAAGGACGTGGATGAGCTTTCCAATGAATACATTCCTGAATAACATCCTCAATTCTGGGATCAGAATATTAGCATATTTTGGGGGCCTCCATACCATTTTACATTCTAGGAGGGCACTTGCCACAGTGGAGAGGGTAGACGGTTATTGCTACAGCACATTGTCACAGCAGAAATGGGCTGGCTGTGCCAGGCAAAGATCTGGCAAACATTTCTGAATGACAACTATTTCAAATTTTCCACTTTTCCAACGGCAATCAATTTTTCTGTGACCGACTTCTGTAGGGAAACTGGGTTTTGAAATAAAAGCGGGCCCGACTTCTGTCAGTATCAGGTCCTGGCATGCTAGTATGTTTACCGCTTAGAGGCAGACAAAGCATTGTGAGTAGGGAGCAGAAGTTGGTAGGAGGTTGACAAATGATGCTATGCATCAGTCTTCCCTGCCTTTTCGATGCCTTTTGCAGGAAAGCAAATGCAAGCAACACCTGCCTCCACCCTCCACCCCAACTCCAGCAGAATTTGATTTGACAAAAATCAAAAAAAGCACAGGAACCTAGTGTAATGTTAAGTTCCTCTAAGCTTGCACAGATTGCTTTGATTGACAGCCCTCGCATAGAGAAATTTCAGGGACTTTTTAAATTCAACAACGTACATATTAAAATCTGAATAGAAGTTAGGCAAAATCTCATGAGTAGGTTTGCATACAAAATAAATACAAATATTAGTGAAAAGGTTTACATTACTTGTTGATCACAGTTCCATAACAGAATATTTCACCTCAGTACAAGTAAAAACAGTATCTGATTTGTAATATCAACCAATGCTCTGCACTGTGTGAAACTTTTCACCACCATCTTCGGTCTCGAGAATCATGCCCTCACTGCTAGCTGCTGCCTTCCTTGTGCACAGTTGGCCCCCCAATTGTATTTGGAAACCTTGCCCCTTGCTCTTATGGCCCTGTGATGCCAGCAGGGTGATGACTCCCTGCACTGCCTGAGCACCTACTGACCATTCTCCCCGGAACCTGCGCTGACCCAATGGCATCTGTCTGCCGATAGCTGCGTCTCCCTCTATGTTGTTCACCCTTTCATGGGACCTACCTAAGTTCCTGGGCCGGGCATGACTGGCTCGCTGCTGTGTGTCTGCCCCCATGCAGCTGGTCTGCCGCAGACAGTGCATGCAGCCTGTGCATCCCCGTCAAAACTTAAACATGCCCCTCAACAAACTTTCAATGAGATCTTTAACAACCTTAATTGCTGTGGTTAATGGATTGGGCAGGATTTCGGGGCTGACCCCCTGCCCCACCATTGGTGAAACTCACCGTTGCTGGGAATGGCATCAGGAAACAGGCACACCGGTTGGTGTCGGTATTTTCGTCCCTCGCCGGGCTCTGTTCCTGCCCTGGTGGGACCTGAAAATGCAGCCCTGGATTGGACTTCCATAGATTGTGCTTGTCTATCCTGGAGATTAAAGAGGGCACTTCTCCAGTGAGATATTGTTGCTATGTTCCTACTTACACTGGAATAATCCTTCAGGCAAATTTTGAAGCTCTGAATGCGGAATCATTTACATATGTTCATTTCCAATTTCCTCACTAAAAAAAAAACTAAGTGTGGTAATAATAACTGTTTTTCATTCTCAACACAATATCTCAATTGTTCCACACAAATCATTTGGCAATGACATACACTACATCAAGATGTCACTTTTTGTTCTACATTGTACAATTGATGTTTGATCATAATGTCTATTTAATGTTTACTTTTGACTGCTGTAATGGGAAAAAATACCGAACATTTGTGAACTTTCATGTTCCTAAATGAAAAAGTGGCTGATGACCTCGGGGTAAATTTAGATGTCAAACTTCCCTCAGTCAAAACACTCTTGTCTCTGAGGGTGTGGGTTCAAGCTCCACTCCGGGACTTGAGTACATGATGCTGGATTCAGTACAGTACTGAGGGAGTCCTGCAATGTTGGACATGCCATCTTTCGGATGAGACGTTACACCAGGACTTCCATCTGCACACTCAGGTTAACATAAAAGATACTATGCAAAAGAACAGCTGGACGTTCTTACCAGTGTCCTATTCATCCCTTAACCAACATCATCTGATCAATTTGTACAGTGCTGTTTGAGGGGCTTTGCTATGTGCAAATTGGCTGCTGAATTTCCCTACATTACAAATGAGACTACACTTCAGAAATACTTCATTGGTTTTGAATTAGGTAACACCTGTGGAACTACACTGCAGTATCAATCAATGTCGACAGGGAAGTGATAATACATGAGAAGTGGCAGTGAGAAACTATAGATAAATAACAGCTAGCTGAACAAAGTACAGATTTAAGGAGGAAGAGAAGAACATATCTTATGAAAAGATTATAAAACAGATCAGCAAAAAGGGTAGAGCTCAGTTTTTTCCAGATGGCTAACTATAATCTGACAGTCTGGACAATCCACTGCTCCCCAGATCCCTACCCCACATCTTCATCATGTACTACCAATAATGAAAGCAACCCCAATAGAATTGATGATTTGCAAACGTTGGGTAATATAAATCAATTTATATCACATGTAAACATATTTCTGTCTGTCTGGTGCCCTTATTTCTCCATTGATCCCTCTCTATACTCTTGCTTGGCTCTTGTCTAAGCTTTACCTGTAAAGTGCCTTGCAAGATCTCACTATGGTAAAGACATGATACAAATTTTGTTACTGCATTACCATCATTTAAAAATAACTCATTGTAAGTTTAGACTAAAAAAAGATTTAGGTTTTGTCATTTAATTGCATATTTTATATATTCCTTTAGTTAGCTGTCAGAGACCTTTTGAAGTTGTGTGTGAAGAATGTGTAATTTAGGGAATAAATGTCAAAACATTTTAATTTGGCAATAAGCAAAACCTAGAACCAACATTGTATTCCCACCTATTTTAGATTAAAACAGAGATAATATTCTCGAACAAGAATTGGATGTCATTGGAAAAATTGCTCTTTGATGCTTGACAAAGCAAAGCATAGATAAAGCCAACATCATAAACTGGTGTAATAAAAGCAAAATACTGCGGATGCTGAAATCTGAAACAAAAACAAGAAATGCTGGAATCACTCAGCCGGTCTGGCAGCATCTGTGGAAAGAGAAGCAGAGTTAACGTTTCGGGTCAGTGACCCTTCTTCGGAACTGGTGTCCTTACTTAGATTCAAAATAACTTAGCACCAGTGTAGATCTTCATTCTCCTCCGCAGTGATGAAAGACTCTCCTAGAACATCCCACACTAATCTCAGTGGAGTTGCTCCAAGTGGAATTTCAAACTCTACTTGATGAACAGAAAACACTAATGACAGTTGACTTGTTGCTCTGTATCAGCTGGTAATGAAAATAGCCCACCCTCTATGACTGACATTAATGGAAGCAAATGTCTTGATCCCAGACATTTAGAGGTCCGACCCACTGCAGGTATTAATGTACCGGTGCAGTTGAGAAAATGTGATTTATTTCAATTATTCAAATAAAATACTACAAATGCCAGCAGCTGCTTGAAGGCCCAGTGTGACAAACAGCATTTCATATTACTTAAATTACATCCCTGATGACTGGACCTGTTCATTACAGAAACAATATCCTTTGTCTATATAGATTTTTAAAAATAATTTAGCCATTTTACAAAGCCTTCCCCTTCACTTTACATTAATATCTGCTGTGGATCAGACCTAGCAACTTTTCATAGCATAATATCTGGGAAAGATGGCACCACATCTTACCACAAAATCTGAACTTTATCACAAAGCAGCCTGAAGTATATGTGATAGGTTTGATTACCAGTTATCAGGCCATCTGCACTCCATTTATCCAATTCTTACTGGTCCCTATGCTATGCCTGTGCTGGGACGAGGGAGCAGTACCTCAGGACATGCGCGATGCCAATATCACCACCCTCTATAAAAACAAAGGTGACCGCGGTGACTGCAACAACTACCGTGAAATCTCCCTGCTCAGCATAGTGGGGAAAGTCTTTGCTCGAGTCGCTCTAAACAGGCTCCAGAAGCTGGTCGAGCGCGTCTGCCCTGAGGCACAGTGTGGCTTTCGTGCAGAGAGATCGACCGTTGACATGCTGTTCTCCCTTTGTCAGATACAGGAGAAATGCCGCGAACAACAGATGCCCCTCTACATTGCCTTCATTGATCTCACCAAAGCCTTTGACCTCGTCAGCAGACGTGGTCTCTTCAGACTACTAGAAAAGATTGGATGTCCACCAAAGCTACTAAGTATCATCACCTCATTCCATGACAATATGAAAGGCACAATTCAACATGGCGGCACCTCATCAGACCCCTTTCCTATCCTGAGTGGCGTGAAACAGGGCTGTGTTCTCGCACCTACACTCTTTGGGATTTTCTTCTCCCTGCTGCTTTCACATGCGTTCAAGTCCTCTGAAGAAGGAATTTTCCTCCACACAAGATCAGGGGGCAGGTTGTTCAACCTTGCCCGTCTAAGAGTGAAGTCCAAAGTACGGAAAGTCCTCATCAGGGAACTCCTCTTTGCTGACGATGCTGCTTTAACATCTCACACTGAAGAGTGCCTGCAGAGGATCATCGACAGGTTTGCGGCTGCCTGCAATGAATTTGGCCTAACCATCAGCCTCAAGAAAATGCACATCATGGGGCAGGACGTCAGAAATGCTCCATCCATCAATATTGGCGACCACGCTCTGGAAGTGGTTCAAGAGTTCACCTATCTAGGCTCAACTATCACCAGTAACCTGTCTCTAGATGCAGAAATCAACAAGCGCATGGGAAAGGCTTCCACTGCTATGTCCAGACTGGCCAAGAGAGTGTGGGAAAATGGCGCACTGACACGGAACACAAAAGTCCGAGTGTATCAGGCCTGTGTCCTCAGTACCTTGCTCTATGGCAGCGAGGCCTGGACAACGTATGTCAGCCAAGAGCGACGTCTCAATTCATTCCATCTTCGCTGCCTCCGGAGAATACTTGGCATCAGGTGGCAGGACCGTATCTCCAACACAGAAGTCCTCGAGGCGGCCAACATCACCAGCTTATACACACTACTGAGTCAGCGGCGCTTGTGATGGCTTGGCCATGTGAGCACATGGAAGATGGCAGGATCCCCAAAGACACATTGTACAGCGAGCTCGCCACTGGTATCAGACCCACCGGCCATCCATGTCTCCGCTTCAAAGACGTCTGCAAATGCGACATGAAGTCCTGTGACATTGATCACAAGTCGTGGGAGTCAGTTGCCGGCGTTCGCCAGAGCTGGCGGGCAGTCATAAAGTCGGGGCTAAAGTGTGGCGAGTCGAAGAGACTTAGCAGTTGGCAGGAAAAAAGACAAAAGTGCAAGGGGCGAGCCAACTGTGTAACAGCCCCGACAATCAAATTTTTCTGCAGCACCTGTAGAAGAGCCTGTCACTCTAGAATTGGCCTTGATAGCCACTCCAGGCGCTGCTGCACACACCACTGACCATCTCCAGGCGCTTATCCATTGTCTCTCGAGATAAGGAGGCCAAAAAGAAAAAAAGAACTGGTCCCTAGAACAGCACTGAAAGTGTTTTTGGTATCTAATTCTAGGTACTTTAAGGTACCTCAGATTGAAACAAAAGATTATCTGGACATCACACGGCTGAGGTGAAGGTTAAAGGGGGAAAAAAACATGAAATAACAAGGGAGAAATGAGGAATACATGAGTATTATGGAAAAATACAGCCCCAAAGATGAAAGAGCAAATATTCTGCTGTTGTATGGAGAGAGTTTATACTGCTAATATTCCACTAATAAATGAGTCTATAACTGACATCCCTAATCACACTCAAAAATCACAAATGTGGAAGATGGGGGAGATGGAAATGTCACATAGGTGCACTAGGGGTGATGTTCTGAAATTTGGGATAGGCCTGCATTTCATTCAAATTTTATATGATCTTTGAGTGTTTGATGCTAACCCTTGAGGGGGAATTTTAACATTTTGACCTCCCCGCCCCCCCAGGAGCTGAGGGGGGATGGATGGGGATTGCCGGTAGCAAGAGGGAAAGGCAGAAGTCAGTGTTTTCGGCACACTGGAATTTTAGAGTCTTACTGACAGGTGACCAGACTGGAAGTCAGTCTGTTTGACAGGCTTAGTTTCCAGTCGGGCAGGGAACACTGGAGAAACGCTGCATTTTTAGGTAGCTCCAAGCTCCAATGCAAGGGTGGGGGTTCTGACCCGGGAAGGCGGGTGGGCTGGATTGGTGGGTGTCGTACTTAGGAGACAGGCGATGAAAAATAGAACTGGAGCCTAGTCTTAATCTGCTTACAAAATTTTATTTACGGAAACCCAAATAAAATATTGTGCACCTCCAATCCAACAACAGAATTTTCATCCTGCTTTTCTATACATGAGTAGAGGTACAGGCACAGGTGCAATTAATGCCCACCAATGAATACATTTCATCGTCCGACTGATATTTATTTGGTCCAATCTTGGGTTGTGGTGATGGGGGAGGGCAGTCAGAGATCAGAGATCTGAGGGATCGGAGACTGTGGGGTGGGGACATGGTGGGGGCTGGAGGCTTCAGGTGAGACCGGAGCCTTGGTGGGCAGATAGGCGGCTTTGTGGGTGGGTTTGGGGAGAGATTGGAAGGTTTGGTGGATTTGGGGGAGGGTCCGATTGCAGGGGAGTTGGTGGCAAGGCAGGTACGCTGCATGCAGCAGTTAAGTGAAAAAGCACTTAATTGCTGGATCCAACAGTCCTTGCTTCCCTTTAACTGTCAGGTTTCCAAGGCCTGCAAGCCTGAGCGGCAAGAGTTAAATTTGAAATGGTGCTTAAAATATGAGGCATACACCCTCATTATAATATTAAAATTGCCAACCAACTTCCTGGGTGCAGTCTACATATGAACATACAGATGAACATACGAGTTAGGAGCAGGAGTAGGCCCCTTGGCCCCTCGAGCCTGCTCTGCCATTCAATAACCTTTCACCCCCTTGCTTATCAATAATCTATTTACCTCTGCCTTAAAAATATCCAAAGACTCTGCTTCCACCACCTTTTAAGGAAGAGAGTTCCAAAGACTCACGACCCTCTGAGAGAAAGAAATTCTGCTCATCTCTGTCTTAAATGGGTGACCCCTCATTTTTAAACTGTGACCCCTAGTTCCAGATTCTCCCACAAGTGGAGACATCCTTTCCACATCCCCCCTATCAAGATCCCTCAAAATCTTATGTTTCAGTCAAGTCACCACTTACCCTGAGCCAAAGATCCTCAAGCCGCAGACATTTAATACAGACGTGGTTGCCATGGATTGCTGTGACATCCAGGAGCTCCCACATACTGCAGGTTGGTTGCCCAACCACTGTTCTGACTCTATTACACAAGAGATGGGTGGTTTTGGCTTGGGATTCAGATATTTAAAACTTTAGCCTCCCATATGATGTAATCCAGCCTGTTTTTGGGGGTT